>NC_058371.1:112244812-112565229 GCF_018350175.1 Felis catus
TGTATATTACTTTGATACACTTATATATTGAAATACTGTTGCCATTGTAGTAATATTCATTGTATGACATAATTATAGTATAATATTGTTACCTATATCCATTATGCTGTACATTAAATCTCTATTTACCAGATTTCTTATCTTCCATTCCTTGGGGTAATTGATAGAAGAAGAGGGAAGAGTTGGAAGGGACAAACCTTACTTGATAAGCAATAGCAGTAGCAGTAGTAGTAAAAAACATTAATTTATTTGGTAATATATGCAAGGAATAACTTACACAATTGTGTCTTTATAAATGCCGATAATTTTTTAAATTTGAGAAATAAAAATGGTAAATCAATGACTACTAATGACTATAGCAGCTATTTTCGTACTATAACTGGAATCAGATATCCTGGATTACTTGTTAAAATACAATATTGGGTCCCACCCCCAGAGTTTCCGAGTTAGTAAATCTGAGGTGGGATCTCAGAATTTACATATCTAACAAGTTCCCGGGTGCTGCTGCTGATTCTGGTCAGGCAACCACACTTTGAGAATCACTAGTGTAATAACAATGAGTTAAGCATTTTATTTACTTGTTTTAGAGAGAGAGCATGCTTGAGCAGGGGAGAGGGGCAGAGGGAGGGAGAGACAGAGAGGGGGGGGGAGAGAAAGGAAGAGAGAGGGAGAGAATGAGAATCCCAGACAGGCTCTGTGCTGAGCCCCAATGCGGGACTCAATCCCATGACTCTGGGATCACGACCTGAACCAAAATCAAGAGTTGGACTCTTAACCAACTGAGTCATGCAGGTGCCCGAACAATGGATTAAGCATTTTATTTTTTTTCTATAATTTATATATTTATTTATTTTATAATTTACATCCAAGTTAGCACATGGTGCAACAATGATTTCAGGAGGGAATCTACTCCTGGAGTAAGCATTTTAGAGCATGTTAAATGGTCCACTTAAAAAGTACATTGAGGGGCATCTGGGTGGCTCAGATGATTGAGCGGTTGACTCTGTATTGCCTGAGGTCAAGATCTCATGGTTTGCTGAGTTTGAGCCCCGCATGGAGCCCCATGCTGACAGTGCAAACCTGCTTGGGATTCTCTGTCCTCCTTTCTCTGACCTTCTCCCTCTTACACTGTCTTTGTCTCTCTCAAAATAAATAAATAAACTAGCACACTACGTTCATAAGTCAGAATATAATACAAAGAAAATCATTTAAGGAAAAAATCCTAATCTGGCTTAACTATCAACTTTTTCAAGTATGTGGGAGAGAAGCACATGTTCAAAGACAGTACAGGCAAGTAATCAGCAAGCTAAGACTCCATGGGAAAAATACACAGTTTCTTGAACAAATAAACCACAGGGAAGGGGGAAAGAGAGAAAAGCGTAAGAGAAAGTTTACAGATTGAAAGGCTTAAAGGAAACAATCAATTTTAATATGTGGACAGCTTTTGATTCCAATATATAAAAAAATTATATTTTCTTATGAAACAATTAGAAATGTAAACAGTGCCTAGGTACTTAACATTATTGAAGAATTATTGCTAATATTTTGTATGTAGTCATGATATTGTGGTTATGTTTTAAGAAGATATTTATCTTTTAGGAAAAATTGGCAAAATATTTACAAATTAAATAAAATGATGTCTGGGATTTACTAAATCATATATGACTGAAAGGAAGGGTAACAAATGTCAAAAGATTAGCCATGAGTTGAAAATCCTTTGGAACTCTCAGGCATGGGTATATGACAGTTTGTTACGCTATGCTGTCTACACATAAATGTTTGAAATTTTCTAGAATAAGCTTAAAGATAAATAAACCAAGAAAGCATATGGCCAAAGTTTTCTTAAAAGTCACTTTTAATTTTTAAATGATTCTTCCCTTTTCCTTTTAGGGCATGAGGCCTCCCAGAGTTCAACATCCTTCCCAAACTTCATCAGACAAAAGGATGGTGGGTAGAAGGACAATATAGCATATAGTAGATTCTTAACAACATGTAGGGAGAAAAATAAATACCAATCATACACAAACTATTCAGGAAAGAGAGCCACGAAAATGTTGCGTGGATTCAAATATAAAACAAGGAACTTTTAAAATGAAAAGTGTCATACAACGTGCTTCTTTGGAATGCACAGCTCATTTAGGAAAGCAGGAAGTTGATCTCTGGCCCTTGATCTTTGTCTTCCATCATATTATCAGAGTCGAGTGGTCCCGTGGCATGCAGACATGCTGTGGAATGAAAGTTCTTTGTCTACACCATAACCATGCCAGAGGACAGATCCATCCACAAATAACAGCACTCCAGAATACCACAGGCAGGCGGCCCTTGGGGAACCTTTCATTCTTCCAAACCCCACATGTAACAGACTGTCCCGCTAATTAAATGACACAGATGTGGCATCTGGGCAGAGAAGGGGACACACGGCATGAACAACCAGCAGAACTGCCACAAAGTACTCGAGGTAAACGAACTACTTCCTTTCTCTTTCTTCTGAAACACACCTAGCCTACGAGTTACCCTGCTTAAACATATGTTGCCTATAACTTAAGCCTACTTTAGTTCAGAAAAAAAAAAAAAGGCCTTGGTTCATTTTTTTAAATTTTTTTTATGTTTTTATTTTATTTTTGAGAGAGAGAGAGACAGAGTGCAAGCAGGGGAGGCGCAGAGAGAGAGGGAGACACAGAATCTGAAGCAGGCTTCCGGTTCTGAGCTGTGGACGCAGAGACTGATGCGAGGCTCGAACTCACAGACTGTGAGATCATGACCCGAGCTGAAGTTGGCCACTTAACCAACTGAGCCACCCAGGTGCCCCTGCATGGTTCATTTTCAATAACAGTGAAAGACAGAGTGCACTTACTTTATATGCTAATTTAATGTCAGAGGGTGGAAGAAGTATGTAAATCATATTTATGAACTATAACTGAATATAAATAGGTTTTATTACACTCAGATCTTACATGCCTTTGCTAGGATAAAATTAGGTAATACTGTGACTCATGATTTTACTACCACAGAGTTTAAAGCACGTTGTTGTTTTCTCTTAATGTTGATTTATTTATTTTTGAGAGAGAGAGAGAGAGAGCACAGCAGGGGAGGGACAGAGAGAGAGAGGGAGACACAGAATCTGAAGCAGGCTCCAGGCTCTGAGCTGTCAGCACAGAGCCCGGCTTGCAGCTTGAACCCACGAACCGTGAGATCATGACCTGAGCCAAAGTCGGATGCTCCACTAAATGAGCCACCCGGGCACCCCAGAGTTTAAAGCACTTTAAAGCAGAGGGAGAAATTATGCCTTACTATTTTCAATAGGCAGGAAACTGAGGCAATAGGAAAAAAGTGAATCACCTACCGTTTTGCAGCAAGTTAGCAATTCAGCTGCACAACTGTCATCTCGTGAGGCTCCTGAGTGGTTCAGTCAGTTAAGCTTCCAACTCTTGGTCTCGGCTCAGGTTATGATCATGGTTCCTGAGTTCGAGCCCCATGCTGAGCCCACTACTGAGCCCCATGCCAAGCCCCACATAGGGCTCCATACTGACAGTGCAGAGCCTTCTTGGGGTTTTCTCCCTCCCTCTCTCTCTAACCCTCCCCTGCTCGTGTGCATGTACTCTGTCTCTCTCTCTCTCAATAAATAAATAAATATTTCAAAAAATCATCTTGTACTGTGGAAAGACAACTTTTTATTAATACTTTCTGCAATTCCTCCTTGTTGAATGTCATTTAAACATGGAAAATAGGTACAAGTGTCTATTTGGACCAGGAACTCAGCTAGTCAATAATGAAGGCATTAATATTACTATAAATGATAACTGATATTTGTTGCATGCTAACCATATATGAAGCACTATATTAACTAATTTGGTTCCCATTAAAGCTCTGCTACATTAGTATTATTATCTTTTCTATTTTTCAGATAAGGAACCTGAGGCACGGAGATGTTAAATATTTTACCTAAGATCACACAGGTGGTAAATGGCAGAACCAGTGCAAAGGGGTAAATTAGACACAGAATATCAAACTGAATATGCAGTCTTGGGCATTTGCTCTACAAAAGAGGAGATTTTAGCTGAGAAGAGGGGACAGGTTATATAAATAATCATCAATAATACTGACCAAAGGGGCGCCTGGGTGGCTCAGTTGGTTAAGCGTCCGACTTCGGCTCAGGTCACCATCTCGCAGTCCATGAGTTCGAACCCCGCGTCGGGCTCTGTGCTGACAGCTCAGAGCCTGGAGCCTGCTTCCGGTTCTGTGTCTCCCTCTCTCTCTGCCCCTCCCCCGTTCATGCTCTGTCTCTCTCTGTCTCAAAAATAAATAAACGGTTAATTTTTTTTTTAAATAATACTAACCAAAGAAACGAAATTGAAATGCAGTAGATTTGGCAGTGTTTGTTAGTGGATATTTAACTATCAAAATAAAAATTTTCCTTTCACCTCAAACAACTTTCCTGCAAGAAATATCTCTTTAACGCCTCTTGTGTGTGTGTTAACTGCAGCTGGCTGTTGAGGGAGATGCAACAAATGAGACAGATACAGTCTCCACCCCATGTACAGAAGATCTGCTATACAGTGGGCTGACTGGGCTGACAGAGGGTTACTGTTTAGAAATAAGAAGTGTATACATGGAAAAAACTTTTTTGGATATAGTGTGTTTTATTCTTTTACAATTCCTGCCATAGACATAACTTAAAATAACCACTCTTTGGTTTACTTTAGAATATTCTGGCTGCAAAGCATCCCTGATTATTTATAGAGATGTCTATATTCTTTTTCTCGGGGGGTTACTTCTTTTTCTTCCAAGGTTACAAAGAAAGGCCATATTCAAGTCACCTAAAACAAGATTTTGGTGTATGATAACGAGCACCTTTTACAAACTTCATACAAGATATAAGAATTAGTTATCGGGGGGGCACCTGGTTGGCTCAGTTGGTTGGGCGTCCGACTTCGGCTCAGGTCATGATCTCACTGCTCATGAGTTCGAGCCCCGCGTCAGGCTCTGTGCTGACAGCTCAGAGCCTGGAACCTATTTCGGATTCTGTGTTTC
Source organism: Felis catus (assembly GCF_018350175.1). Taxonomy (NCBI): domain Eukaryota; kingdom Metazoa; phylum Chordata; class Mammalia; order Carnivora; family Felidae; genus Felis; species Felis catus. Next base: position 112,249,844 of record NC_058371.1, read on the forward strand.
CCTGTCTTTCTGCCCCTCCCTTACCCTCTCTCTTTCTCTCTCTCTCTCTCTCTCTCTCTCTCTCTCTCTCTCTCTCTCTCAAATATAAATAAATATTTTTTCATTAAAAAGAAAAGAATTAATTATCAGTAATTTCATTCTAGGGTGTACTTTCAGGGCTCGGCATACTGTAAAAACCCTAATCACCAACATTAGTAGGTAAACAATTTAGACAGAATATGGAATTAATACTGCATTTTGCCCCTTCTTTGATCTAAACCTGGACTAAAAGCCACAACTTTGTCTCCTCCCAAACATGCCATCCACTTGTACTTTGCCCAAGGCATTCACGGCCTTGGAGAAGACACAGCATCTCCCCATGATTACCAATCGGATCACAATCACAATCACCTAAAACTCAAGATCGGTTTCAGACCATGTTTATCTCCAAGGGCAAGAATATAGCCCATTGGTGTGAAAGTAGTTCCAACGTGCTTTCCATACTGGAGGATGCCCAAATAATGGTTCAATTCTAAGATAGGCAAACTGCAGGAAGTCCCAGAGTTCCCACCCTCTGAAAACATTCTCCATATTACATCATGGTCTGATCTGCGACAGGTAGATTTAGGGAAATTCTAGACCCAGCGCAAAAATGTTTCTTGACTACCAACTGTGAGTAGAGTCATCCTGATATCTGTGCGGGTCCCAGAGCTCAAAACAGACAGGGTGACAGGGCAGGCAAAGCCCAACCCCAACACACTGCTGCGTCAGTCACACTTGGGGCATTTGTAGGAAATCCATCTATAGACACACCGCAATTCTGAAAGCTGTGTTGCTGGCAAATACCTTAAGTGCAAGCTGCTCTTGTTTGGTTGGATTGAAATAAAGTGAAATTGCTTGACAATTATAAGAGGCTATAAAACTGTCTGGGCTACTGTTTTAGAAGCATGAAATAGGTCAGTATTCTCCTTCCACGCATTCAAAGGTATAATTTATTTGGGCACTCGTGTTTGTGCTCAGATCTTTTCAGTGCATATTGTGGGCATTATCCAGTATTCCAACAAAAGAACAGTGGCCAGTATTATATTAACTCCACCTTTTTTAGTGGTTTCCCTCCTTTGGCAAGGCTGTCCTCCTTTTAAATACATCTCTTTTTAGCATAGAGAGTCAAATCTCATAAAAGTAAGAATATCAGACTTGATAAATCTGCTCAAAGCCTTTTACTGAAGTGGGAATTCTCTGTTTCCAAGAAATTGAAAGATTTAATGAATATATTCTTGTTATATTATGATATCTCATTTTTCCCTCTCATAAATACTTGTCGGGTTTATGATTTCCCACCCATTGGCCAGGAATGGCGTTGCACTCGCTGTGACTGTGGGTGCTCATACCGAGTTTAATTTCTCTCACAAGGAGAGTTGACAAAAGATCACAGCCAGTAAGCCCTGGAATTACCCTAGATATTGCCCTCTGTGCTCTGCAAATGAAATCCTACAGAAGACCCTTTGGAAAAGAAGAACATGATGGTTAACACTCAGAAATCCATTTTGCACAGGGCAGCATTCGTACACACAGAAGTGCCGAATGACAGGCAAAGCTGCCAGTTCCTCGATGAGAAAAGTCAGATGCTTAGCACTACACACACACACACACACACGCACGCACGCACGCACGCGCACGCATGCATACACTGTCCCTCGCAGCCGCCTGTACCCCTCCCCCTGCGGCTTATAGCCCCCAGCTCCCTTCTCCCACCCATCTCTCTCTCCCTCCTTGTCTTTCTCCCATGCCCTTGATTGACTACCAGGTCAGATAAGAAATTAAGACCAGTGAAATCAGAACCAGACCGCACCTGTCCCTTCTGCAGCCAGAAGAGAACTGAAATAAAGCACTTATGAAACTGCTGTGATCATAACCTTCAAAACACTGAACTCCTCCCAGCTGTCGGCTTTCCCAACCAAAGGTTCCACAATAGAGACGCTGGCACCGAGGCCTGAATAATCTATTTGTAACAGAATGCCATCATTTTGGGACAGGGCAGAGCGTTGCAAACTGTAAAGATCCTTTTATAGCTACAAAGATTCTGAAAATAGATGTTGCTCTACTGATTTAGACTTGCTAATAGGAGGATCAGTTTGCTTCTATTTAAAATGATTCATTTGCTCTTTGAGAAAAATGATAGTAAGCAGTGATATATACTTGGAAATTTGGACAGCGCTCTCTCTCACTCTTCATTCAGTGGACATTGGCACTTTTTCCCCCATTTCTTACAACGTAACTATTGACATTTGTAAACAGCTACCAGTCGCCAGCCATAAAGTTGAGCTCTTAGCTAGAACTGTCAGTTACTCATTCCCAGCAGCAAATGAATAAGGAAGGGAACATTTTTTGTGTGCAATGACCCATCACATACATTGCTAGCTATAAATGCTTAGTGAAAAAAAAAATTAGGGATATTTTTTCAGTACTTCATTAAATAACAAAGACTTCACTCCTTAAACTAATCTAAACTAAGTTAGATTTTTAGAAAGCTGGGTACTCAGTCCAAGTTATAACATTAAGTAACACACTACTAATTCATATAGAGAAAGCTTTCTACTCTGAGAACTTCAAACTGATCATTGTAATGATATGAAAGAATTTACAACTGAGTTATTTCACTATATAAATGTTATCGTCATTCTCAATAGATACCATACTTTATTTCTAAGCAATGACCAGCAACTTACATACAGTATAATTTAACAGTAAGGAGCCCTGCAAATAATACATATTTCTGTATTCATCATACTTGCCCATATTTTAGCTTAGAAAAAGTATTCTGTCACCCTACCATAACGACTGCATATGGAAATTAGTCATCTGTTAAAATCGTACAAGAAACTAAAGGTAAAAACATCCAAAAGCTATTTTAGCCAGATGTTAAATCCCTTTACATTTGCATGTGATGTTACAAATATACATATACACAAGCGTGGAGCCAAGAAATAAGAAAAGTTTGTAAATATTTATACACAGAGATTGTACACTATGTTCGTATATATACTCCCACTAATCTCCTTTTTCTAATGATTTATTTTATACTGTCTCAATAGACACAATTTTTCAACTGTGCTATTTTTCTTTTGAAATAGTAGATTGTTTACACTAGTGCTTCAAAGATATTTACATAATTAGGGTTCTATTTCTCCATCGGCTTTTAAATCCAAGTTCTTCTTGTTTTGAAATATCATGTGCCCACAAATAAGCATAACAGTGCCACACTGCGAGCTGATCCTTCCACGCGAGGCAGGCGGGTGGTAGTTTCAGCCCAGAGACACTCAACCAAACTGCCTGGTTTTGAATTCTAGCTCCTTCACCCATCGGCCTCTCCCTTCTTTCCTTAACCTGCCCATTTTGGAATAAAGAGGATACTGGCACCTACTTCATGGAATTGTTTTGGAGATAAGTAAGTTAACGTAGGTAAAGTGGATTAACAGTGCCTGGTACGTAATAAATGCTACATGAATGTTTAAATTAAAATAAAATGAGCATTCACAACTATTACTGTTTATATTTTAGCATACGAATTCCAATATACATCTAATAAGATGACTTTCAAGTGTACGTCTCTGTGGGTCACTGATTTTCTGTTTCGCCGTAATTGCAACTTGATAGAATTCTAACAACAGCGATAATAATTTAAAACAACAGCAGCAGCATATTTGAAGTGTTGACTATGGCCAGGCACAATGCCGAGTGTCATATAATTCTCTCACCACTCTACGAGATCGATACCAGCATTATTCCTACTTTATCGATAAAGAAACTGCAGTTTAGCAGCAATAACACAATTTACTCCGATCCCCAAATTTTTAGGTAGCAAACCAGGAGGTGAGAGAAAACCTACCTGATTCCAAGACCAGCACCCAGAACAGCTGAGCTGTTCTTCCTCCTTCAATAAAAGTTTATTTACCACCTAGTCTTTCTTGGGCTGTCATTTCTGTGTACTTCAATGACTGAACTTGTTACCTCATGCCCTTCTTGCGTACAGTCCGTAGCTTACATTAGCTAAATCTCATTACTGAAAAATAAAGTAATTGGTGCCAGGGTCCCGGGAATGGTTTCTAGACTTTTAGCCACACTTGAGCTTGTTTCAAGCTGAGATGGAAAGAATGCAGGACTGAGGATCAGAGAATCGAGATCCCAAGCCCTGATTTTACCAGTCACTGTGTGACCTTAGACAAGAAACTGAATGAATCTGGCTGATTAAATTCATTGTGGCACAGTTCTCCTCTTTTTAGCCCTTGGCTATTACTTATTAAATACATTTAAATGGGAATTTGCTGTTGCTTAAAAACAATATTTCCTTGAAACTAAAACTACTGTCTTATTTCTCCATATATTAAGATGATTTCAAAGTTATTTTTTTAACACAAGCCTAGATTAGATACCCTTTATAATGCAGTAAAATGTATAGCATTTGGCTTCTCAAAATTTAAGTGGTTACAGGTTAATATCCAAACTATACTACTAAAAGAGTATCTTTCCTTGACCTGTTTTTCAAGGACAAAGAAAAGTCTGGCATTTCTTACCATTACAAGAAGTTTCGTAACATTCAACTAGGATAAATTGCCCAAAGGAGCGTGTGTGTGTGTGTGTGTGTGTGTGTGTGTGTGTGTTTATACACACAACCTTTTTCTCCAATCCAAGTACTTTTACAGGTCAGTTTGCCCAAGTACTTCTCTGTTACTAAGAAAAAGAAATCAAATGCTATTGGAAAAGGATGGGCTAGGGTAGTAGATGGGGTGACTGGATTCCTGTGTTCTGCTTCTGCCAATAGTCACAAAACCGACAGCTAGACGTTCCAATAAAAGTCCAAATAGGAGCTACAGCAGAGAAGGCAACAGAGTGGGCTGGGGACAGAAAAGAAATTCCAGAGCTTTTCTTCACGATCACAAGCAGGAGTGTGGCGGATTTCTAGAGCCTGGAAAGAAATGACACAATGGTGTGTGTCTAGGAGTGTTTGTGTGGGTGTGCAGCTGTCTGTAGACTGCCACTGTGGATTATGCCCCCAGTTTCAAAACATCTTTAGCAAATGCTGAAATCATTTATTTTGTATTACAGGAGCAGATGACAAAGAGAATTTGCTAAGAGTTTTGCCAGAACAGGATTGGCTCAGAAGAAATAAAGTCAGCTGATAAAACTGTGAAATCCAAACAAACTATCTGAGCATATCTATTAACAACAGCCACGCACAGGCCCTGCTGACGTTGCTGGGTGGCAGGAAAAGAGGACTGGAAGATCACATTCGGCTCTATATATTAAATCTTTCATATTCCAGAAACAAAGAATTTTTAACTGTTTACCGAGAGTCACTGTTACTAATATATGAAATACCCTAGTCTACATAAAAAATTCAGTGTTGTATATGCTTATCCGAAATCTTTACCACTCAGGAGATGAGATTTTCCATCCCCCAAAGACCCTGGAAATAGTTCTACACTAGAAAATGCAAATCCTTACGAAATTTGAAAGTGTTCCTTTAATATCATAAATATTCTTACTTGCCTTGGCAAAGTCTTGAATTAGGAACCAGTTTTAACTCACTAACTATGAGTTGGGGATTGGCATCTCATGGTCTTGTGTCTCCAAGACTTGTAAGAAATATTTTGGTCACAAATACAAGTTGGCATGAAGAACAATTCCACACATTTGCTAATTGCTCTGTAGGGTTTGAAACTCTCAAAAAAAGCACACTTCGTTCGTTACCCTGAGGATCAGAAAACTACCTAAGTCCTAAATTTCTCTATAAAACAGCAACTCTTTAAAACGGGTGTTTTTCTTTTCTCCCCAAACAAATGCTTTAACAGAATTTTACTACAAAGCATAGTGATAATGGGTTTATAAACCACTTCACTATAGGGCAGCTACCTCAAAAGCTTAAGTTAAGTAGACTGGAATCTATATTAACACCATTTTTCCCATTGATGATTTTTATTATATACAATACAGTTTAGGTAAAAAATACAAATTGCAATGCTTAGTACAAGAAACTTTTGTTTTAGTTTTTTTTATGAAATTCTCAAAATGTTTACATAAAAAGAAAAATATAATGCCTCTTCTGTCATATGAAAGGTGTTAATCTATTACCAAAAAAAAAAAAAAACCCTCCACATAGCGATCTTATCCTATTGCTTCCTTTGTATACAAAGATGCATAAATCGGCTTTCCTTTTTGTTAGAAAGGTGCACTCGCTTTTCCTTGCTATTGTCGTAGAATTTATAAAAAAATAAATAAATAAATGTGTATTTAAACATGTAGTAGTTTGTGCCCTGATAAATATATTCTTTATACCAATCAATAGTGAAGCCCTAAAATTGATCATACGAAAAAAATGACCATTGCTCCCCTTTTGCAGTTGAAGTATCCCACGTCCCCTGTGAGCTGCCTCACAGGTAAGTCAATAGGAGCTCCACATGGGACCTGAGAGGAGAATTTTGCCCTGTAAGTGTAATCCATTTATTGGTTTATGGACCAAAAAACCTCTCGGGAGTGTTACAGACTCATATGCTTTCCTTGAGTGATGGGTTTTGCACTTGGATTTCTTATTTAATTGAAAGATGTGTAGAAACTTATGTATAAATAGAGTTCCCTATTGGTTACACATTTCAAGAGTATCTCAAGAGTATAAATTATTCCATCAAGGGGTTGGAATAAATTATACTCAATAATTGGAATCAATTTTCCCTAGAGTAAGCACAAAAAAAAATTCCCATTAACATAGATAGAGGTTGCATATAAAGCATGAAATGAAAATATAATATCACCTACAAATTAGCTCTGTCTTCCTGTATAGCTGAAGAAGTAGCCCAGTGAGATAAGCCCACTCATATCGAACTATATCCTATCTGGGTAAAGTCCACACTGCATTTTGGATAAGGCACAATGTCAGTGGATCAATAGCAAAAAAGAGAATACACAAGCCTAAGTGCATAATCACTGTTTTTTTTAGCTATCTCCCATTAAATGGTAGTAGCATCGGCTGGCTTACACCTACCTTATAGTAATTCTGTGAAGAATGGGGAGTTATCATATGAAAAACATATCCGAATCCTTTGAAGAAAGAAAAGGTTAAACTAGTCAATTTGAGCATCAGTAGCAGCAGTGATCATGTATTGGGAACTTAATATATCCCAGCCACTGTGCTGAGCCTTTTACTTATACCGTTCTGTTTAAGAGACAACGTGGCAAAATGGCTAAGCACTCACGCTCTGGACCCAGACTCCACAGGGTGCAAAGATCAGGGCTATCATCCTCTAGCTGAATCACCTATGCAACTTACTTAATCTCTGTGATTCAATTGTCCCACCTGTAAAATGGTGACCATAAAAGCACCTCCCCTTGTAGGATTGTTATAAAGATTAAATGTAAGTTAGTTTATATACAGCACTTAGACAAGTACATGGCACCTAACAAGTGTTTGCTGTTAACATTGCTGTTGTTATTAATTGAAAGGAAAACAGGGAATATTTGTATATATCCCATGTAATGAAAAGTGGATTTGTGGCAAGAGTCCCCAGAAGGGACTATTCTTCACAATGACCATGGGAGCTAGCATAGGTCAAGTGGAAGGCCAAAGGTGAGCAACTGAAGCCTATACATATATAAAAGTCTTCCCAAACAGAATTCAGATTGGAGCTGATGGCTAGTTACCCAGACTAGATTTTTTTTAGAAAATAATGGAGGAGATTTTTTTACAAATGGCCATCCTTCAGCCTCTGCTGTAGAATGGATCACTCTTCACAAATACCTAGTTCCTCTCTCAACGGGAGGATTATACTTCCCATCGTGCTGAAGTCAAATTTGATCACCCAACTTGCTTTGACCAGTGAAATGTGAACAGAAGGATTATGGTGTCACTTTTGAATAGAAGTTTTATTAGCCTATGTGTATAACACAAGTTATTTTTTCCCTCTTCCATGGTTTTGGCCAGTGTTCTAAGCTAGTGTTTCGGAGGGGGGGGCAGAAATGATGTTATCCGGGAGAGGCTTTAGGTGATGCATGATTGACATATAGGGTGAGCAGGGGACGTACCTATTTTGTTGTAAGCTTCTGACATTTGGGTGTTGTTTGTTACTTCAACCCTACCCAGCCTATCATGACTGACACAAAGCTAATACAGTGTCCCAAATGAGGGAGAAAACTTACCTTGAGGTGATGAGACTGAACATACATTAATGAGAATTATCTGCCGCAGGGGGATGACCTGGTCAATGTTACCAGACTTGGAAGTAGCCAGATCAACAACATGCATGACAAGAATAATTGCAAAAGGTGGTCACAAACCTCAACAATTAGAGAGCAATTAGGCAATAATTAGGACCTCTCATTTACGTGGGGAGTCAGAGAAGACACAGAGACTAGAGCAGAGACTGAACATCCATTCGTAGGAAACTATGTACCTCTCATTGCCTCTTCCAGTTGGGAGCAGTTTGGGGGACAAGTGTCCTACAGGCTCCTCTGGTGAAGGCTTGGTCTATTTTTACTTCGACGTCTAAAAAAAATCAGGCCTTTTTCTTTGCACCATCCCTCCGATCCCTAACTCCTGGCCAAACTAGAATGACTTGCGAAGTGAAGTTACATATAAAAACAAACATCTGAAAAGAAATAAAAATAATTAATATCCAACAAATATGAACTGACCACCTGCAAGAGGGTGTACCACAGATACTATTAAGATCGATTTCTTCTTTCAAAGCAGACTAATAATGACTGAGAGTTTCATACGCACGAAGCATTTTGCTAGGGACTTTACATGAGTTATCACCAAACTCCTCAGAACAATAGAGATGGGTTCTATTATTGTCCCCACCCTAGAGAGGAGAAAGTCATCCTGGGAGGTTGGTAAGACTACTTCTCTCGGGTCCTCAACAAGAAGAGAATCAAAACAAGATATGAATTCAGGGATTTTTCCCCAAAGGTGAGGTCATAACTACTACCTGATACCCCCACAAAGAACCTTTATGTTGGTTAAGGAATAAAAACATCAAGACAGATAAAATTCACCCACAATAATCATCATCAAGTAGAAGATGATTGATTGCCAATGGTTGGCAAAAGGCACTGGAGAGATGGATTTGTTAAAAAGAAGATAATTTCGGTCACTTTTTGGCCTGAAGAAGCCTCATGTGGGAAGAGGGATCCTGGCAAAAGTTGGTAAGAATTGGATAGGTGGCCATTCCAGAAAACATAACAAAACCTCAAAATTCTAGTACCTAGGTTCTACTAAGAAACGACCACCAAAACATCACTACTAATAAAAACCAGAGGAAGTCTTTTTACCTCGGCTTCAAATGCGATGTCACTGCTAGCATCCTTCACATATTCTTAAGCTGAGAAAAAAGAGAGCAAGAACTTCAAAAAGACTTTTTCGACATCCATTTCTTTGCTCTAAACACAGCTGTAACATTATCGAGATTTCATTCTTAAAGAGACTTGGCTAGATAGCCAAGTCTGCTCTTGTATTTATCTTCCTGTTTAAGAGACAGCTATGGCTTTTAGAAACCCTCTTTCTTGGAGATATTTCCAGTTTGCTCTCTTGTCACTCAGGTGAGGAAACCCAAGTCCAGTCAGGCAAAAAATGTGCCTGAAGTCACACAGCCAGAGTCAGAAGTCACACATCTCATCCCCAGATTCTGAACAGCACCGGGGCTGGGGCCCCAGTGCCTGTGGAGTCCTCTCTCTCTCAGAGAACCAAGATGATGATGCCTGGTCCTGAAAAAAAAAAAAAAATAGAAAACAAGACAGGGACTCAAAGAGTTGGGAAAGGAAATTAGAAAATACACTAAAATGCAAATTGCTTTCAGCATCAAGTATACTAAGTATCAAACTTCAGAAATGTCCAGGAATTCTTAAACTCCCATCTCCCACATTATACAAAAGTTCACTGCCTGCCTAGGTTAAAGCATTTTACTCCATGTCAGAAGAGAATACTAGATTCTCCCCAAGTCTCATAAAGGCGGAATAGCCCTCAGCCAATTTTTAAATCAACATAAATCTTTTGTTCCCCCCACACATTCATCTCTTAGTGCTGTATGGATTGCAAATTTATTGTATTTCACTGAGCTCATTTGAAAGACAAATTTTAGGGGCGCCTGGGTGGCTCAGTCAGTTAAGCATCCGACTTCGGCTCAGGTCATTATCTCACAGTCCGTGAGTTCGAGCCCCGCATCGGGCTCTGTGCTGACAGCTCAGAGCCTGGAGCCTGTTTCAGATTCTGTGTCTCCCTCTCTCTCTGACCATCCCCCGTTCATGCTCTGTCTCTCTCTGTCTCAAAAATAAATAAACATTAAAAAAAAATTTTTGAAAGACAAATTTTAGGGGCGCCTGGGTGGCTCATTCGGTTAAGCGTCTGACTTCGGCTCAGGTCATGACCTTGCGGTTTTGAGTTCAAGTCCTGCATCAGGCTCTGTGCTAATTAATAGCTCAAAGCCTGGAGACTGCTTTTAGATTCTGTGTCTCCCTCTCTCTCTGCCCTGCCCCTGCCTCACACTCTGTCTGTATCTCTCAAAAACAAATAAACATTAAAATTTTTTTAAAAAGAAAGACAAAATTTAAAAGATACTCAAACGTAAAACTTCTTTAGCATGTGTATTGTTGTGGACCAGTTAACCACGTACTTTGGCTTTTGTTTCAGAACTATGCACAAAACAAATTCACACAGAGGCATAACTGAGTTGACATACTGGGGTCTGCCTGAGGGGCTCTTAGAGAACTATCTGGAATTAAGAGGGCAACAGTTTTCATGACAGTCTCTATTATAAAACTCTGTTCAGCCAAATCATGGCTGGTTAGATAACACTGAAAACAGCATTATTATTCCCAAAGCCACAACAAAATTTGGGGTCAGAAAGCATTTCTAAAGCCATTTTAGAATTCCACTTTTTTAAATTAATTTTTTTATCTCTCTACCTCTCAGCACACAGTGGGGTTAAAGGGAAGGAAGAAATTTCCCTCTGCTTAACAAATGATTATATTCAGTAAAACAAAATAAATATTCAAATAGCTAGGCAAATGTAACAATCCCCTGAGTTTGGGTGATTTACATTGGTAGTAGGATTGTTGTACTAGCTTTTAATTAATGACAACTAAAAAAAAGAAAGAAAAAAAATTATCCAAATCTAAGTTCTTTGTTGCTGATTCCTAAACCAAAATAGCCTCAAGCAAAAAGGATAAAGAAACAGGAAAGATTTAGAGAAAATCATTTCTGTCTCATATGTCATGAATCTTGTCTCTAATCTTGAGGTTCCACTGACAGAAGTTGAATCCAATGAGATAATTACAAATCGAACTAGCTCATCATATATGGAAGAAAATTTATGAATCATAAAAAGTGTTCCCAATTTATAAGCCATGAAGCCCTACTAGACTATTCTAATCTCTATGAACCATTTAAATACAATGACTATTGAGGTATTAAAGCATAAAATCTCTCCATTAAAAACATGCTAGGATTACCAATAGTCTAACAACCATAGGAAACTCCGTATTTCTGTCCTGCTTGTAAACAACGTGGTGCCTCCTCAGAACTATAACACGATTCAAAACATTTCAAAAACTTCTTTCCGGCACGGTTAACCATAAAATCCATCTTAAATTTGAAGTAAAAAAAAAAAAAGATACAAATCCTCTGTTTTTCTTTGTATTTTGCAAATTTTATTGCATCAGTCAAAAAATGTGACTCGGGTAGTAAAATGTAATTGTTGCTCAGTGTAATGGTATGTGTTTGAAATACAACCCATTTGCTCTTCATCCATTTTGCCTTAGTAGCTGGCAACATTACAAAATTTTTTCTACAAAATATTCTTTGTTGTGCTGTTATCATGTTCATATAATTTCTTTATTTTATCTCTCTTGATAAAATATTTTCCACCCATGTCTGCTTTTTATCACTTTACAACTTACTGCCACATGCCCTTTTCTCTTGGCAAGGTTTATGAAGTGTCTTGGCTAAGAAAATGCTTGAACCGGCTTATCAACAAGCAATTGTCACCTAGGACTAGAGTGACCACATGGCATTATCTGAGGGTCACTACTGGACTGTCCTCCCTCTCTATACCATCAAGTTCTATGATCACCTCGAGAAAACAAGCCAGATATTTTTTTCCCAGAATTTACACCATAACAACTGTAAGTGTTCTCTCTCTGACCGCCCATCCCGCCGCCCCACGTGTAGATTTTCCATGAATCACAAACACGTAGGGTGTTCCTTGGTTCTCACTGGTGTTCAGAGAGGACACTGTGGCAGCTGAGCTAGTTGAGCATTTAAATACCCCACTCATCCCTGGTTTTGGCTTCCTTGCATTCATCTAGCTGTTTATGGACACCCAAAAGCTCCAAAAGCTGTTTTCCTTGGCTGTGAATCGGACTCTATAAAGTGTGTCTTAGTAAGAGTATTGTATTCCTGTCCTTTAAAACCTAGCCAGGTACTTTTCAGCTTTGGCAGCTTTTCTGATGCCTGCGTTGGCAGAGCTTTATTCCTTTACAATTACTGACAACACACAGCTCCTACCACTGTGCTTGACAAAGTCATGTTTGTACTTTGTAACACGACTTTAACGAATGATTATTCTCCTCCCCAAAATGGCCTATATTTGTTTAGCATTGGAATGTGTTTAATTATGTCTCCCATTCATAAAGGAAATACCAAGACATGAGTGGGCTCATTCATTTAGAAAAACAAAAAGATCTTCACTAGACCTTCACAAATACGAGTTACGTTGATACCTTATGGGAGGCACTACCCTAGACATTTTGTGCAACACAAAAAAGAAATTATGGGGCCCCTGCCGTTAAAGAGCATTCTTAGAAAACTCTAAACATGTGTCTGTAAAATAACTGGAGAATCTTTACAAAGCAGTTAAAGAGATTGAGCAACACACTATCAACTGAATATATAACTTTAAATAGATAATATTTATAACATATATATATACAACTTAAAAAAGAGCACTTAAGTTTAGACAAGGGGTGGGTATATATATATACATATATATATTTTTTATATATATAAATTTTGGAAAATTTTGGTTAACATCTAATCATAATGAAAGAAACCATGTATCAGAAGATGCAAGCAGGAATATATGTCTTATCTTTGTTTCCAAATGAATTTCTCAGACAAGAAATATTAATATTCAGGACAAATATAAGATTGTCCATATAAACTAGAGTCTTTTTTAAAACAAGATCCTAAATTTAAAGATTCTTAAGAGAAGGAGTCCAGGAGTAGGGCAGAACATAAGGAATCGTTTTAGTTTATAAACTTCAATCTAGAATTATCCTTCATACTGATGAGTCAATGTATAAGGGGAGATATATTGGTATTATGTAATATTCACCATTGTAGATTTATTAATTAGCATGCATAAGTGTGCATGTCACTCTAATACAGAAAGTTAATTTGGTCAGGGGAGGGGAGACATTTCACTTGAGTTGCTTCAAGAAAAATATTTGGTGGGAGAGGAACTTTGGTGGTTCAGTCAGTGAAGCATCTGACTTCAGCTCAAGTCACGATCTCAGTTCGTGGGTTCGAGCCCCACATTGGGCTCTGTGCTGACAGCTCGGAGCCTGGATCCTGCTTCGGACTCTGTGTCTCCCTCCTTCTTTGCCCCTCCCCTGCTCACGCTCTGTCTCTCTCTTCCCTTCTTCAAAACTAAATAAGCATTAAAAAATGCTTAAGAAAAATATTTTTTGGAAATAAAATCTTTGGAAAACTGTGACCTGCTTTGTATAAATATACCAAAAGTCAAATATAAGTCACTAAGCTGCCATCAAAGTTCTTAGACATAAATTTTATCTAGGTACATAGCATTCAGTAAGTTCTACCCAAAAGTGTATATTGTCTCCTGAAACTGATCATAGAGTTTGGGAAATGAAAATTATCTGGTTAAACAGAATTCTATCTGTACCCATTTTCATTGACATCAGCAATCACTAATGCATTAGTTGTAGCTTACAATAATCATAACATTTAGCCCTTATTTTGAGCCAGCCTTACATTCAGACTGCCTTCAGAAAGCAGAGCCTGAGGCGAAAGTTTTTTATAAAGGATGCGATCCCAGTGAACAACAGTGAGGGACAAAGGCAACGAGGCAGTAAAGGAGAGAGAGCCGATCAAAGGATGCGTTACCAGGCTAGTCACCTCTAAGTGCAACTGATAACTTAAGCTTACTGCATCATCCTCCCCAAAGCTTTGTAACTGTATCTCAGGGCAGTCTCTCCAGAAGGAGAAAAGAGAAAGATCTTGTCTCATTCCATCTAGTCACTACCTTGCAATTGTCAAAGATTGCCACAGAGCTCGTTACTTCCCCCACGTTTCTGGGCTGTGTGCAAGTGGGCTCTGGGCAGGGTCCGGCAGCTCCCCCTTTCTCAGCATCGAGAAGAACGGCTCAGGGCAGGCAGTGAACGCTCCACACCGGGCAGAGGGTGAGGTGCTGTCAAGGTATCCTTACGTGACATTGATTGCCTTCCAGGTGCTACACCTACACGGGACTGATCACAGCTGGACAGCTGGAAGGGGAAGGGTGAGGCAGGGGTGGGGATCTGAAGTGGTATATTGAGGTGTCTGATGACACTCAACACTTCTTTAATCCCCCCGGCAATGATATGAAGTAGGTGCACTTGTATCCCCACTTTACATATGAGGAAACAGAAGTCCAGTGAGCCTAAGTAGCAGTTAGCTACTAGCAACCTGCAATTAAGAAAGTCTAAACCCATTCTGTTATCATCAAGTGGTCAACTCCACCAGGACAATATATTGTGTTTTCCATAAACAGGAGCGTAAAAAATATAAACATATGATCTCACTGAGTGCAAAGAGAAACTGTCCACCTGACGTGCCCAGCTTTCACACCTAAGAGGAGCTATGACATAAAGCAAGCATGGGGCCGGTCCCCCACCCCCACCCCATTTCTAGTAGTTTAGGACAAATATAAATTCTGAAGAGATGTGTGGTGTCTCTCTAAGAATGATGTGACGCAAAGAACTTCACCATAGATGATATTCTGTGTTCTAGGAGTCTTAAGCCCCATAGACATGGTTAAGAGAAGGCAAGAAGGGTAGCCTCAAGACAGAAGCACCCTGGACTATCTGCCCAGTGTTAAAATCATTATTGGAATTAGGGTAAATTTCGCATTTCCACTTTTCAAAATCTGAAAGTGTCGTGCCTAAAAAGCATTGACCAAACAGAATCTGCAACAGGAGAGGCTGCGTGTATAGTGTAGGCAAATTTTGCTGGGTTGAGGGCTGTAGAACTGAAAACAAAACAAAACAAAACACTTTCTTTTTTTTCAACGTTTATTTATTTATTTATTTATTTATTGGGACAGAGAGAGACAGAGCATGAACGGGGGAGGGGCAGAGAGAGAGGGAGACACAGAATCGGAAACAGGCTCCAGGCTCCGAGCCATCAGCCCAGAGCCTGACGCGGGGCTCGAACTCACGGACCGCGAGATCGTGACCTGGCTGAAGTCGGACGCTTAACCGACTGCGCCACCCAGGCGCCCCAAAACAAAACACTTTCTATCTAAATAAGGACCTTAATGATAAGGGTAACTTGACAGAGTACAGAGATAAGAGGTATGGAGGACAAAGAAAGAAGAGGAATTATAGGTTGAAGGAATAATGGACTCAACATGAAGCATCTTCAGTCTACCCAGTAATGAGTCATGGTCATCGACTGCACGTTAGGCTGTAAGTACTTGGAGAACAGGAACCATGTCTATTTCATCCTCAGAGCCCCATCTTCAGCCCTAGCTGAGTGTAGAGCACTTGGTTGGTGCTCATTCATTTATTCTTTCAGTCAATAAATATTTATTGAGATATTCCTATATGCCAGGCACTGAACGTTATGGGCATTGAAGAGAGCTGACAAATTTCTTGCCTTCATAGAGTTTCCTTTCAAATGAAGGCAGATATTCAGAATACCAAAAAATATAAGCTAATTTTATGAAGTGATAAGTGGGGTTTTTTTATTAAGGTATAATTGACATTTTATGTTACATTAGTTTCATGGTGATTTGACATTTGTATAAATTGTGAAATGATCACCTCAGTAGGTCTAGTTATCATCTGTCACCATACACTAATGTATTATTGACTATATTCCCCAAACCGTACATTACATCCCCACGACTTAATTTGTTTTACAACTGGAACTTCGCACTTCCTGATCCCTTTTGTTCCCACCCCTGCTAATCCTGCTCCCCTCTAGCAACCACCCATCTGTCCTCTGTATCTGTGACTCTGGGTTTTGCTCTGTTTTATTTGTTTGTTTTGTTTTTTAGATTCCACATAAAAGTAAAATCACACAGTATTTGTCTTTTTCCATCTGACTTATTTCACTTAGCATAATACCTTCTAGGTTTATCCATATTGCTGCAAATGACAAGATTTCATTCTTTTTATGGCTAAATAGCATTCCATCGTGCATTTATATTGCATCCTCTTTATCCATTCATCCATCGATGGACACTTAGGTTGCTTCCATAGTTTGGCTATTGTAAATAGTATTGCCATGAACATAGAGGTGCATATACCCTTTTGAATTAGTGTTTTTTCACTGTTTTTTTTAAGACAGATAACTCGTAGTGGAATTGTTGGATGGTATGGTAGTTCTAGTTTTAATTTTTTGAAAAGACACCATACTGTTTTCCCTAGTAACTGCACCATTTTACATTCCCACCAACCGTACACAGGGGTCCTTTTTCTCCACATCCTCATCAATACATGTTATTTCTTATCTTTTTGATAATAGCCATTCTGACATCTATAAAGTGGTATCTCATTGTGGCTTTAATTTGCATTTTTCTGATGATTGGTGATGGTGAGCATCTTTTTGTGTGGCTGTTGGTCATCTGTATGTCTTCTTTAGACAAAAATGTCTATTCCAACCTCCCACTCATTTTGTAATCATATTGTTCATTTGGAGGTCATTGAATTGTATGAGCTTTTTATATATTTTGGATATTAACCCTTTGTCAAATATATGATTTACAAATACCTTCTCCCATTCAGCACATTGCCTTTTCATTTTGTTGATGGTATCCTTTTCTGTGCAGAAGCTTTTTAGTTTAACATGGTCCCAAAAGTTTACTTTTACTCATTTTATTTTGTTTCCCTTGCCTTTAAAGCCAGATTCCAATATATATATATATATATATATATATATATATACACATATATATATATACACATATATATATACGTATATATATACGTATATATACACATATATATACGTATATATATGTGTATATATATGTGTGTATATATATATATATATATATTGTCAACACCAATGTCAAGGAGCTTACTACTTGTGTTTCCTTCTGGAATTTTCATGTTTCAGGTCTTACATTCAGTTTTTAATCCATTTTGAGTTATTTTTGTATATGGTGTAAGATAGTGGATACAGTTTCCTTTAGCTGTCTAATTTTCTGAATATCATTTATTAAAGAGATTGTTTTATCCCTGTTGTATTGTCTTGGCTCCTTTGTTACATGGTTTTATTCCTAGAATAGTCCTGATGGCAAATTTTTTCTTTCATCATTTTAAATATGTCAAACCACTCCCTTTTGCAAAATTTCTGCTGAGAAATCTGCTGATAGCATAATGAGGTTTTCCTGGTATGTAACAATTTGTTTTTCTCTTGCTTCTTTTAAGATTCTCTTTATCGGGGCACCTGGGTGGCTCAGTCGGTTGAGCATCTGACTTCGGCTCAAGTCGTGATCTCGCGGTCCGTGAGTTCGAGCCCCGTGTTGGGCACTGTGCTGACAGCTCAGAGCCTGGAGCCTGTTTCAGATTCTGTGTCTCCTTCTCTCTCTGACCCTCGCCCGTTCATGCTCTGTCTCTCTCTGTCTCAAAAATAAATAAATGTTAAAAAAAAATTTTAAAAGAAAGATTCTCTTTATCATTAATTTTTTACATTTTCATTATAATGTGTTTTGTCATGGCTTTCTTTAGGTTTATTCTCTGTGCTTCCTGGACGTGGATGTCTATGTGTTTCCTAGATCAGGAAAGTTTCGGCTATTATTTCTTCAAATAAGTTTTCTGCTCCTTTCTCTCCCTCTTCTCCTGGTGAGACCCCCTATAATGTGAATGTTATTCCACTTGATGTCATCCCAAACATCCCTCGTGTCCCTTAAGTTATTTTCTTGTTTTTTTAATTCTTTTTTCTGTTTGCTTCTCTGTCTCAGTGAGTGCCAATGCTTTGTCTTCCAGCCCATTGATCCATTCTTCTGCTTCATCTAGTCTGCTGTTGAATTCCTCTTGTGTATTTTTCAATTCAATTATTGTACTCTCAGCTCTGTGACATGTGTCTGGTACTTACATTTTCTGTCTCTTTGTTGAAGTTCTCACTGTTCATTTTTACTCTCCCTGAGTTCAAAGAGCATCTTTCTGACAATTTCTTTGAATTCTTTATCAGGCAGATTATTTATCCCTATGTCATTAAGGTCTTTTTCTTAGGTTTTGCCTTATTCTTTCATTTAGAATATATTTCTCTGTTTTATCATTTCTGTTTGACTCACTGTGTGTTTCTATATATTAGGTGAAATGGCTACCTCCCTGTCTTGAAGAAATGGCTTTATATAGGTAATGAAACTTCTTGTTCAACCTTGCCTTAGCTTTTGGGTCTCTCTCCAACCTTTGTGACTATCTAAACTGTCTGACTGATCTCCATATGTCGTTGTTATTGAGGATGTGCCAAGATCTGTCCGTGTTACAAAGGGAGTGAACTTAGTCAGCACTTAGTTTTAGGCTGATTGGAAGCCAGACCTTCAGGCAGCAGCTTCTAAAGTATGCAAATACACATAATCCTGTGGGGCCACAATTATAATCTCTGCTGGCCTCCAGACCAGGAGATTTGGAGGTATCCCCTGAGTGAAGTTGCAAAAATCAGGGCTCCAGATGAGTGTATAAGCTCCTTTCTGGGAGATCTTGTCAAGCTACAGTGAGGCCACCAGGGCGCATGAAGACTGTGTCTCACTGCTTACATTCCCTGGGAGTGCCTCCTTAGCCTCAAGATTTGTAGGAAACCTGAAGGCTGTCCCTCAGACTGAAGCTCCAGGATAAATGAATAGGCTTTTTTTTTTTTTTTCACAGAAAAACTGGGAGGTGGGTTTCAATCTGCTGTCTGTGCAGTTCCCTGGGTGCAGTGGCCTGCCAAAAACTATCTTTCTGATAGTTGCATTCCTGTGGAACTCAGGAACACCAGCCCCCTTGGCTACCAAAGCCAGGCTACCAAGGATCATTCCCCTGTGTGGATTGCACATGCCCACTGGCTTTAGTTAGGCAGCTAGAGAGTGTAGAGGGCAAGCATATTACCCAACTTCAGAGAGGCAGTGGGAAAATGTCCTGATATGGTGCACTCTTGGGCTTCAGGCATGCAGTGTCGTGTCTGTGCCTGTGCCCTGGCTCTAGGCTGGGTACAGGAGAATGCTGCAACTGATCACATTCACCGTCCCCGGCCAGGGGGCAGAAGGGTGTTACAACCACCCACACCTCTGGCTTCAGCAGGGCAGACAGTGCCATGACCACTCACCCCCACCTGTCTGAGCAAGACAGCAGGATGATGCTGTGTTCAAGCTAGCACACTTTTGTTAGCAGGGGAGACGGAGAGTGCAAAATGTGGGGTGACCCAGTTGGGCGGGTGAAGGCCAGCAGCAGAGGTGATGAAAAAATTCACCTAAGGCCGAGCAAAGAAGATAGGATTTTATTGAATAAACTGCAAGGGAGCAGCAGGCAGGAAAGCAAAGGAAAGACTGCCAGGAGGTAGTGGTAGGGGACTGTAGTTGGGGGAGGAGGGCAGTAAGTAAGGAGGTATGGGAATGTATAGAATTTTCCTTTCTTGGTAACTGTGCCCAGTTGTAAGTAGTCCATTGTTCAGCTAACGCCTATTGGTATTTTGAGGTGGGTCGCCTAATGAGCCTGTTTGCATTCATCCCAGTGGTCACTTCGGCCCCTTCTACCTTACCCAGGCTCCCATTACTCAAGACTATTGCCTAAAAGCAGCGCCTTTCTTTCTGGGGAGAGTTTCAACTTTTCCCTACCCCTACAGCAAATGGTCTTACATTAACAAATACATCTCCTTCAAATACAGTCAGAACTTTTCAAACTGTTTTGTCACTGAGTCTTGAGGCAAGTGAGGCCACATGCAAGCCCTTTAAAAGGGGAATCTCAGTTTTCTATAGTACTTTGGTTTTTTTGGACATCAGCCTCATTGGTTTCTAAGTCAGACGTTTGGGAAGCTCATCTATTCAGTGCAGGTCCCCAGGTTTAGGGTATCCGATGTGAGGCACCAGCCCCTTGCTCCATGAGAAGCACCAGACTGGTAGGATCACTTCTTATTGTGTCCACTGCTCCAGGGGTAGAGTTTTAACACAACCATATCGTCTCGATATGGTCTCCATCCCTTGTAGAGAAGCAGTTTTCAGATCTCTTTTAGAGGGACATGATCCCTCTGTAGCTGTAGTTGGTGTGTCCATGGGAAGAGGTAAGTTCGGGATCTTCCTGAGCAGCCATATTGTGGAAGTACTTTGGCCAATAAGTTTATAAGAAACTAAAGTAATTTAGTAAGTAATTTAGTAAAGTAATTTAGTAAGGTAGAAGGGTTTATAGAATTAACTGGAGGAGATAGAAAAAAGCGTAAAATGCTGACTATTGAATGTTTCAAGACAGCAACAAAAATGGAAGTTGTTCAGCTTCTCTGAGTTATTATTTCATTGTTTATAAAATGAGAATGAAATCAACTTCACAAGATTGTTGAAGATGAAAAGGACACCATATATATGACATTCTTTTCTTAAATGAAAATCACTCACTAAATACTACTAGCTCTGGTCAAGGCCCTCATATCTGCTATCCATCTTTCACACTTAAAACATGAATCTATCACTTTTTAGATCTGTAAGAACTAGTACTACTAGGACACACACACACACACACACACACACACACACACACACATTTTTTCCAGAGGAATCTTCCTTCATTTCACATACAAATTTACTTCTCTCTCATCATGAACCCACTTGAGAATTCAAAAAGAGAGAGAGAGAGAGAGAGAGAGAGAGACAAAATGCAAACAAATACTTCTGCAAATGAATATAACCATCAACCAATGTTTCGTTGATTAAGAAAGTTATTTCAATAAAGTCAACCCCTCCCACTAGAGTATACTGATGATTTGAAAGATAGAACTCAATGCCACAGAAGCAACAAGGAAAGAGTTCTAGGTTTTAAGAGCTTAGAATTTCATGAAAATGTTCAATTGTCTTGCAACTCCGTTTTCTTATGAGGCTCAATAAAGCAGATAAATAACATTCAGAAATGGCAGACAGTTTCATGTTTTATGATTTGTTAAAAGTTGATACATTTTTTAAGAAAGAAAGGGATACTAACAGTCAAAAGATTGGTTTCACAGACACTAAACAGCATCTATCTACAAAAGAGAAGGTTGAGTCAAAATTTGGATTTTCAAAACAGTATTTTGCTTCCTGTGGCATATTTAGTAGGTAAATCACAGACATTTGTATTCAAAATGCAGCAACCTCTGCTGTCGATATAACTTATTTTACAGCCAAAGTTTCTTAGGAGAAATGAAATACATTCTAGGTGTAATTTAGCAGTGTGAAAACTTGTTAATAATGGACCTCTCTTAATGTGGGGCCCTTAATCCTACTTAAAGTGTTTTTTATTATGAGAAATGATTAAGTACAGAGCACTCATTACATTCACAACATAGTTATTATTTAAATTCAAGTCACTAAAACTGAAATTTGTATGTTGAAGGATGGCAGGGACAAGATCATCCAAGTTTACAACTTGAAATGCCATACATATTTGCCATGCTACACACTTAGTAATTCAACAAATTATTGCCTTCTTCTTTATTTTCCAGGCCTGGCTCAAACATGAAAAGGAAATCTGACCTGCATTTAATGACCAATCTGTTAACAATTTTGTCACGGTACCTGCTTCCTAGTTCGACCCAAATGTAAGACTTGACCAGCCCCAGATGCTACACCCTTAGTTTCATTAGCATGAAAAGGCATGTGTGGCAGTTGTTAACAGAGGCTGTTTAAATAACTGTATTTGTGTATTTTTTGTAAGTGCTCTCTCAATCTTACTCCACAAAAAATCTGAGACAGAGCTAATATAAATCTTATCAACCAAAAAATTTAACCGATGTGAAAAGTATTCCATTCCCTGATACGGTCAATATGGAATGATTAATGTTGCCAACAGCATTTGCTAACAAAAACTACAATTAGATGTCATTATTAGATTTTCTTTTTACTTGTTTCTTGTGTGATTTGCCCATTTGATCTCATACAACTTTGCACACCTAATATGACATTGAATTATATTTAAAAAACTTTCATATACATTTGTCAGGGTTGCCCATGGATAATAGAAAAAAGTTAACAATAAGATTACTACTACCAACACCCACCACTACCCTACCCCATTCCAAAACTTGAAAACAAGTTTGCCTTCTGTGAGAGAGTACATAATCAGTATTAAATGGATCTGAGGAAATGGCCCAAAGAATTTGATTGTAACCTATTTGAAGGAGTATATATAAAAGGGGGAGTGGCACTAGGTGGCTTGGTTGGTTAAGGGTCTGGTTCTTGATTTCAGCTCAGGTCGTGATATCATAGTTGTGGGATCAAGCCCTGCATTGGGCTGCTGACTGCACGGAGCCTGCTTGGGATTCTCCCTCTGAGAGCAGGTGCGCACACACACACACGTGCATGCTCTATCTCTCAAAATAAATAAATAAACAAGAAAGAAAGAAAGAAAGAAAGAAAGAAAGAAAGAAAGAAAGAAAGAAAGAAAGAAAGAAAGAAAGAAAGAAAGAAAGAAAGAAAGAAAGAAAGAAAGAAAAAGAAAGAAAGGGGAAAGGGAAGGAAAGGGAAGGGAAGGGAAGGGAAGGGAAGGGAAGGGAAGGAAAAGGGAAGGGAAGGGAAGGGAAGGGAAGGGAAGGGAAGGAAAGGGAAGGGAAGGGAAGGAAAGGAAAGGAAAGGAAAGGAAAGGAAAGGAAAGGAAAGGAAAGGAAAGGAAGGAAGGAAGGAAGGAAAAAGTCAAGTAGGAGTCAGGTCAGTCACTGAATCCTAGGATTGGAAGAAGCACAGATGTTAATATATGTGTCTTATAGAATTATAAAACTAACCTCCTCTCATACTTTCTATTTCTCAAATAACAAGACCAGAAAGAAGACCATGAGTAGGTATTCGGTAAAAACCAGTTCACCTGAGCTTTGTTCACTGTAAAGCAAGATACACTAGTATTGTTTTTGCATTTAAAAAGTCTTCTGTGAGCTTTGTTGCCATGAGTCATGGCAAGTTTCTGAGTCAGTCAGGAAGGGGACAGACCAAGATTACACCACTTTTGCTGACTCTTGAGAAACAGTCAATTTGTTTTCTTGGTGAAAATCTAACTTCACTCTTTTAATTTTTCACTCAAGTCTCTTCAGTACTTTTATGAAAAAGTAAAAGCCTCAGAAAACCAATTTCTTACACCTCCTATGTATTAATCCCGGATTATTTTCAGTAAAATTGACTGTTTCACAAACTGAGGTTTCTGAAATTTTAAAGGAGGTGACCTGGCAAGGAGGGCTGTATTTTGAAATAATGACCTGAGTCCTCCAGCCCGACACGGTGACTATGGATCGGGGTGGGGGGGGGGGGGGGAAACATGGCATTTTAAATTTCTCTAACATCAACCTGCAGATATCTTCTCCAAAAGTCTGTTTTTGCTACACGATGTGCAACTGTAAAGGCGATTAGTAGCAACAACAGTGATCATAATAGCTAATATCTGTGGATGTTTGAAATGTGCCACCTTAATAAGCTTCCTGTATATTTAATATACACTTAACATATACATGTATTTATATTCATTTAATCTTTGCAATAATCCCATGACATAGGTATTACAATCTTTCGCATTTTGTAATCAAGGAAATTAAAATTTGAGTGCTTCAGTAATTTACCCAATATTGTACAACTCATGAATGATGAGGTTGGAATTTTCGCACAAGTCTTCACAAATCCATAAACCACAGACCGCTAACCTATATACCACCGCAGGCAAGGGCATCGAAATCATTCCTGAATCCATTGATAATTCTTCTCAGAAGATTCTCACCACAATGTTTGCAACCATTGTATAAATGCGATTCCTGTTTATTTAACTTAAAATTTCCTCCTTCAGAAACATTCCCTACTTTTAAAGTACTGGAAATTCTAACTGCACATATCTTCATATGAGAATATGCACTAAAATAGGAGTAAAATAATATGAGTAAATAATATTTACTCTTATCCTTTTTTTTTTTTAATTTTTTTTTCAACGTTTATTTATTTTTGGGACAGAGAGAGACAGAGCATGAACGGGGGAGGGGCAGAGAGAGAGGGAGACACAGAATTGGAAACAGGCTCCAGGCTCCGAGCCATCAGCCCAGAGCCCGACGCGGGGCTCGAACTCACGGACCGTGAGATCGTGACCTGGCTGAAGTCAGACGCTTAACCGACTGCGCCACCCAGGCGCCCCATCTTATCCTTTTTTTATCAGACTGAAAGCACTTTCCCAATTCGACTGTGCTATAGGCAGCCTCCTCCAAACTATTCGTGTATCTTTGCTGGCTTTCTAGTCTATTCTTTACAGGCGCAGAAGTAACCACACTGCACAGGCAAATAACTCTGATTTTTGTAATATGTTTTTTCAAATATAGAAAAAATGTGACAATGAGAACACTTGCAGGTATGTGACACTTTCCTTACATGTTTATAAGGTCATCCGTGTAGAAGAGGGATTAGGCTTGTTTTATAAATCACTACAGAGTAGAAGGATAACTGTTAAATAGAAAAGGAGATGTTTCCACTCAAAAGCAGGAAATTCTTTGTAACAAAATGTTCTAGGAGCCCAGTAGTTTTGGCTCCAAGGAAGCGAGTGCTGGAGGCCTCCAAGTAGGGTTGGAGAACTTCTTTGCACAAAAATAAAATCCTGAAACTCCTCTGTCTCTAAGGCCTGTTTAATTCCAATACTCCCGCATTCTTTCTGATGACACTCAGAAAGACCCACATAAGACCTACATATAAGACCCAAAGGTTGATGCCTTTAAATCGTTTTAGAATTACTGGTATGCATAAGGAATAAATTTGGTTAGGAAAAAAAAAATGATGCTTCTTAAATTACTAAATGCCCGCAACCTAAAAATAATAGAGCTAACCTCAGTAATGTAAAACAACTATTCTTCCAGTTGGGTCTCTTTTGAGTAGCCTTGTAGATAAGAACCGTGGAAGCTTTAATCTGATCTGTCACTTATTTATCGAAGTATTGTTCTATCGCTGTATATTAGCTAATGTCAATAGCTGGGGATATAAGAAATCTTTAAAAGCATGGTTCTTGTCTTAAGGTCAAGAAACTTGATGAAGAAGATATAAAAATACCAATACCCAAAGTGACAGGTGTAAGAATAAAGATCTGCATGAAGTCCTCCAAGAGCCCAAAGATACAACAGTGTCTTCACGCCTACTTAACCTGATGCTATCAAGTATTTAAAAAGATTAATTAACAGGAAAATTAAGCAAATTGTTGTTATTGATTTTCTTCTTTTTTTTCCTTGACATCCCGACTCCTCTTCCTCCTTCTCAACAGCTATTTCTTTTATTGTAAGTCCTGACTTCATTGTATAATTTTATATTGCCCTGTATGATAATAATCACATCGTGAAGATAATTTTGACATGTTTTTAGATTTCTTTTTTCCCTTTCAAGAAATTGATTTTCCAACTCCTTCTTTTATTTTGAATTCAGAAATACTGTCTATCTTATTTTATCATATACATATTTAAACTCTACACTCCTGAGAACTGAAGTTCTAATCTTAAACGTATTGTTGTCGTGCCTGACAATAACAATGACCCTCTAGTAAGATGGCACAAGCTTTGAGCTAAAATTATTTTGGGTTTCTACACTTCAGTAGGTTTTCTCTCCACATGTTTGTTGATTAGATCTTTCCCTCATCCTTATCTTTCCCACATGGGCGGAAGATGAGAAATCAGGGTTAGGGTGTAATCCACAACCGTGGAGCAGGAAACTCGCGCTCAACCATATGGCCAACATGCTCTAACCTGCAAAGCTGACCAAATTCAAGAACATATTTTATCATAACAAGCATTTCCAGTGTCAGACCACCTAATAAAGTTCTCTGAAAATCCTGAGTTAGTGCCATGTGTATCACACATGCCTGATCAGAAGAATCGCCCAATAACATTCAATTGTTAGGCCTCCCCTCTAAAGAGCCAGATAGTGTGGATCAGAGATGAGATCTGAGAATTTTTTCTTTGAATAAAAATCTGAAGTGATCCTAACAGCCAGGCATTTTTAAGATACCTTTAGCACATCACCATAAGTATTGCCATTTACTACATATTTAATTAACTTGCAGACTTTATGATACAATTCACTAATGATTTAATCCAGTCCATGCCTCTTCCTGACAGCAAATACTCAGCGTACTAAAGACATTCCAAAATAAATGTTGTGTACCTTTCTATATGTTCCCTTTTAAGAAAAATCGTTATGGGATAACATAAACAAGGAAGAGTTATTTACACCAGTATATACAAATCCTAAAAAGGAATGGAAACATTATACAAAAAAATGAAGAGAAATAACAAATATGCATTAGCCACAAACTTTAAACCCAACACTAATTAGATATACTCAGAATTACACTCTCCTTCCCTGACCAACACTCGCAGTTTGTTGTTTGTAGCTGCAGGATTTCAGATCCTTGTTGCCGCTGAGCACATAAACATTCAAACAAATTTTCGCCAGTACATTTCCAGGCATCTAGAATGCCCCATTCTCAAATCAGGACCCCTCCATTTCTTTCCAAATCAAAACCTTCCCAGGCCTTCAACACTCTTATTTTTAGGCCTAACCCTATGTTATATCAAACATATTAAAACGATGCTTCAGTCACAAGGAAATATAATTTTTCTATAAATATAGTTTAAGATTGTTATAATCTGCCTTTGACATTATTTGGCTGAAAAAAAGCTAATTTAAGTCACAGCTGGCTATGATTTCTCAGCAATTACCATGCATGTTTTAGGATTCTTCAAAAGGGGAAAAAATGTCACCTACAAATTGTTTTCAAATGCAGGAATTTTTTAAATAATAAAACTAAAGATTAATGAATAGCAGATATTTTCTTGAATATTAATCTCAAATTTGCAACTCACCCTCCTATTTAGGATAGAACGAAATGTTTTTTGTTTGTTTGTTTGTTTTTGTTTTTTTCTTTTTAAATATCAAACAAGTAATAGGCCTCTGAAAACATCAGAGGCCCTGTAGACTGTCCCTATAATGTCTAATGGCTCTGCCCCATTCACAATATGAAATCAACCACCCCATCTAATGTTCCTCCTTTCACTGTTCTATGCCTATTCCAAAAATTCTGCACCTTTGGAGCAAATAAAATAATGCTGCTAGTGTGATCAGATTGGATTACCCAAGAAAAACAAGTTTGAGAGAGGATTTTGAGAGCGTCCTCTTTGTCTGGAAATGGTGAACACGTTTTTATGGTTTTCTTTGGGGATCAGTTGCTCTTTTCTGAACCTGACAAAATTGTTCTAGACAGGCCTTCCTGCTGTTGCCTTCTGTGCTGACGTGTCAGTTACATCGCAAAGAAGCTACGGTCTGAAGTTGAGAACAGCAAGCCGGTATGAATCTAATCAGAGTCCTTTAACTTGCGAACTTGGCTTCTCAAATGATGGATACATATACTGGTGAACCTGTTAGGACTCTGCTCCTGTGTGCTTATGTGCAAAATTAACTTTTTGAAACAAAGCACTGGGTATTTCTGAGAGACATCTAAGAGTAACAATTCACTGTCAATATGACCCAGTAACCATCCTGGGAAACTGGGAACCAAGTGACTCTCAAATCCTGAGTTGGATAAAGAATTTTATTCTTCTCACTTTTAGTTTGACAATAACAGTTAGGTCTAGCAATAACATCGCACACCAGTAAAAGTCTCTTTTCTTAATATTTGTGTCTGAGTCAGCAGCCTACATGCTGACAATCTTGCATGCAATTCTGCTCTGCTAAGATCTGCCGACTTAACTGTGTTTAGGTAGCTCAGATAAGCTTTAAATAAGCATCTGAATTTCTGGGTACTTATGGAAAATGAACCAAATTCCTCTCCTTTTGAGATTCACTTATGTCTGATTCAAATGCATTCATGTAGGAATAATAGGTCTTGCTTTACATACCTAAGCTTACCATTAATATTAAACAATGAATTTAATGTTGTCAGCCACGTGGTACTTCATTCATTCCCGTGAACAGGAATCTTTTGTGTTTATTTTATTTCCAGCTGGTAAAATGTTACGTTATTTGCTTCTTCTTAAAACAACTGCTGTTTTTCTCTGGGGAATTGAGGCATGTCATGGAAAAGTGCAATCATGATTCCAACAGACTGCATGATATAAAAACCATAAAATTGTACATAGTGTCGGGATGTGGTAATGTAACAGCAGAGGAGGCTGCTGGGGACAGGCTTTGTTTTCCTGGTCTCATTAAAATCCAGTTACTGCTTCCATTTGTTTATATATTGGATTCCCGTTAACATTGATTATATGCTGTTACTGTTTTCTTACTAAATTAAACTTGCAAGTCGAAAAGCTGAACACCACTAAGAGTATTTATTTCCTTATAATCGGTTGGCTTGTAATTAGGATCAACTGCCTACTTGGGAAGCGTATCTGGTTCATGAGCCCAAAGGACAAGCTTCTACAGAAGATGTTCTCTGAGGCCTTAGAAAAAGTTATCAGAAAGGTCCCCTTTCTAAAAATCAAATAAATAAATAAATAGCTGCTGATAAAGTTAAGCTTAGCAACAGCGTATCCTAGTTTAAAGCAAATTTTAGAGCCAGATTCTTTAACCCTCAATACAAGTTTACCACTAAAAAAAAAAAAAAAAGGCCAAATATCAAATGTTTTAACCTTCTACTATCCTCCAGGCACTGCAATTCATGCTTGTTTGTATCCATACTGTTTCATTTCGTCCTCATACCCTCACACCGTTCTTTGAAGGAGATGATTTGCCCCCTCCTTTTCATAGGTGAGGAAATTCAGGAACAGAGTGGTTAGGTTACCTGCCCGTGGTCACACAGATATTAAACACCTGAACTGGGATCTGAGTCTCTCCTCGAACATTTAAACGATTTTGCTCATGTAAGTGGTGATGATCTCAACATAATCAAGTTACGCAGACTTGTCTCTCACCAACTCACTTTGCAGCTTCTGCAGCTCCACCTGGTGTCAACGTTCACAGTTTTTCCTTCTGCAGTTAGTGGGCTTAGATCCCTTCAGCTCTTTACCTATTGACGTCCTCATCTATAAAACGGTGTGTCGTGTGTACCCGCTTCAGTGGGCTGTTGTGACATCACAGAAGATGGCACACGCAGTGTCTAGCGGACCATCCAACACATTCAGAACTGTCTCCCCTTGCGCCTTATAACTCTGTCTCCCATCCACTAAATAAGAGAAAGTTCTAACTGCCCTTTCTCATTTTCCTTTTCTTAGTGCATGCTAGCCCAACATCCTCTTGAAGAGAAATGGAGAGAGTTCTTTCCTGCCACACAGGGACGTCACAGAAGCGTATGAAACTTCTTAATCTTCTTTTACCAAATAGAAAATTTTCAGTCACTTTATTAATTCACTAATTAATTAATAATCACTCTTCGGATCAACAGTTTTTTTTGTTGTTTTTTTTTTAATTTTTTTTAACGTTTATTTATTTCTTTTGGGACAGAGAGAGACAGAGCATGAACGGGGAAGGGTCAGAGAGAGAGGGAGACACAGAATCGGGAACAGGCTCCAGGTTCCGAGCCATCAGCCCAGAGCCCGACGCGGGGCTCGAACTCACGGACCGCGAGATCGTGACCTGGCTGAAGTCGGACGCTTAACCGACTGCGCCACCCAGGCGCCCCATCGGATCAATAGTTTAATTGCATACGAAAGACATATTCAAAAATACCCAGTTTTAGGGGCGCCTGGGTGGCGCAGTCGGTTAAGCGTCCGACTTCAGCCAGGTCACGATCTCGCGGTCCGTGAGTTCGAGCCCCGCGTCGGGCTCTGGGCTGATGGCTCGGAACCTGGAGCCTGTTCCCGATTCTGTGTCTCCCTCTCTCTCTGACCCTTCCCCGTTCATGCTCTGTCTCTCTCTGTCCCAAAAGAAATAAATAAACGTTGAAAAAAAAATTTTTTTTTAAAAAAATACCCAGTTTTAAAATATTTGAACTATGAACTTTACAAAAACTTTTAAGCAGAGATATAAAGTGTTTCATATGCCTACACACACAATTAACTAACAGTTTGCTACATTTTATTTTTAAGGAATTTTTATTTAATACATGAATTTAAGTAACAGAAATGGGAGTGAAATCAGGTCTTCTGATTCCAAATTCTTCCCTGTTTCTAGCACATACACTACAAGTAACATAAGTAGCCTTAAGACACGCTAAGACATCAATATTATCATCGACATCCAATATTCACAAGTTAATGATGATAAATTTACTATTTCACCTTATCAAATAAATTAATAATGTATTAACTCATTGAACGAGTATTATTACTAAATAATTGTCAGATAAATGTTAATTATTATTTTAATTAACTGAATTATTGGAATAATTTACTAGATTGATAATAAGGATAATAACTTAATGACATAAAAAAAACTAATGAGACTTCCTCTCTTATTTTTAAATCCTTTCTTTTTCAAAATGTTATCTTAGAAAGTCCAAATGTTTTTATTCCTTGTTTGAAGTTTCTAGACCTTTTTAAACTGAATTTTTATTGTCAATCAACTTTGGCTGTACTTCAGAAACTTACCCTAGATTCTCACTCCCACCATTATGACGCTGCAGCCTAATACTCTAAAAACCCTCTCTAACCAAAATGTTCTACTTCTCAGCTCCCTTTCACCCCTTCTTTCTTGACACTTCTCTGTTAACTTCATCAAAGCCCTGACCCTTCCATCTTCCTTTGAGACTGTCTACCTTCTCCTGGTTTCTCTCTCTGCCCTGCTCAACCTCAAGCCCCATTGTCCAGAGGTGATAGCCTATTTTCTTATCTCCAGAGCACTCCATTTCTTGCACCTGGAAACTTCCTATGGTGTCTCCCAGCAAAACACCAAACCCAGATCAGTGATATCTCTCCAGAGAAATGAGTGTCTCAGAAGACACCACACCAGAGTGACTTGTTCCTACTCACTCTATTCCTGTCTCACCTCAGCAAAGCTGAAACCACAGCTACCAACACTCGTACTTGACTGCAATCACCATACTCTCACTTCCTCCGGGTAAAGCAGACAATGAGACCTACTAAGACTCTTAAATCACTCCTGCCCCCAGTTTCCCTGGGATCTTACTCCATGAGCCATCAGAAGCACATTCAAGTTTTTCTCAGTTTGAAGATATAGATAGATAGATAGATAGATAGATAGATGATAGGTAGACAATAGATTGATAGATGATTAATGGTGGTAAATGAATGAATACATAGATGTAACTCACTTGATTCTCAGATCCTTAGAAATACAGTACAATGTATCTCCTCATCTTCACAATTTAACCTTTAGGAGGCACTATATTCCAAAGGCTATAGTCTCTATTCCTCATTTTCAAGTCACTTCTCAACCCACTTACAGGGGCTTTTTGTCCTCACTTAAACTTACCGCAGAAAATCTCCAATGACCCCCTTAGCTGCCAAATTAGTGGATACTCTTTCATACACTGCTTAATTGACACTGTGAATTATTCCCTTCTGGAAAAGTCTACACTTCTGTGATTTCTAAGATTTTGAGTAACCTCTTTTCTCTCTCTCTCTCTCTCTTTTTTTTTTTTTTTTTTTTTTGTTCTTCTTTCCCTCTGTTCACTGATGAAACATTTGTGTTTCTCAATGTCCTGTCATCAGCTCACTGGTGAACTTATTTTAAATGCTTTCTCTGATTGTCCTCATTCATTCTGGTGCTTTCAACTAGTGTGATCATTCCCATATATATATATATATATATATAGACTCACAAAGATCTGTACATATGCATAAGGGTATCTGCAAATGTACATAGGAATGGGTGTGTGTGTGTGTGTGTGTGTGTGTGTGTGTGTGAATGTGTGTCACTACACACACACAAAAACAAAACAAAAATCCATAAATATCCATAAATGTCTCCAGCCAGTCCAGCTGTCTTCCCCAGGGTTTGGGAATCACGTAATCAACTGGCTTCTGGAGATCTCTCCCTACACACCCTATGCAGATGTAAACTCAATGCTTTAAAATTGAATGTATTTTTTTTCTCCCAGATCAGTGCTACATCCATTGAGACCCCTAAATTAAAAACCTCAAATTCATCTTTGACTCTTTTACTATGTATTTCTAATCAAACATAAAGTCTTATTAATTCTATTCAATCAATATTTTTTCCTCTACTTCCCTTGTCTAGAAAAAACATCCTGACTCAGTGGGATTACTAAATGTCCGATCCAATCATTACCTCCAAATGGTCCATCATCTGGAAAACACCCAATATGGAAATACCCAGATCACTTGTCTACCTAAAAATCCTGTGTGTCTCACACAGCCTTCAAGTAATCAAGGCTCAGGGGAAGGGACAGGGATTTGTAAACCCTGGAGCAAGCTTCTGCCTACTGGAGACCGTTGCTATGTAGAGACCCTGGGTGAAGCCACCATCACCATGTCTGACCAGGAAGCAAAACCTTCAGCTGAGGAATTGAGGGATGAGAAGGAAGGAGAATACATTAAACTCCAAGTCATTGGACAGGAGAGCAGTGAGATCCACTTCAAAGTAAAAATGACAAGGCATCTCAAGAGGCTCAAAGAAGCATACTGTCAAACACAGGGAGTGCCAGTAAATTCAGTCAGATTTCTCTTTGCAGGTCAGGGAATTGCTGGGAATCACACTCCAAAAGAACTGGGAATGAAGGAAGATGTGATTGAAGTTCATCAGGAACAAACAGGGGGACGTTCAATGATTTAGATATTCTTTTTTTTTCTTTACTCTCGATCCTTTTTTATTTTTAAAAATGTGTTTTTTATAATGTAGGTGTTCAACACAGACTGGAAAACGGGCACCCATCTCTTTAAAACATCTGATGATTTGAATTCTCGTGTCCATGATTCATTTCCACTTGTTTTCGTTGTGCTGATTTTTGGTGATCAAACTTCAGCCCCCTTCATATTGCACTCTCCTTTTTAAAAATTACATGTGGGGGCACCTGGGTGGCACAGTCGGTTAAGCATCCGACTTCAGCCAGGTCACGATCTCGCGGTCCGTGAGTTCGAGCCCCGCGTCAGGCTCTGGGCTGATGGCTCAGAGCCTGGAGCCTGTTTCCGATTCTGTGTCTCCCTCTCTCTCTGCCCCTCCCCCGTTCATGCTCTGTCTCTCTCTGTCCCAAAATAAATAAACGTTGAAAAAAAAATTAAAAAAAAAATTACATGTGAGCACAGAAAGGCCACCTTTTCCGGGTCTGTGTATTTTCAAGCTTGCGATAAATAAGATTGAAAAATGAGGGTGTTCATAATAACTTTCCAATCAACCCTGAAGTTCCCACATCTGATTTCTTCACTCCTGGACTATGACTGTGGGTGATGGAAGTTTTTCAGAAAACTGAACTGTGAAAAAATGACCTTTCCTTAACTTGAAGCTCCTTTTAAAATGTGAGGGTCTGAACCAAAAGAAGAGAAACATCAGGGGCACCTGGGTGACCCAGTTGGTTAAGCTTTAGACTTTGGCTCAGGGCATGATCTCACAGTTCATGAATTCAAGCCCCACATCAGGCTCTCTGTTCTCAGCCCAGAGCCTACTTCAAATTTCTGTCGCCCTCTCTCTACCCTTCTCCTGTCCATGCTCTCTCTCTCTCTCTCTCTCTCTCTCTCTCTCTCTCTTTCTCAAAAATAAATAAACATTAAAAAAAAGAGAGAAGAAAAATATCAGACTGGAGTCAAGACATCTGTCAAGAGACAGTGAAAGTGAAGACTAACTCCAAAGATGGCTTCACTGAAGAAAAAGCATTTTAAGATAAAAGAAAAATCTTGTCAGAAGATCCCAGAAAAGTCCTAATTTTCACTAGCAGTTAATAAATTTACTCATGCAGAAGTGTATTCAACAGAGCCCTGCTCTTTTTTAATTTTATTTGTACTTTTTGGCCGGGGATATGGGTTTCCAATGGACATTGTCTGTACCACCTTCATTAAAATAAACAAACGATTTGTAAAAGCCATAAAAACAAACAAAAACAAAGACCAAACACAAAACCAAAAATCAAGGCTTATTCCCTGCAACTTCTTTTACCTCATTTCTCCAAGACATATTGAACTCAAGGGCAGACCCAGCTCTGGTGGGGCCCGAGGCAACTACAACGTGGTGAGGGAACCCTTTTTAAGGGGAAAAAAAAATGATCCAAAAGGAAATATTTATTTCACATAAAAAAAGAAATCACAGCAAATGTCGAAACCTGGACATGCAGGTCCCCATCCTGGACCTCTTAGTAGGCAAACAAGCAGAAATGTTGACACAGAAATGGCTCCAGATCTCAACCTGGCCATCCATTCCACCTAAAGCCTCCACAACCTGCAGCAACTCCTAGAACTCATCAGGGACTGTTCAGGTAAGAGAACCTGATGATGCAACTTGATTGGCTTTCCAGTGAACTCCACTCTCCTTGAACTTTAAGTTCCAGCAAGCTAACCAGTGTTTCAAACACACCCCATCCCCTGTGCTGCCTTTTTTGCCTTTGCTCATGCATGAAATGCACTTGTCTGTTCCATGCTCTGGACAGCCTTCATCCCTCCATCTTACCTAAATCATTTTAATTTATTGCTCAACATCTAGCTCAGGTGTTACCTGATTCTTCCAACCTGGGTGACTCCTCTTCTCAGGGTTCTTTTAATTCCAAGTGGAGCTCTTTCCAAATATTTGCAAGGCCCAGGGCAAAAATTCAACCGGAAGCCCTCTCGTTCCCTATCCAAATATTTGAAAGTTACAAACCCAGCTGACAAACTGTTAAATAAGATATATTCTTTCCTCCTGCCCTGAGAAATATATCTTCTGGATGGCTGAGTTCAAGGTTAGAATGCTTGAACTCCTGGCAGGTCGAGGCCAGAACCGGACACACTGGGAGAGCTGGCCCCAGCCCCACCACCACATTGACCTCTCTGCATAACCAGCTCCCTCCTCAAACGTCCTTCCACGCTGCAATAGCTTCCACATATACACGCACACACACATGGACTGCCAGCCCCGTCCAAGCTCTATCTTTTTTTTTTTAATTTTTTTAGGATTTATTCATTTTTTAGAGACAGAGCATGAGTGGGGGAGGAGTAGAGAGAGAGGGAGACACAGAATCCGAAGCAGGCTCCAGGCTCTGAGCTGTCAGCAGAGAGCCTGATGCGGGGCTCAAACCCACGAACTGTGAGATCATGACCTGAGCTAAAGTCAGACATTCAGCTGACTGAGCCATCCAGGCGCCCCCCAAGCTCCATCTTTTACCCTGCAAACAGCTACCCCAGGACCATCCCTCAGGCCAAGGTGGGTGCATACATACCTGCGGCACAGCCCAGAAAATGGACTTAGGACAAAGGACAGTGCAGAGAATTCCAAGCCCAGTGCATGATCCAGACAGGGAGACAAACTCTGGGTTGATTACATTCACTTGGCTCTCCAAACTCTCCCACCTATGGGAAGGGCCATAGCCAAAGCAGAGACCAGAGTGAGGCTTTCTAGAGCACACACAGGCCAGGGCTGGAGCCCCTCTTGCCTGAGTCTCAGGGAGATACTGTTTGAGTGAATGATAGATACATCTCCCAGTTAGACT
Organism: Felis catus; assembly: GCF_018350175.1. Lineage (NCBI taxonomy): Eukaryota > Metazoa > Chordata > Mammalia > Carnivora > Felidae > Felis > Felis catus. Next base: position 112,285,787 of record NC_058371.1, read on the forward strand.
GTGAGCTCTTTATGAGCAACGACTGCTTCTTAATCCATTGTTGCAACAAACTATCAATGCCTGAAAATAAAATGATAGAATAAATGGATGAAAAAGGAAGCACAGCATACATCTGGGCCTGGAAAGCCTATAAAATCATGATTCTTGGAATGTTTTTGTTCCACATAACAATCTCCACCAGGCTTCCTAACTGATCTCTACGTCCTATTCACAGAGAAAACGCTTCCCAGCAAGAGGCGCGGCTTCTTTAATTAAGCACAGTGCGCTAGAATGACAAGTAAAAATACAGTGATTTAAAATATTTAGGTGGTGCTCAGGAATATGCCTGTTTACAACGAGTCTGCCATGAGTCTGCCATACACTGACCAGGATTTGCAAATACAAATACTGGTTGAGGCAACACCAAGAACCATCTTCAGAATGAAGTTCAGTTGTCACTTACCGATAAATACAACTGCCTGGGAGCAGATTCCTCCCTGATTCTGCACTGAGACTCTGAGTGCTGTAAGCACAGGGGAGGGGAGAATAAAAAATGGTAAAAATAAGAGATAATAAAGTCACATAACTTTTTTAAAAAAATGAATGCAGGGGCACCTGGGTAGCTCAGTCAGTTAAGCTTGGGCCATGATCTGAAGGTTGGGGAGTTCGAGCCCTGCGTGGGGCTCTGTGCTGACATCTCAGAGCCTGGAGCCTGCTTCAGATTCTATGTCTCTCTCTCTCTCTGCCCCTCCCCTGCTCGTGCTCTGTCTGTCTCTCTCTCTCTCTGTCTCAAAAATAAATAAATTAAAAAAAAATGGATGTATAGTACCTAACACACTAACTGGCACAAAGTAACTGTGCAATATGTAGTAACTTCAAAGAGGAAAATGACTTTGAAAAGGTTCAGTCCCACCCAGTGTGGGTCCTGTTTCTCTTCGGCTGGGCAAAGGCAAAGAGAAACTGTGCAGCGAAGTATCTCTGTCGTACACAGCTGCAATTTCGGCTGTCACATCTCAAAAAATTCAAGGAGCATTTTTTAAAACATGCTATTGTTATGAAAGAATTTTGCTCCCAGAGAATTCATTAATCAAAGTATCGCTGCAAGCCCTGTACAAAGTCTGGGATGTTTCCTTTTTCATTCAGTTTACAGAGGAATGGGCTGCAACACTGGGTGATGGAGTAGAAAGAAAAGGGACGTTGGAATCAAACTCTGGCTTTGAAGAAGATCTTACACCTTGGAAACGTTACTTAGTTTACATTTGCTTTGATTTTCTCCACTCTAAATTGTAGTGAATGATACAATTGTTTGTTTCAGAACTGTTCTTTGAAGTTTAAATGTAGTGGTTTATGTGAGGCATCTTCATAGTGCCTTACACTGAGGATGTTTGATAAATGTAAATAAGTTGTGTCTAAAATACAATAGTCCTTCGTAGGGGCACCTGGGTGTCTCAGTCGATTGGGTATCAGGCTCCGGCTCAGGTCATGATCTCATGGTTCGTGGGTTCAAGCCCCATGTCGGACTCTGTGCTGACAGCTCAGAGCCTGGAGCCTGCTTCCGATTCTGTGTCTCCCTCTCTCTTTGCTCCTCTCCCACTCATCTCTGTCTCTCCCTGTCTGAAAAATAAAATAAAACTTGAAAAAATTAAAAAAAAAAAACAATAGTCATTTGTATGGCATGTCACCCAGGACAAAGATACATTAAAATCAACCATTGCCAACTTGACTTTCTAGTCAACAATCAACTAGGTTTTCATGTTGCTCTCACCAGGTATACTTGTTTAATCATGATGTATGTCTTATTAAGTCTTACTTTGTAGTCTGTGAAACCCTGGACTTTTCACATAAAATTAAGTACGTATGCCATTGGTTCATATGTCAGACTGCTTCAATTACTTGACATAAATTATCACATTTAATTGCACATACCAAAAGCAACAAATAAATGCTTGTGTAAATTGGATTTAATTTGGACTTTGATTTGCTTTTGACTTAACTTTGATTTTTTTTTCACTAATATTAGCATTATTTGCTAGGCTCCTATTAGATATTGAATGAATCCATTCTTCTGGACTTAGATTTTGCTTGAAGAATATTGAGTGTGTGTGTGTGTGTGTGTGTGTGTGTGTGTGTGTGTGTGTTAATAATTCTCAAACCAAAAACTAAAATGCCAGACATGGGAAACTTCACAACAACCTTATTTTCGAAAATTGCCTGAAAATTTGTGACAGTTGTCCTCACATATAAAAGCAATTTTCCTAATGCCATTGTTGCCATTAATGATGATGTGTACCAGTGGCCTCAATGAATCCAGCATCAGAGCTGTTGACTGACTTTTGAAATTCTTATTCGTATTTTTATTAACACTCCGTATAATGTCTTTTCATTTTCTCAGACTCCACACCTGGAAATGTCTCCTTATATCTGTGTCTGTGTCATAAAATGCACCTAAACCTGGAAGTTAGTGAAAAAGGACAATAAATTAGAAATCTAGAAGCCCAGGAGGACTCTTAGATTTACCACTAATACCAAATGAATAATTAACCCTTCTGACAATATTTTTAAAGATAATATATTAAAATTGCAACCATTTACATTTGTATAATAATATGTTGCCTTTAACAAGATTTTAATACATAACATATCTATTTGAAGCCAAAACAAAACAAAACAAAAAACAAAAAAACCCATGAGTAAGACAATGGGAATTTCTGTCCCTGTTTTCAAGAAGTACTAACAATAACAGGTACTAACGACAGGTTTTTCCTCACTGAGCACACAGGCTTTGATTTATGCTTCATATAATTGGGCTTGTGCTTTATTTCTTAAGTCCTAAATGGTTAAATCTTTACCTCAGCTGGAAAAGTCCATTCTATAGGCTTTCACCCCTGGAATGATCTGGCTATTGGTGTTATTTCTCAGAAGAGTTGGGTCAAATTATTGGAAACCATTAAATTAAATGATGTTTAAGTACCTTCAAATTACTTAGACAATCAGCTCTATATAAATATGAGACATCGTCGATTCTTATCTTCTTAAAGGCATCCTCCATGGGCAGAGATAAGAGGAGAAATATTTTCCACTATAATCTCCTTAAAGATTAACGAGTCAATGCAGTTGGAAATGTCCCATAACTCCCTCCACGTTTTATAGCGTAAATGTGTCAAGAGCGAACACTGAGGTGTCTCCTTTGGTGTCCATGACTCCGTGTCAGCGAAAAAGCTACAGTTTCTGCTCTTTCAATTAAAAGTTTATTTTTGTTTTTTGTCATTGTTGTTGTTAAAGGTATCCCAGAAAATAATATCTGTGAGCAACACAGAGTGTAATAGTATTTCTGTGAGGTCAATCAGGAAATCTTGACTACAGAGTCCCAGGAAATGCTGAGTTATTATCCTGGGCCATTAGTAACCATGCCGAATGTAAAAGCTGCACTGCTCCTGAGAGCCATTATCCCCATTGCTATTATATGACCTTCACCGCAGTCCTTTCCTCCCTCACACTTCCATCTCTTTATCCACAAAATGAGGAGCCTGGACTGTAATATATTTAAAACTCTTAACACCCAGGGATTGATTCTTTCTGGAAAACAAAATAATAAATTGTTATTCCAAGCTTCGCTAGCTCTGCTGGCTTGCCCTCGTTTGCCTGAAATTCCATCATACAACACAGAGTTTCTGGTTTCAAGTATTCACAAGATACGTAGTACATTTCATGTCGGCCGTCCTACTCAAACTTGTAAACTAATCTAGCATCTTTCTGAAAAGGTAAGCAAACTGTATGATATTCAGATAACATAGCAATTAACTATTCTTGTCTGAATTATGCAACTATGCTTGTGGGACAAGAATAGAAAGGAATTTTTATAGCACATGAAAATAATAATTCATAAGGAAAGAATAAAATCACATTAAAAAATTCTTAACTGTTTTAGTTTCCCAACTGTATATTATTGATGTAGAGTTCTAAATTATATAGTACTGGTTTTTAAAATAGTGTATATCTCAAAGTATTAAATTATAATTCATTTAAAAAATTTAAGCCCAAGTCTCCCAATATTCTGATTGAACATACTGTCAGATGCAGGTAGTTGCGAGTAGCAAATACATCATGATAGGAACTCTAGAAAAATTATATCTGCTTCTATCTACAGGTCTTTCAATCAAGCCACAAGTTGCACGAATTGAATTAAAAAATGAGGATATATGCTCTTATTTAATATAAATGATCTCTAAATACGGACATCAAAAGAATAACCAACTGAAAAATAAGCTGAATATCTATTAAGAAATGAGAGTATTTTACATAAAGCTGTAGTTCTAGAATATTAACTTTTATACTTTCTATACTTTGATATAATACTGTGTTAATTACATAGATGAAAACAATATTTCATGTGTTTTGTTTAGAAGAATAATGTTTCTTAAGTTCTAAAATAAGATGTGAAAGCTCTTGTTTCTATTCTGTTCCATCCGCTTATGTTTTTGTTTTTGTTTTTTGGGGTTTTTTTTGTTGTTGTTTTTTCTCTTAAGATTGGGTAATGTGAGCCTCACCACAGCCTTTCATTTAAAGTTTGGAAAAACTCTGGATTCTTTCTTTATCAGCAAATAAAGATAAGAGTAGCATGCTAAAAATGCCAATTTTGCTTCTTGTCTTGAAAGGTGATAATGTGCTTTCCAAAGCAAATTTTCTTTTCTAACTCCAAAGACTCAGTAATATCACCTTAATAATCTTTTCATCTTGAATAGCACGATTCTTTGAAAATATTAATTACTGAACCATTCCTGATATCACTTTGAAATTATGTGATGCCACTTGTAACACTTTACCGCATTCAAAATGTTGTATGAAGAGAAATCAATATTATTAGAGGGCTATTGACCAAGAAAGATTTTTCAGAAACACCACTATTCTAAGCATAAGTGAGTACAACAAGCTTGAACACTAATTAGGTACTGAAAACAACAAGCTCTGTTTGGGTGAAGAAATGTGTCATTAGTCATAGGTCCTATGAGTGGAAAAATTTTAAGATACTTGAATCATGATATTTAAAAATAAATGCAGCTATCTATAATAAGTCCTTCATTCTAATCAGTTTTTTTGGTACACTTAATTGATGCATTCTTGGAGCAAAGAACTACATAATGGAAAGAGATAATTAAATATGAGTAACGTGTTTATTTTAAAACCCAACCATTACTACTAATGTAAAAGGAGTAACTGATCTTAAATCATGAGCATTGTATTGTAAATAATATAAGAGTTTTGACTGTTCATTTATGTTTCAGAACCCTAACAGCATTGTCTCACTTATTTGTAATCCATCAACCCAGGTGACAAATAGTCTTCTATATTTATCCACTCAGAATATACAAGAAGCATACTGTATTAGCAGCTGAAACTACAAACGCTAATGTCAATCAAACAGTCTGGCCGGGTCCCATATTTCTTGTCACCAAGAGGCTTAAAGCAAAGAATCTGTGCCTAATTCTTTTAAACCTTATAGGTCAAAAGGTTTTAAAATTATTTTTGACACCATTTCTTTGCTTTGTCAACAGGCCTGAGTACTTTTTAGCTCGTAAAGGATATAAAAAACGACTCATTCTAACTTCGCAAATTTATGGGTTTTAAGACATCGCTTTTCACAGTAACATAATTCTGCAGGCAGATTACACGAATGCTATGCCTCAGAAAGATGTTGATATACTTTTGAAAACTATGTCTTAAAAGCTTGTCTGCATGGTACCAAGAACTGGACCAAACAGCCCATGGGGCCTCAGATGTGTCTTTGGCACTGAAGGTATGGCACCAGGGCAGGTGGTCCATACCTAGTTTAGCGAATTACAGCTTCTAGAGGCACTGTCAATTCCTTGTGGCCTTACTGAATCCCAAAGGGGAATATTTTAGCAGTTCTTTTGAACCGACTCCTCACGGCTCAAATCACGAGTTCAGGTAGCTTCTGACTAACACACACACACACACACACACACACACACACAGAATCACTCTCTCCTTGTATAAGGGACATTTGAGCACACGTATTTCTCCTTTCAGCTCTTGTTCCTCCTTACTTGTCTGGTATTCAAGCTACTTCAGGGTACTTTCTGGTCTTTTCTGTTGCCATTCCCATCTTGCTTCACATCTCAAATTTCTCCTCCTTTTATTTCTAAGAACTGGGTTGTATCATTGGAGTCTCCCATCCAGGTACACTTCTCTCAGTTCGATCCTCGACACCGCTGTTGAGGTCGTTTTTCTACTCAAAAGTCCCTTTTGTTGATATAGCCCAGGCAGGAGTCTTAAATGTTGTCAGCGCACCACTCCTAAGAAGCAAAGCGAGTCCTGTCTCCCTTTGTCTAACCTTCTTACTCTGCTATCGATGAGCCATCTTCATGACCACATCCCTTACAGCTGATGCATTCCTTCTCTGCAAACTTAATGACTCCACTCCCTTCTTAAAAGTCTCCCTTTTCAGGAAGTTTTCCTGACAGACTGAGAAGCATGACAAGCTCCTCCTGGCCTCACCCTGACTAAACATGAAATAGTCTCCACAGTTTCCCAGTTACCACCCAAGGGTGATACGCAATGCTAAGATGTGAGGTTCTATTTCATCTTTTTATTGTCTCTGCATGTCCTTATATTGCAGGGTGTGTTGACTCCTTATGTCAGTGTGTGGAGATGTAGTTAGGGAGCAACTGGGAGTTCTAGAAGTTACACGTGATACAGCAATGCATCACATCCAATAGCTGCGCCATTAACATTGGCATGATGGTGTTGATGGGTGCTTACATCTACAAGGTTTCTTCAAACTCCATCTGACTTGAGGAGGATTATTCCTCCTTTTTTCCATTTATTAGGAGGCCCAGGGTTACCAGCTGGTTAATAAAGAGGAAGTGATTCAGAAAAGGGTGATTGTAATATTCATTTATGCACATAAACATGAGAAAAGGATATTAAAATTACAGTATATATACTAAAATTTAAAAATACATTTAAATATATAATTACACTATAATTAAAATAAATATATAAATATATAAACATATTATTACACAAATATATATATGTGTGTATATATATATATACACACATATGTATTTGTGTAATATATACATATACACATATATATATTATACAATATATATACACATATATATATTTATAATACAATTAAAAAAAACAAAAGAATTACACAATTAAGTACCATCTCTGGAGAGGAGAAAACATCTTATGGTTGTCTTCAAATTCCTTTCCTTGGATCACACTGTCAACATTGAGAAAAATAATCACTACTATAGTAATAGATGCTTTACTATGAATGTTGCATCCAAAAGAATGCCATCTTCAATAAAAATTGGCTTACAGAATCTATTGCATAAAGATTCCCCAAATCTCATTTTCTTTTTGTTTTACACATAGGTAACAGTGGTCTATACTAAGCCATAGCTTAGTTTGTAGTTATTGTGAATTTGTTATAAAGCAAAGGATTTTGTGGTCTTTAAGTTTCACCATATTATATCCAAATGGCATTTTGCAAGCTACTCATTTATAAATTTGGGCTATAATTTCTATTGTAAATAAATAATAATAAACATATTGTCCTAAAATGTTTTTCAATCTGACTAACTCTCCAATGTATTTGATTTTATTTTACATATGAAAAGAAGATTATAAAAAAGGAATATTACAATTACCCATCTGTATACTATATTATGATAATTTAGAGTTGGGTGGTAAATCTTATCTGAGTTTGCCAACAAGCTATCTTTAGTAATTTTGTTTCTATAATTTTACTTCTAGAGCCTAAAATCTTAAGTGATTTTTTTCCCTAGGCATTTTTCTTTTTATTTCCTTTCCTAGATGTTAAAAGAAAAAAGGAAGAAAGAGAAAACAAAAGCACTCTATGCCTAAAAAACTTGAAGTAAGCTCTCTTCCTAAACCTATAATGAAAGGCATGATTTTCACATTTGCAAATAATTTTACAGTAGACAGTTCTATCACATTACTTGGAATAACACAAAGCAGGGACTTCAGCAGAAAAGGTCTGTAGAACCATTACACATAGAAACATAAGGCCATTGTCTTATGAAAATTAATCTGCTTTTAAGAAATTTCCTGAGTAAGAATGTTTGCTATGTAATGCTTAGAACATTTAGTGATATGCATGTAAGCACTAAAAACTAGGCCCCCCAAATCTAAAGTTTAGAGTAAATCTATAAATGGCTATGATGAGGCTTCCTTGACTTTAGGGTGTCTCATATCTGTAGGACTCCATGCCCAATGACATTATGATACGGTTTTAGTGGGAACCTTTATAAGGCCATGCCTCGTACTAAATTGCACCCTAGAGAGAATAGTATTATGATGAGGCTCTGGTGAAAAAAAAAAAAAAATGATTTGCCATTTTTCACGGATAGATTTCCATGCAGTGGAACCTCACTGCTAGGTAAAGGTCTGGTGGTGTGTGAATCCTGGTGAAACAGCTTCCCTCTCTCCCTCTCACCTTTCAGTTTTCAGTCACCCTGCTTTAAAAAGAAGTTAAGAGGGGCGCCTGGGTGGCTCGGTCAGTTAAGCGTCCGACTTCGGCTCAGGTCATGATCTCATGGTCCGTGAGTTCAAGCCCCGCGTCGGGCTCTGTGCTGACAGTTCAGAGCCTGAAGCCTGTTTCAGATTCTGTGTCTCCCTCTCTCTCTGCCCCTCCCCTGTTCATGCTCTGTCTCTCTGTCTCAAAAATAAATAAACGTTAAAAAAAATTTTTTTTAATAAATAAAAAAAATAAATAAAAATAAAATAAAAAGAAGTTAAGAGTTGGGTTTAAAAACACTGTTTCTAATATAGATTCAAGGTTTCCTTTCTTTTAAAAAAATTATAATACAGTATTTGTAATCTTCCATAGTAACGAAACTGAGATTATTGCCTTTGAACACAAGTCCCCATTGTGTCTTGGGCAGAGAAAAAAACTCTATAAATACAGAATTTTTTAAATTTTTTTTTCAACTTTTATTTATTTTTGGGACAGAGAGAGACAGAGCATGAACGGGGGAGGGGCAGAGAGAGAGGGAGACACAGAATGGGAAACAGGCTCCAGGCTCTGAGCCATCAGCCCAGAGCCCGACGCGGGGCTCGAACTCCTGGACCGCGAGATCGTGACCTGGCTGAAGTCGGACGCTTAACCGACTGCGCCACCCAGGCGCCCCGCAGAATTTTTTAAAGGGAAATAGGTAACTGTGAAGTAGTAAGCCAATAAATAAAGTGCAATCATAATTTACCATGCTAAAATTTGCCACTACTATATATGGGTAATATACAACTAGTGATAAGTAACATACAGCTCTCATGAAAAAGTATTAGCCTTTTTTCCTTCACAGGAACTGCATGATTCATTTTATTCTCTGTATGCATTTATATGATGAATTCTTATTGCAGAGTATGAGAAGTTTGATATTCCCCTTATAAGACGTCCAGAAAAGAAACGTGCTAAAGTGTTCTTTGGACAGTTTTTTTTTACCCCCCTTCTAACTTTTTTATTTCGTTGTCATCCGGCTGTAAGCTATCCCAAGGATAAAAAAGTTTCTTGCGAGAACCCGAAAGGACGGCTCTGACAGCTAGGAGCACAGAGATGTAAGTTATCACATACTTTGCCGAGTAGGCCGTCTCTTAGCCCATAGCTGATGAAATGCCATCGTGCAGTGAGAGTCGGTGGGTTCCCTTGCCGTAGATTACACTGCACTGATTCTGTTTTGCTTTTGGTCAAATGCCAAAGCAATGCATCTCGCAACAAGAAAGCGGTGCCGCTAATTAAAACAACATAGTCAATCCTAACATATGCAAAAGGAAATAAATATTTAAATAAACATGGATTTGATAAAGATCGTCATGATTAAAATTATACAAAGCAAAATGAAGGCCTTATAAGAATAGTGAATTCTCTCCCCAAAATCTCCCATCTTAACTCGGTTGAGAAGGTATTTAACTAACAGAATATTTAAAGGTAAATAGGACAGTAAATATGAAATAACAAAGTAGACAAAATAAAATAAAGTATTCATATAATCAAGTCATTTTTGTCTTAAAATACGGCTCACTGACATTCTTTTAAATATCTTTCCTATGAAATTTAGAGTATAATTTTTTATTTTACATATGTGAAATTATGGTCTAATTAATTATGAGATCATACATTTGTGAAGTTCTATTTTAGTTTATTCAACATAGGTACAGAGGACGACTATGCCAGGATGGAGTTAAAAGGACGAAAAATGCAAACACTTTCCCTTCCCTTGATAGAGCCTAATAGTTCGGTGAAGGCCAGTGGTACAATGAGAGAAACAAAAAGAGAATAAATAAACAAATGAATAGGGAAGAAAACTATCAAATGTGATTGAAGAAAGTTAACTGTACTTGCAATAGATAATGTTGGAGGAAACCTACTACAGACAGGGTGATCAGGAAAGTTTCAATAAGAGGTGACATCAAAGCTGAGCCCTGAAGGATGCGGAGGATATGGTCACACAAAGGATAAGAGAGAGGGGCGCCTGGGTGGCTTAATTGGTTAAGCGTCCAACTCTTGATTTCAGCTCAGGTCATGATCTCGAAGTTCATGAGTTCCAGCCTTGCATCAGGTTCTGTGCTGACAGTGCAGAGGCTGCCTGGTATTCTCTCTCTCTCTCTCTCTGCTCCTCCCCCGCCCCTGTATGTTTTCTCTCTCTCTCTCTCTCTCTCTCTCTCTCTCTCTCTCTCTCTCAAAATAAATAAATAAACTTTAAAAAAAGAAAGGATAGGAGAGACATAAAGCCACAGAGACCAGTGAATGCAGGGCTTCCGAGAGAAGGGCTCAGAGTGGTTTTCCTAGGAACTGAAAAAAGTCACTGGGGATAAATCTGAGAACAGGCCTGGAGAAGGAAAAGGAATTAGATATACAAACTCTGGAAGGAGATAGGACAAGGGTGATAGTAGTAGAAGGAGAGCAGATAGTTCTTAAAGAAATATTTGGAAGTTAGAATTAATAAGATAGGACTGTGCTGTTAAAACCTTAGAGAACTTGGAGATTAGACCCAGAAAGATGAAATGCATTGACAAAGTCATGCAGATAATGACAGTGCTGGCACAAAATCCCAAGTGTCCCAAATCATACCCTTAAATGTCTTGTGTTACACCAACTGTTAGATTGTGTTTCCTTCTTACAGTATCTTTATTGCTGTATCGTCCTGAGAACTTAATCAAGATACATTTGTAAGTGTGCATATTCATATATATATATATATGAATAAATTGAATATAGGGTTCTAATCTTAACCAATCATAAACTTTTTCTTAGCTAAGAAAAGATAGATAGAACTCAGTGACAGCTAATTTTTATTTTAAAAAAATGTCAGTGTTTTGGTTGCAGATATATTTGACACTGCAATTGTATACCTCATGTTTCTCAACAAGAACTCAATGGCAAGACTTCTAGTTGTCCACCAAAAACCCATTTTCCCCTCATCTTAGACACCTAAGTTCCCAGTTATATTACATTTCCCAGGCTCTCCTACAGTTAAACGTAGCCATGTACATGGGCGCCTGGGTGGCTCAGTCGGTGAGGCATCCGACTTTTGTAAGCTCAGGTCATGATCCCACAGTTGTGAGATCAAGCCTGTATTGGGCTCCATGCTGAGCATGGAACCTGCTTGGGATTCTCGCTCTCCCTCACTCTCTCTCTGCCCTCCCCCACTCACATGCACATGCACATGCACACTCTCTTTCTCTCTCAAAATAAATAAATAAATGCTAAAAAGAGAGAGAGAGAGAGAGAGAGAGAGAGAGAGAGAGAGAGAGAGAATAGCTATGCACAAAGTTTTCACCAATAGAATTGAAGAGAAATGATCCGTGTCACTTCTGGAACTAGCCCTTAAGGCATTGAGCTTGCTTCCTCTGTATTCTTATTCCCCTTGCCAGCAGTCTCAACAGGGATGTGGTAGTGATACAGCATAGTCCATGCAGATGGTGACAGCAACCTTAAAGCTATCAGAAAAATGACTTTAAGGGAACCTGAGTCCTAGAATGAATACAAGGAGCAGAGCTTCCCAGCCATGTTGGAACTCTTAGGTGAGAAAGAAATAAAATTCCTTATGTTTAAGCCACTGTGTAATAGGATCTCTATATTTCGGCAGCCAAGCTATATCCTAAACAGCAAAGACTCACAAATCTCTGCAAGTTGGAACAATTATACTTTTCATGTTGGAAGCAATCCTGAACCTTAATAAGGGGGAATATTAAGAGTCTTAATTGAGTAGTTCACTGGCTTTCTATCTGAGTGATATTTTCAGGATGTCCTGTTGGATGGGAGTGGAGGTAATTCTGACACATCCATTCATTCTCTGCTCCAACCCCTAACCCCTGCCCGCCACACACACATACATAAACATTGAGATCCATCGTTCTGTGTGGCTTTCCTAGGCAAAGGAGGTAGTTCTCAAATGGTTTGCCGTAATCCACCTTCTCGCAAAACCCTGTGTGCTTCAATCATTCCACAGATCTGAAGGTTGCATGAGAAATAAATATACTTGTTAGGGCAATGCCTGTGAGATAGATCATCGAGCTGTGTAGGCTACGGGACACATTGGGCATACGTTACTGAGAGAAAGGCATAGACTAGCTTCGGTTAGGTGCCAGAACTGTGACTCAAGAGCATATGGGTGAGATCAGTGTAACAAATGATTACGCAGCCACAAGGTGCTGAAGGCAACCAAGTCACCAATGCCCGAATTGTGAATAGACTTCAGTCTCTTCAAAGCTGACAAAAGCTCTACTATTCAAAAGTATGTCAGGAAGAAAGCAACCAATGGTCAGAACCATTGGTTAGGGGTTCAATTCCTGGTTCAGTCAGTTGTGGCCAGCATAACAAGGTCACATGGCAACTTTCACAGCAGAGGACAACCCTGGCTATATTCCTCAGGGGGGTGGTTTTTGAGGTTCAGAGGCAGTTAGTAATCCACAAACTATCCAAGAGTAGGAACGGTAGCAGTACAGTAGCCTCGATCATAATAATAAGAGCAAACATTTACTGAGCACTTACCTAGTCCCAGGCACAGTGCCAAATGCTTTATATACACTAATTTAAGCTTTATATGACTTTATTATCCCCATTTCACAGCTGAAGAAATTGAAGCTTAGGGACACTAATTGAGAGAACTAGTACCCAAATGGATGGGGTGACTCAAAAGCTTTATATTTAACTGAATTATACTGTGACCTTTATCAAGCCAGAGCATGGTCATACCCATATTTGTGACCCCAGAGCATCTAGCAGATAATGACCTGCATGCTGTCACGAACACACAACGGCCAGTTCATTGAAATAATACATCCAGGGCTTCTGTGGTTCGCTCTCCCTACCGTGACACTTGGAAACAATTTGCAAGGTGTTAAAGTGTCAACATGGTAAAACTTTAGTACAGTGTTCCAGACATACTTGTAGATTGGCGTCTTGTTTGCTAATTGGGGCAATGCCCAACTTAAATTGTACAATATGAATGTAAAGAGGATGGCAGCCTCGCGCATGCCCTGAAAGCAAACATCTTCACTCTTCTCCATACGTTTGGATTCCCCTCTCTCTGTCCACATGGATAATCACGGAAGAGGATGTTTCTGGTTTCTCTCTCTGACCCACTCTACCCTCCTATTCACTCCCACATTCAAAAGGATGCATTGCTAATCCAATTGACCAGAGTCTTCTATTCACTAGGTTTACTTACTAATGGGCAGGGGGACTCTGTCTCAAAAGCAGGAGCTGGGCTGCCCTGGCTTCTTCTTTAACCCTGCACACTGGGGAGCACATCTTCCCTGTTCTTGCCCTTCCCAGGTTCAGCCATGAGGCCACCTTGTCTTTTATGTCTCTGTGGGGTAAGCCGACTTGCTCTTGTGGGCACACCCTTGCCTTTCTGCTCTGTTTAGACCAAGCATGGGATTTTAGCCTTTCATGTCTTCATGCAGGTAGTTCAACACACGGTTTCAGAGTCTATCTTACAGCTGCAAGAGAGCTACAGGCAAACCTGAATGTGTAGGTCCCAGAGTCAATGCAGGAAATCCCAAATCCAGCATTTGGAGAGAGTCCAGAATTTTGTCAGGTAGATAGTACTTGAACATATACTTTAAAGTGGTGCTTTTTTGGGGCGCCTGGGTGACGCAGTCGGTTAAGCGTCCGACTTCAGCCAGGTCACGATCTCGCGGTCCGGGAGTTCGAGCCCCGCGTTGGGCTCTGGGCTGACGGCTCAGAGCCTGGAGCCTGTTTCAGATTCTGTGTATCCCTCTCTCTGCCCCTCCCCCGTTCATGCTCTGTCTCTCTCTGTCCCAAAAATAAATAAACGTTGAAAAAAAAAATTAAAAAAAAAAAAATAAAGTGGTGCTTTTTTTTATATTTGATTCTTTACGTGTGGGTCCCCTGAATCAGAACTCCAAGCAGAGACCAGAGAGTATCACTGTAAACCCGAAACAACCTTTATAATTATTAAGGAGTAAGATTTATAGTTTTCCAAGCTGCCAATTCAGAAAAACTTCTGTAATCCTTTGTTATGTTAATTTAGGCCGTGTCATCCTCAAAATAAATCCACATGACACTGTTTACTATGGTTGAAATTTCAATTACAAACAAGATACCTAGTCTAGGTAAACTAATATTGCAAATTCTACCACAAACTAAAAAATAGAATTAAGCAAAATCAGTTCTATTCATAGGTCAAATGTGTAAAAGTAGGAGAAGGAAAAAGAGAGGGATGGAGATTTAATTTTCATTCTCTCTAATCCCTAGCTAGCTATTCTGAATCCCAACATCGCTAAATACAACAATACAGCAGGGAAAAGTAATGTTATGGTATGTTTTCTGTTATTTCCAGAAAACATATATAAATTGAAAATGAAAATTCCAAAAGAATACTAGGTCCCATACCACATGATATTTATTAAGGATATCTTAGGGAAAGTTTGGATATTCAGTTTCAACTTTTAAATATGCTTGATAAATATTTGCTGAAGATTGAAGAAATTAATATCTTGTGGTTTTATTCTTATGCCTAATGCCGCATTAAACACTGCTGTATACATATATAGGGCAGGCGTGGGGTTTTTTGCAGGGGGGGAGATGGGGCTAAATTTTACTATTGCTTACTTGTACTATTAGTTACATTTCCAACGACAATGTATGTGAGTATGTATTTCCCTTCAACCTTGCAAAGAAGAAAAAATTCTAAAGCAACACAAGAGAAATTTAATTATCTAAAAATTTTAAGCTCTTGCATGCAAAAGTTGCAGTAACAAAGTTAAAAGAGAACCAAAGAGCTGAAAAAAAAGATATCTTCAATACTTAATAGCAAAGGGTTATACTTTACATTTCAGACAAACAATCCAAATGAAATACAGGTGTAGCGTAGGAATATGTAATTCATAGAATGTATATACACACACCAAAAACCTTATGAAAGAGTAGTCAACTTCACTAATAATTTTTAAAACTACTAACTAAAACCATAATAATTTTTTCACCTTTCAGCATGGATTAAATTTCATAAGTTGATACAACCCATTAGTAAAGAGTGTAGAGAAATTTGGCTCATATGCTTGTCCTCCAAGTATAACACTACTAACATATAGTACTAACACTACTAACATACTAACATATAACACAAAGTATATGCATTACTAACCAACTCAGCAATCTCACTTCTAAAAATCTATACTAAAGAAATAACGGAATAGATACTTAATGAGGGTTGGAGAAGAACAGTTTTTAGTAGCAAAAAAAAAAAGGTTGGGGCAATTTAAAGATCATTTTGAGGCGGGGTTAAATAAATGACTACAACAATAGGGTGGGATGTTTGGGAGTCATATATGTAAATACTTCCGATAAGTGAGTAGATATGATAACAGAGAATTGAGTGCAATTTACGGAAGCAGGAGTTCTGTCACCAAAAATGACCCAAATTCCGTTTTTTTTTTTCCCCAAACATAAGATGTGGCCCAAACCAAACAAAATGTATTATCTGCAGTTCATTTTCACCAGCAGGTCTCCAGACTTCGAGCTCTGAATTGGAATGAAATGTACTGGCCTAGAAAGATAGCTAATGATACAGTGTAAAAGGGAAAAAAGTAATTTGCCAAACCAATGAATAGCATGATCAACTGTTCGGTAGATATGTATACATAGAAATGTCTATAAACACATGGGAAAAAGTTAAAAGGTACAGGTTAAAAGTGGATTACCTCCCTGTGCAGAATTAATGAAGCAGAGGAAGGGGAAAGGGTGACTTTCCCTTGTAACTTCATGTTGGTTCTTAAATTGTGTAATCCTGGGTATTTTGTATTTTGTGGTTTTTAGCATTTTCAGATACATTTTTAAACAATAGAATTACTCCACAGAGGTTCACAAATAAAATTTTATGAAAAATAATAGAATTATGTTCAGGCTGAAGAGATAAAGTATATCTTCCTTAAATGTCAAAAGCTTTGGTTATTTCTTTTTTTAATATTTATTTATTTTTGAGAGAGAGACACACAAAGCACACTCTAGGAGAGGCAGACACAGAATCTGAAGCAGGATCCAGGCTCTGAGCTGTCGGCACAGTCCTGATGTGGGGCTTGAACTCACAAACTGTGAGATCATGACCTGAGCTGAAGTCAGACACTTAACCGAGTGAGCCACCCAGGCTCCCCAGTTATTTCTAATTTGAGATAAACCTTTTACGATTAGTCAATCACTGGTCAAGTTTTTTTTTTTTTTCCCCCAAAGAAAAAATGTTGGAATTAAAGCACAAAATTAGCATATGTATTTAAGCACTGAATTTGCACCAAAGATTTCAGATTCAGGAAGGGAAAGGATGGAACAGCTAACAGTTTGGAAAGTTTGTGGTTTATTTAATGCTTATTTTTATTTTTGAGAGTGAGCATGAGCAGGGGAGGGGGACAGGGAGAGGGGGACAGAGGATCCGCAGCAGGTTCTAGTCTGTCAGCAAGGAGCCTGATGCGGGGCTCGAACTCACCAACCGTGAGATCACGACCTGAGCCAAAGTCAGATGCTCAACCCACTGAGCCACCCAGGTGCCCCAACAGTTTGGAAAGTTTTGACAAGATTTTCCAATATGTAAGAAAGTTTAACTCAGTTTATCCACCAAAGCTAGCATATTTTCAGTTATGTTACCAATTCAGAGACTAGTTTGATCTAAGTGTCAAAGAAAACTATTTGAATGTAGCAATGTAAGATACAATTAAGTTCTGCTTCTGTCTACTGATAAAACTTGAACTTGGTGGTAGAACATCTTACATGAGCATTTGGGGTTTGAAGAAAAAACATTGACAAGGCACTCAAATTTGAAAGCAGTTGATTTTATATCGTATTATGATTTTGAGCATACTTGAGGCTAGCATTTAGAATTTGATATTTTTAATTCTTATGAAGTATGTGTGTGTTATGTTTGTGTATATGTGCCTGCATACCTTCTTTGGGACATTATACTATTCTGTCAGTCTACAGCCAAGTTGAATCTCAGGAAAGCATTATTATAAATACAGAAAGTTCTCTTAAAGAGATGGAAAGCAGGATTGATTTTGTTCTTCCAAGAACTTTGGAGTCTTTGGGCCCAAGCCATTTACACAGTTACTCAATTACATTCAGCCCTCTCAGTCAGGGGGTTGACTGTATTACCTATGGTCACCTAAACTGGCACCTAGGTTCAAAAGTAGAGCTAGAATCTCATGTGACAACTTAGGGCACATAGTGAGGCCCTTAAAGGGACCCAGACAATTAAGCAACAAACACTGTTTCAACATCCATTATTAAATTAATTATTCTGAAAATTAAATATTGAAATATAAAGTGCTATGGCCAGTAATTTTATCTTGAAATCTTCAGGGAAACTCTATTCTTATTCAGATAAATTACCAGGAGCTTTATAAATTACGGGAAAAACCCGTGCACAGGAGTTCCAGGCATGCTGAGATCCACTCTGGGGCAGTCATCGTGGACCCTTGAGTACTGAAATAGCCTGGACTCAGGCAGGACTCAGAAGATGAAGGTTGATTTGCTGACATCAACAAACAAATTAGTAACACAGTGTGAAACTGGCAGAGATTCTCCTGTTTTAGTTTTTGCCATTTAGAGATTTCTCAAGCATGCTTACATGTGTAAAGGAAGAGATTTATTTTTCTTCTGTAGCTTTCCTGTAGGCTTTTGTTTGATGATTTTCCCAACTAAAAGTAGTCTTGCACTCTCCTGTGAAATTCCATTTCTGCATTTTCATTTTATCTCCCTCACAGTATAGCTTGTGTATATTTAGCATACATGATGCTCCGCTGCCCAAAACCCTGAGATGACCCCTCTCTATATTATGCGAAGAAAAAGCCAAAGTCCCCAGTTCTCTTTAACCTCATCCTAAATACTCTCTTCCTCGCCTGCCTTCACCTTACTCCTGTCACCAGCCCCTGGCTATTCCTCAAACACCTCAGGCCTTTGCTTCAACTCTCAATTACTCTGCAGAATTTACTTAGAGAGTTACCCACCCACCCCCTGAAAAAAGTCTGTGTTAAGAAAAGGCATCCCCATATTAATAGAACTTGGGCATTTAGTGTCACCTCTGTTCCAACAGAGGAAGTCAAATCTATTTGATGCTTTGTCTATGGAAGAGTCTATTAATTCTCAACCAACTGTGTGGATTCAGTAATATCATCGTAATAAATACAAGCAGGCATAGCTTTAATTAGCAAATCTAGTCATAGGTAACACAAATCATTTTTTTACATCTTTTAAATTTTATCTTTGGTTGTGGTAAACCACATATAGCATAAAATTTCCCATGTTAGCCATTTTTAAGCGTACCATTCAGTGCCAGGAAGTGTATTCACTTGTGGTGCTACCAACACCATCATCCGTCTCCAGAACTTTCTCATGTTCCCAAATTGAAACATTGTACCCAAGAAATAATAATTCCTCATTCCTCATTCCCCACAGCTCCTGACAATTATCATTCCACTTTCTGTCTCTATGGATTTGCCTCCTCTAGGTACCTCATATAAGTGGACTCATGCATTATGTGTCCTTTTGAGGCTGGCTTCTTGTACGTAGCATAATATCCTCAAAGTTTACCCATGTTGTAGGATGTGCCAGAATTTCCTTCCTTTTTAAGGTTGAATGGTATTCCATTATATGTGTACCCCACGTTTTGTTTATCTCTGAACCAGTGGACACATGGGTTGCTTACATCTTTTGGCTATTGTGAATAATGCTGCTAAGAATATGAACATACAAATATCTCTTCAAAACCCTATTTTTCAACTCTTGGGGTAGATCCCAGAAGTGGATTTTCTAGATCACATGGTAATTCTATTTTCAATTTTTTGAAGAAGTGTCATTCTGTTTTCTTTACAGGCTGTATTCCATTTTACGTTCCCACCAACAGAGCACAAGGGTTCTGATTTTTCCATATCCTTCCCAACACCTGTTATTTCCTGTTTTTGTGATAGTAGTCATCCTCATGGGTGTGAGATAATGGAAACAAATCATTTTTTTTCGACCAGAAAGAATATTTGCAGATTGATAATCTTTGCCATTACCTAAGTACTCAAGCTGACCATGTCTCAGCAAACATCAGAACAGAATTTGTGTTTCAGAAAGATTAGCTATTTTAAGCCATAGCCTAATGTTCTAAAATTATTAGGGGAAAAAATGTTTAAAATTATTAGAGGAAGATGCTAAGGACAAGTAATATAAAAATGGAAATGATGATGAAAAAGTAAACTTAGAAATATTTAGGTGGTTTGAGACTGATGAAAAGCTTTGTCAAAATTCTAAAGCACCAAACAATTTGTCTTTTTATTTTTTTTAATGTTTACTTATTTATATTTGAGAGAGAGAGAGAGAGTGAACAGGAGAGGGGCAGAGAGAGAGGTGGGGAGAGAATCCCAAGCAGGCTTCATGCTGTCAGCACAGAACCCAATGCAGGGCTTGAACCCATGAACCGTGAGATCATCACCTGAGCCAAAATCAAGAGTCAGAGGCTTAAACAACTGAACCACCCAAGCGCCCCTAAACAACTATCTTTTTGTGGGTAAAAGGCAAAAAGTTAAGGGGGGCCTGGGTGGCTCAAGTCACTTAAGTGTCCAACTCTTGATCTCTGCTCACGTCAAGATATCATGATTTGTGAGTTCAACCTCACCTGGGGCTCTACACTGATGATGTGGGGACTGCTTGGGTTCTGTCTGTCTCTCTCCCTCTCTCTCTCTCTGCCCTTTTCCTACTCGTGTTCTCTCTCTCTCTCTCTCTCTCTCGTGTGTGCATGCAAAAAAAAAAAAAAGGTAAAAAGTTAACAATTTTAATAATGTTAATATATCAGATATTTTGGGATTTTTTTTCTTTTGTATTTTTATTTTGCAGTGACTTGAATACTGTTACTCAATTATAATAATTTGAATGTTGTCGATGTTTCAAAGATTATTTTTAATGTTTTAGTAGATGGTTATTTTCCTTTAAATATGTATTGTCAAAAGTGTTGCATCCTCGAGTGATCTTATTACGGTCTAGGGCCAGCTTTTTTTCCCCAAGAGTAATAGTCAATAATTGTATAATGCTAGTCAACAGGAAACAGGGTTCACTTAAGAGAATTTGTTTTGCAGTTAGCTTGGCAGGGACGCACTTACTCCACGGAGAATAGGGTACCTGCACTGACATCCACTCAGAGAAGTAATAACTTACCAAATCCTCCTTATCAACGTGTATCCTTTTCTCAATTAATTCAAGATTTCCAGTTTGTTTACTTTCATCTCCAAAATAGCAACAACTTCCTTTAATATTTCAGACAGTCTGGCATTTAAGTAACTGATTGATGAATGTTCAATTGCACTCAGAAGGCGACAGCCCTTCTCATCATCCGTAATTCATTAGCATATAATGGAAATGCCGTGCCAATCAAATTAAAGTTGCATGTGATAAGAGCTCTTTGTTATTGATTGAAATTTTTTTTCTCAGCAACTTGTAACTGCATTTGATCCAAACATGCTTTCCGCCAAGTTGCTTTTATTTCCTTTCCCTTCTTTAACATGCCACATTCTTATTCTGTACCTAAGCGGCGATGGGTAGCATTTCTCTGCCAATCTTGCTTTCAGCTGCCTGTTTTTGTTTTTACCCTCTTCGGCTCTTTGCATTATTCATTGCTGGGCTACAGCAAAATATTGGAATGTGCAGCACATGGCAAGAGAAGGAAAAAGGGTATCCCTTCGCAGAATTTATGCTGTGTATATTTAAATGCTTTCAGCTTTAAGAAACTGCCACACCAAAACTCAAGCTATTTGCATAAAGACTAACCACTGCGGACCACATGGCATGATGCCGCTACATGGAGGCTAATCACTAAAAATCCATGTCCAAGTTTTCAGAAAGGCATAAAAATATGATTTATATACATTTTTTGTTGTGCTTTTTGAAACAAGGGGTAAGTAACAAAATAAAACATGTCACATTTTGTTTATCCTTGTAGGCCTCACAGCCGAATACATCTTTAGTCTGCAAACATTTAAAATTTTTCGCTTCAACATTTCACCACACAAGACATCTGAAGGCTAGCCTCTTCCCTTTAATAAATTCTATAACTCAGAGCTTGATCAAAGCTCTTCCCTCAACTCTCACAATGTAAAGAAAGAAAATTTTACATTGAAGTCATTTAGAATTCCTCAGTAGTTAAAATGTTTTTCATAGACACAATCAAATCTTCTTTAAAGTTGCAATTAATTCTTAGTTAGGGGAAAAATTCCATATGGAATAAAATTCTCTTTGGAAATCATGTGTTTGCATTCCTGCTGTATGATTATTCTTACCACACCAGAGACTTCTTAATTAATTGCACTCTTCATGGCTACACTAAAACAGATGTAAATAAGTGCTTTTTATAACCATTAACTTTCACAACAGGCTTCTTCACAAGAACTATAGGCTTCCATGGTGGAGAGGCCGCTGAGGGTGTGGGCAGCTAAAGACTATACCGCAGCGCCCGCTCATTTGCATAGGCAGTTTGTTCTAAATCCAACGAAGGGACACAAAGACATTTCCAAAGACAGCCGAGTTGCCCGTTTGAAAACAAATTGGACTTACCGTGTTGAGTTTTGAGTGGTGACGATATAATTAGTGCTTTGGGTTGGGGGAAACCCACCTCGGCACTAGCTTGGTTTTCTATATATACATATAGTTCTGTGTGTGTGTGTGTGTGTGTGTGTGTGTGTGTATATATACATATATATATATATAGGTTGGCAAGAAAGCACGACCACTGAGAGCTTGAACCGATGAGAGCTTGAACGGTGAGAGAAATTAGAGTGGCAAGAACTAATAAAAGCAAAATAGAGGACAAGGTTCTGTAAGGAGGCCAGAAGCTGAGCGGGCCTTATGCCATCATTATTGATTTGAGGGATGGAATTCGTTAAGGAGGGAGCGCGTCGTGTCTTCTAGGAACTCAGGCACGCAGCACGGTAACAAGGAAGGGAGCAAGCCCATCTGTATGCACTCTAATAGCAGAGTATTAATTTCAAGTAGCCTTGTTAACATGCTTTTTGAAGCTGCTTGGGAAAAAAATATACAGCAAAAATGTTACAGCTACACAAATGTGAATCTACTGTGCCCAACTTTCTCTAACAGACGTTATACCTCTTTGCATTAGATTTTTCATCATGACTTTACTTTTTCCTCCCTGCTTTATTGAGGTATAATTGACAAATAAAATTGTAGGATATCTAAAGGGCATAAACTGATGATGTCAATGTTCGTCAATTCTCACACATGGTGAAAGGACCCCCCCCATTGGGTTAATTAACATGTGCATCACCTCACATATTCACCCCTTTTTCTTGGTGAAAACATTTAAATGCCACTCTTTCAGCAAATTTCTATTCTACAGTACAACATCACCAACCACAGTTGTCATATTAAACACTAGATGGTCAAATGCAGTTACGTGGTCACTTTTAAATTAGGTTACCCTGTGACCTGAGCAACTCTGACAGGGAGATCTCCCATTAAGTGAGGCAGATTCTCACAAAGCAAAGAGGAAATCTGCAAATCAAACTGGAAGCATGCGCTTAAAAAAAAAAAAAAAAAAACAGGTAAGATTCTCTCATGAGAAAAGGAGGAAACTCAAGGTACCACTGACACGCACCAATGAGAGCTACCACATGACATTTAATCTGTGACAAATTAGGCTCTGTGCCGTTAAAAAAAAAATCACCCATGATTCCTATCGCAGGATTTAACTAGTATGTGCTTTTTCGGAAGAGGGTGCCCCATCGTGATCCCCCGCGAGCTGTCTGATTATGGTTTCTGAGGACTGTTCAGCTTTGCAATCAAACAATAACACTAATAATAACAGCCACCAATTATTAAATGTCAAATACCATGTACTTTGCATAATCATCCCTAATTCCCCAAACAATTCAGTAATCTGGGTATTATCTTCATTTTCAAAAATAAAACCTGGGGCTCAGAGAGGTTAGGTACTATGTCCAAAGTCACAACGCTAGTATACTGTAGAGCCGTAACCCAAATTTAGAGCTGCCTGACCCCAAAGGCTAAGCTCTTTTTTATTACCCCCGACTGCAGTGAGACACCTTCATTCCACTCTAGATAACAAGAGCAAACCCAGGATGTCTCTGGGTTACCATACCGCTGCACCCCCTTCCCACATCTCCATTTTGCAAAGGTCTCTCGTTTTTCCTTAAGTAAAGCCAAAGGACAGTGTTTTCTTTACAACCATCCATAAAATAAGATTAATCTGGCTTCACAGGATTTATAACTCTGATTAAGGGATGGGACCAAAGTCCAAATACAGATGTGGAAATGATTACTCTTACACCTATTATGTATGAGGCGATGTCTACATGATGGCACAAAGTGAAGGTTCCATCTGTCTTTGGACTTAAGCCACCTCGTCTTTTATATAGGTCTTCCGAGTTTACAACCATGATTCCCATTTTCAGGCATATTGTTGCGTGTGTGTGTGTGGTGTGTGTGTGCACACACACAATTTCTAAGTTTGTCTGTCAGTCCTTTTTCCTTCCAAGTCCATGACACTGGAGGATTTAGAATATTAGTGGTGTTCAATAACTATTTATTATCATTAATTAGCTGAATTGCCTCAAGAAAGCCTAATGAAAAGGAAAAAGGACTTTGGTTTAAGAAAACATATGATTAGGCCTTCCTGCCGACATCCACTTTTTGATTACAGAACTTGCCTTTCAGACTCACTGAGAAACTGCATTCTCAAAGCTATGTTTCCTTTATCCAAACTGATCTCTGTGTACAAGACAAAGGCTGTTAGAAGCAACTATTTCTAAATTAGCGTTAAACTGGAATTCCCACATTGTATCAAATTCAAACCATGTGACTTAATCTTTAAATTGTCTTCCTTGGGGGTTTTCTCCTTCCTGTATTGTTTAAGGCAGTCCGTTCTCCCCAGGCCGCTTAGTTCCTCGTCCCCAACCTACTCAGGAAAGAGAGGGCCGTTAAGAGCTGGTCTGGTGTCCTGGGATTTGTACTTAGAAGATTCCCTTTCAGTATTTGATAGCTCAGAGCTGAACCGGCTGTTACACACCACTCATCACCAACAGTGTCAGAAGTTGTATCAGCACCTTCAAAAAGAAAGTCAGTACATTTTCAGTTAAAAATAGCCATATTCTAAGCTTACCTATGTTCCCTGCACAACTTTTTTAAGTCAAAGTGAAAATATCTCTTGAAGCCGTGTTTGACATGCTCAATAATTCCTATCAGGTGTAAAACACCTTTGGTTTATTTCAAGAAACCAGCAGCTCCTTTGCAGTGGTCAAAACCAGGAAGGTCTTAAGAGTTGGCTTGGCCAGCATCCCAAAATGTTACTCTGACCACTGATAGATCTTTCATCAGGAGAATATGCATCAAGCTACATTTACTTTAGTGCAGTGGCAATTTGGTGTGCCTAAAACCACGGTGTTCCCATTTATGTAATAAAGTAGAGCAGAAGAGAAACAACGACACTTTCGAGAATTACAGTTAACAGAGAGATAATATTCTGGTAGAGATGCTTTGTGATTCTGAGGCCTCTTCTAGATCTAATAGTGTCAAGGGAGTATAGGGAGAGCAGAGATACTTCTGGTTTCTTCCTTAGGCTAGGACAATTATATATAGGACCTCTGAGAAATGACTTGACTTCCAAAGATCTAAAGAACAGAGGAAGAAGTGATGATGGCCTTTTGTTTATAGAAGCAAACCTACAGTACTGAATGAGTATATATGGGGGTGTAGAACAAAGTATGGCTTCAGTTCTGCCCTGGACCAAATCCTGAATAAAATGGCTTAGCTCACCACCAACATATATTTTTCTGTTCAGATAATTCACTAAATCTGGACTAGAGAAGTCTTCGCCTGTCAACTGGAAATGTATCACATAAGTTAAAAATGATCATGATCTGTCTTGAAAGAGTAATCTAGAATATCTTCTTTCCAATTTCTAGACTATCTTCTTTCCAATTTTTCTTTCCCATTTTTCTGGATTTTACACAACTTATTTCAAAGCAATGAGGGCAATGACTGCAATTTTACAAACTGAACCTGGAAGCAGCCTCATCTTTATCGTATTTATATATTTCATTAATGTAAATTTCAGCTCCTTTGGAAATTTTAGATTGATTTATAAGAAATAAAATATTACTTGGAAACAGTTTACAAATTCTCTGTATAATTACTTGATTGAACTAACAGACCTCAGCCAATTGTGTTAGCATCATTATCTGATGACTTTAAGAGTGAGCATTTTGAGTGGATTTGGATCAAGTTGTTAATGAGAGCTAGAGCGGTGGCTTATTTCACTGGATTTTCACTTCTTGAGACATGGAATCATGTACTGAATAAATCAAGTGCAAATGGCTTCATCTTAGCCTCCAATGATCAACACTAAAAAGTAACTGTGTATTTAATGCAATCAACAGGCTCCGGCATGGTGGCCTACGAGTCCGGAATAGAAGGAGGGCTCCCAGCCAGCTCTCAAGGGTGTCCATATGAAAAGGATCCAGGACCTTTTCATCTATAGGAAAATAAGGGATCAGAAGACAAACTATCGCGTCATATTTCGGGGTCAGTTTCCTGGCCAGTTACCAGCCCTCTCAATGTTCTCTCTCCCAGGAGAAGTAGTCTCTGGTATTATCTGCTATTCCTACAGGGCTTTATTAAGGTTTACAAATTGTAGGACAGGCACAAATGTGACACAGACAGGCAGTTTCTGTCCTCCTGACGTTTATAATTCCAGAGGCCTGAGAGGAAACATCAGAACTCTCCCTAAACCACCAAACAAAGGAGGAGGGATGAGACCGCCTGCCAAACAAGCCCACCCCAGTGAAAGGCAGTCATGCTCTGTTCGAGTCCTTCCTCCAAGTGAACTAGGGCTCAGAATGAAACACGATTATCATTTAAGAGCGACAGTTTGTGAAAGTGAAAAACGAAACCCTTTCACCGGGCTGAGTTTTTACACGCTTGCCGTAACTACTACATTGAAGCATGCCTGTTAAAGATAAATGGAATGAAATAATAAAACTCGTAAAGGGCTTAATGCCTGGCACATAATAAGCCCTCAATAAATGGATTCTGAGATCTTATCAGGAAGAAAATCAAATGGAGCCTAGTAATGAAAACATTTTAGTCAGAAGAAGGACATACATTTTTTTGACACACGTAAAATACAATTATAGCGCAACTGGACCAAACTGAGAGGTTCCTAGAGTTATGTGGAGTCCCGAAAACACCTTTACAGCATAACAGGGACTTGTTGGGACTTCATAAGAAAGGATTAGGACATGTGTTTATTTTTTTTTTAAAGACTGCCCTATGGGGACCTAAAGTGAAATACAAGGCTTATAGGCTTGGCCTGATCCTCCCCAAATTTGGGGGTTGTTTAACGTAAGTCATCTCGGATTTTAAGCTGGCTATTCCGGACTATTCCCTTAACTAAAACAAGACGGCCCCCTACCTTCACTGAGAGATCTCAGAATCCCTGAAGTCTGGCAGCTTCCACTAAGCCAGCTGCTGTTTGCAGGATTCTGATGATCTGGGACTTCCCAGGTGTCAGAAGCAAACAATAGATCACAGCTGGCATTAATTGGCAGCACCCTTGTTGGCAGTCTCAGCAGAGAGAGGCCAAACACTGAACAGGCCGCAGAGAGAAGACTCCCCTCACTCAGCTAATATTAATTGAAATGTCTTCATGGAATGCTGTTTTACACATTGCAATGAAAACAGTTTGTTTTTAGGATTTAAACATCCCTCCGCTGTGTTTGCAATCTGAACACTACAGCATGTGTTAAAACATAAGATCCAGGGAGGCAAACTGACTATAAACAGAGTAGTTTAGGAGCTGGGGGGGGCTGGGAGGGTGCGTAGGTGGGGAAGCCGGGTCTTTCTTTTGCAATTCTCAAGCCCCGTGAAGTGTATGGGAGCGATAACGCAGCCTAAGAGAAAAGAAAGAGATATTTAAACTTCAGAGGATTTTTCACTGTGTGTGTTATTGGTAAGAACCCTAGAAAAAGAAAAACGATTTAAATCCATGAGGTTTCCCTCCGATACTGCCCTCTTCAAATCCTAGGCCAGCATGCTAAATATTATCCTGGTTATCTAGGACAATAGTCTCAATCCACCTAGTTAAAAGATACCTAGGAATGTGGTTCACAGCCAGTAATATAGATTAGTATGCTAATGTTGTTCTAAGGGTAGCATTGTTAAATAAGCCCGAGATATCCCTGGAATCAGACTGAGCACACCAAGCCAACCCGTGTGTATCATTTAGGATTA
The DNA here is from genome assembly GCF_018350175.1 of Felis catus. Classification (NCBI taxonomy): domain Eukaryota; kingdom Metazoa; phylum Chordata; class Mammalia; order Carnivora; family Felidae; genus Felis; species Felis catus. The sequence goes on from NC_058371.1 coordinate 112,313,574, forward strand.
TACACGAACTGTTAAGAATACAGAACAATTGCTTCGCATTTCTCTGTGCTGGTGTCATCTCCCTTTCATATCTGGGAACAACACCCATATCTCGTCCGCAGCCACTGACATTTGTCATAAATTCCAATTGACCTTTTGCCAGAAGAGCTTCAGGATGATTTTCTTTTTATCTTTTCACGTCTTCAGCCTGTAATGATTCATTCCGGAAGTATTTGGGGCCCAGTACTGTGCTAGATATTATGGGAGGTGAACAAGAAGCAGGAAAATCAGTCCCTACTTGGGCAATCGATACGTTTTTGACACCAGTAGACAATTGGGAGACAGTAAGAACTTACTGGTATGACCTGAATACATCAAGGCTGAAAAAGTAAAAAATAAATAAATAAATAAAATAAGGCAAAGATATCTGTGTATTCCGTTTAGTCATCAAAGGCTTTCTGTGGAACATAAATATGGAATGGTGTTTTGAAGAAAATAGGGGATCTGGATGAGAAAAGTATTTGAGATGAAAAGAAATCTTTTAAAAGAAAGCAGAAGGAAAACAAACAAAGAAAAAAACCCTGATCAATAAGAAGGCCATAAGAAGAGAAACAAAGTGTGTTGACTAGAATGAGGGATCCTCCCAGCTCTTTTATACAACAGAGAAGCAATGAGGCTGTGGTCATACTGGTCAAATATCCCAGATTTGACAAATAGAAACATTGACGCAAAACAGTGAAATAATTCCTCAAAAATTATGACTCCAACCAGTGTTGATACGTCGTGACAATAGAACTGAACAAAGGCATTCAAAGTCAGCCCTGGGGGAGCATTCACTCAAGTCCGGGTCCTGCTTGAAGTGTTTGGTGCGTAGGAGCACTTCTCCAGCTCTTCTTTGGCACCTCTGAATCACTGTCCCTCAGAAGGTGCAAGCATCTCTGCAGCCCACCTTAGCCACCTGGGTACCTTTGTTTATTTGCTCTCTGCTATTTTTCTCCCCCTTTCCCCTTCCCACTCAGACTCCAAGAATGGTGTGGTCAACACTCTAAGAAGACTGTTAGCCATCTCAGAGCAGTCCTACTTCCAATTCACCATGTGGACATAGCCTAATACCCCGGGCTCAGCTTGTGCCGCCCTAATACCTGCGAGCTGGCATCCCGGGAGGAACAAATGCGATATAACTGAAATGTTTTTGCTCCACGGCAATGGGTAGACAGCCATAAAAACCATTGCCTTAAAAGATAAGCAAGTACCTTCATTGCCAAATGCTTAACTTCCTGTAGGAATACAGTTTATATCTTAGGTTAGGAAGAGTCCCGTTTAAATGAAAGTTCCAAGACAGAAGTGAAACTCCATCCATGCTTGTGTGTGTGTGTCCACTCTTAATCCCAAGAAAAACTATGTTATTCAGGACAACCTATTGTCTAGCCAATGACTCTCCTGTGATAATCCTTTCCACCTACATAGTATCAGTCACAGGGTGAGGGAATTTAAGATGAGTTTATTATTATAGTTTCTAATGTTCAAAACCGTAAGCTAAACAAAAACAGTGGGTGTTTAAATGTTAGAAGTGTTAATACAAACCATACTAATAAATTTAAGTGGAAGCTCTGGGGCATCAACTTACTCTTATAAATAGATGATTCTTTTTATCACAGTTACAAAGCGGCTAGTGGTAGAAATAAACTCACGTTTCATTCTCTATTAATGTGCTTAAAACCTACCAATCCAGTTGTTTACAAATGGGATTCAAAGGGAAAGAATTCATTTAATACATTTGGAAAATGCTTTGAGGTCTTTTGAAGAAAGGACAGACATGCAAAGATTCTACCTTTTCCTAGGTGACTTGTCGTCTCGGATAGAAATACTGCAATGGAGAATGGGGAAGCCTTAATTGTCTTTTTCACTCTGTCTCTGCTCCTGATGAGCCACCTGCGTGAACTCAGGCACGTTCTTAAGCGTTCAGAGCTCATTATTTGTGACCTAATAAACAAAAAGGTGTGAGAACCAGAGTAAAATTTGAAGCTTCAAGTCAATCTGAGAGATTTTGCTCAGGAATGGATCCGATTAAGGCAAGCTCTTACCAAACAAAGATAATGCAGAAAGGAAATCATATAATTATAGAATTTTAAAGCCAGAAACAACCTCAGAGCTTATTGAGTCCCACCTGCTCATTGTGCAAATGAAGGACTTCAAATCTGGAAAGAATAAATAAGATGTCCAAGGCCAAGCAGCCAAGTTGTACAGCCATGGTGAGAACCCAGAGACTGAAGCAACCCCCACATAACGCACCCGCATGCATGCACGCATGTGCACATGTAAGTTAAAATGTTTAGAAGAATGATATTTTCATGTATAGATAATGTTTGTATAGCAAAAAGGTGAATGGCAAATAATACACTATCGTAAAGCCTTTTTCTGTCTTGATTTCCCTTGAAGAGGTATGTTACTGCAAAAGTGGTTCGAATCCAAGGCAAACAAAATTAGGCTAGTTCCAAGTGCTGTGTGAATCTCCTGCCCCATGCTAGCTATGGAGAAGAAAAGAAAAGCATGAGGGAAGGAAGGAAGGAAGAAGGAAGGAAGGAAGGAAGGAAGGAAGGAAGGAAGGAAGGAAGGAAGAAGGAAGGAAGGAGGAAGGAAGGAAGGAAGAAAAGAAAGGAAGAAAGGAGGAAAGGAAGGGAAAATAAAAGAAAATCATCACTACAATTTAGGTGACCCAGTACAAAGGCAAAATTACATAGACAGGATTTGATTGTATTATAAATGAAATGCCATCCCCAATCTAGTAATTTTGTCTTATAACAATGAATATATGTATATATATGTCTATAGTTATTATAAAATAAGTGTGTTCCTGCCATAATCTATTCTCACACTCTCCTTCATAATTAATATTATTCACATTTTGAGCTTTTACTGAAGAAAAGATTCTAGGCCTGCCTGAAGTTCTCTGGAATCACTGGCATTTGCCCATCAGTCCACCACGTCTGCAAATGTCTCCTGCCCTAAAATAAGCCATCTCTCTGTCATTTTTGCCTTGTTTTACTCCTCTGTCTTTCTCTAACCAATCCCTTAAAGAAGTAATCTAGACAGGTAGTGTCTACGTTTCCTCTTCCCCATCCTGCAATGTCACTTTCAGGTCCTCAGTAGGTCTCCATTGAAGTTGTTTCACAGTAACCCACAGATCACCACATCCAAAGACTTCTCAGTTCTCATTGTCCTGGGTAGGGCTTGGCATCCAACAAACTTCTTCTCGGAACTCAGCCCCTTCATGGCTCCCTTGACACAACTTCCTGTCATTCTTTATGAGCATTTTCCCAATCTATCTCTTCCTGTTACCTCTTCCTCCACCGCCACCCCTCCACTCAGTCAATAACAATTTCATCCACTCTCCAGGTTTCATCTATACCAGTGGTTCTCAACAGGGAATAAATTAGCTGCCAAGAGACATTAAGCAATGCCTGGAGGCATTTTCGGTTGTCACAACTGCAAAGGATGTTGGCTACTGGCACCTAGTGGGTAGAGGACAGGAATGCCTCTATGTCTCCCATGGTACACGTCTGATAGTACACAGGACAGCCTTCTCAAACAAAGAATTAGCCAACCTAAAATGTCAGTAGTGAGAGGATGAGAAACCTTGATCTACATCTACCTGTTTAATAGGTTAATGGCTCTTATATAATTATCCACAGCCTGCATCTCTCCATTAAATTCCAGACCTGTTTTTAGTACATCTCCACATATGTGTCCTGTAATCATCATTATTTGCCTCCAGACCTTCTCTTTTTATAGTCTCTCTCTCAGGTAAAGGCCTTATTTACTCAAGTTAGAAACCTTGAAATCATTATCATTCCCCCTCTGTCACCTTACAGTACTTAGGTGTCACTGTGTTCTATTTTATTTTATAATCCGATAACCTCCTGGGTGATCTGGTGGACTCCAGTCGCTCCCCATCACACTCCATTCTTTATACTACAGCAGCCTTCATTCTACAACCAAAGTCTATCTTGTCCCTCTTTACCTTAAAAACTGTCAGTGTCTTAAAAAAAAAAAAAAATTGCCAGTGTCTTTCACTACCTAGGGGAGGAATTCGAAACCTGGATTCCAAACTTAGGGGGAGGAAAGGGAATGAGCCTTGAGGGGATTTCCATATATCATGTAAATTTATATCCAAAATTAAACATGCACTGCATTTTCCTGGAAAGCGCATTAACAGCTTTCAACAGATTTCCTATGGTGGTGATTCTCAAACTTCAGCATACATCGGAATCTCCTGAAGAGCTTGTTAAAACAGATTGCGAGGCCCCATCATAGCTTTGAACTTAGTAGGTCTGGATTTGGGGCTGTGAATTTGCACTTCTAGCAAGTTCTCAACTGATATCAATTCTGCTGATCCTGGGACCACACTCTGAGAAAAAACTTTTTTTATTTTGAAAGCATCTAGAGATTTTATAGAAAATACAGAGGCCTGAGTCTCACTCCCAGAGGTTCTTTGGGGTGTGGCCTGGGCCTCTGGAATATTTTCAATCTTCTTAGGTGACACTGAAATGCAATAAAGTCTGTAAACCACTGTTCTAAGGGATCCATGACCCAAAATAGGCAAAGAGCCTAGAAGATAGAGCAAATGTTGCTAGCGAAGAACCTTCTTACTTGGCTTCCACATGCCTTTCAGACCCCTAACCACTCATTCAGGGTTCTGTCCATCTCTCACTGTCCCCATCACTTCACACTTGATCCTCCAAACGTCCACACTGATAACAATCCCCTACACACACTGTGAACTTTCTGCCACTATCCATTTGCTCTACAATTCCCTGTGCCAGGAATGCCCTTCCCCAAACATTCTCTCTGGAAAATTCTACTCATCTTTCAAAATTAGTTAAAATGCCACCTGTTTTCTGACTTTCTTAGATCAAAACTCAAGCCCAAACCACCACTAAGCAGAATTATCTTAGCTTTATCAATAGCTTTATCAATGGCTCTTTTTTCACATGGTGTAAGAGTCTGTTTACGTTGCTGTAGCTCACTGGGCTGTGAGATCCTGGAGACCTACTAATATCTGGTACCTTGTGCAACACCCAGCACAGACCAGGCAATCGATATGATGTGCTTGTTCATTTCTTCACTCACTCCTTTATTCATTCAAATAGGCAAAAGAAAGTCTCCTTTGCCTAAATGCTTGTAATTTGTCTTAAACTTTTTCTATTTTAAGATTTTTCTGCATCTTAAATGGCAAACAAAATTTTAGACAGAGCAAGCTCCGAATGAACAGGAGTCTTCTGAATGGTTCTGAAAGTCAACAAGGAAGTTGTGCATGCAAGACAGACCTCAACAGCTTTATTTACTTAACCATCATAACTGAATATTTAACGTACTCAAATACTTAAAGTTCTCGCTGGTAAACTTGCAAATAACTGTTTAAAAGAGTGTGTGCGGTGGGATAAATGACTATAAAAATGTCCAGTTAGGAAAGCAGTGACCTGTTTCTCTAATTGCTGGCTTATGAAACTCATTGGGAATGTTCTCAGTGAATTACACAGGAAGTGAATAGGATCCAGAGATGCTCCCTTCCATCTCCTCAGCTTGCTTCCCAGTAAACTTTTTTCATGATTTCTCTTCTCTGCCCTTCATAATAGCCACAGATAAATAAGTTACATTCTGCACTTTGATCCCTCAAAAAAATAAAATAAAAATAAAATAAAAATTATATATATATGTGCGTGTATATATATATATGTATATAATATACATATATAGTACAGTATAAATCGTTTCTACTATTTTGTGATTTAAAAAAGGATGAATTAGGGGCGCCTGGGTGGCTCAGTCGGTTAAGCCGCCGACTTCGCCTCAGGTCATGATCTCACGGTTCGGTTCGTGAGTTGGAGCCCTGCGTCGGGCTCTGTGCTGACCGCTCAGAGCCTGGAGCCTGTTTCGGATTCTGTGTCTCCCTCTCTCTCTGACCCTCCCTCGTTCATGCTCTGTCTCTTTCTGTCTCAAAAATAAATAAATGTTAAAAAAAATTTTTTTAATAAAAAAGGATGAATTAGGGAAAAAATTGATCATAATTTCAAATTTCTGCAAAAAGCTAGCAAACCTGCTAATTGGTATAATCTTGTATCAGAATTGGGTAAGTGAATCAGCCAAAAGGCATTTTTTAAAGAGTAACAAAGGCCTGAGTGACTTTGATGAAATGTGAGACCTTCTGTAGTCACTTTCTTTGGGATCATCAAAGCTAAAAGCAGCAAAATTACTTAGACTTTTAAATACTTGGACTACTGTCACTTTTCATTATAAATTTGTCCCAAAAGAGTCATTTCCCTGACTTATAAATGTATATTATATTGAACAATATGAGTTTTTGAAAGGTAAATAAAAATATTCCAGAAGATTTAAAAATACGTAATCCAGTCATCCATCTATGTATCACCATTAGCTTCTCTATTTTTACAAACAGTATCCACAGTTATTACTCAGAAATTCTGCAAAAGTACCACCAGTACTCTACACACTCTGCCTTTTCATTTCCTGAGTTCTTTAACTGAATTATAGGAATTAAGGCATTATCATTTGACAAGGGTTGAATGTTTTTTGAAGGCTAAATGTTTTGGTTTTTTTTTCAGGCATACATATCTAGGAATTCATTTTTCACTTCCCTTTTAAGGGAATATTACTTACCTCCTTAAGTAATATTATTTTTATCTATTTAGTCCATTTATTAAGGATAAATGGGATATGAAGAATCAAATTTAAAGTTGTCATTAAAAACCTTTTTTTTTAATTTATTTGAATTCATGAAAATTCTTCTACAGTGTGTGTGTGTGTGTTCCCTGCCATCTGGGCAAAATTAGTGAATTCTTAAGCATTGTCAACTTGAGTCAATAGTATCATCAGTATCATCATTTTATAAGAATACCACAAGCTGATTACAGGTAATTGGTGGCATAATTTTCATACTGGTTCCTCCAAACCCAAAGTGCATACAAACGTCCTTTTCTTTGACAACATGAATCTGCAGTAAGAATGAGTCTCCTCTTTCTGAAGAGTTTTCCTGAATTTCAAAAGTTTCCTAGATAAACCTAAGACGTGTGGTCAAAGCATCATCCACCAGACTTTAGAGTGAGCACCAAAATTCACTCTGCTCTTTTTCGCCATGTCCCCACCTCCTCTTTACCACTCCAAGGCACAGGAAGAATAAGTTTAATTATTTAATGAAGTTTAATTATTTAACTATTTCATTTAACAAATTAAATTACCTCACTAAGAACCTGCTGTTACAGATTTAGGCACCCTGTCTGCCAAGACACCATCTACAGGTGAAAAGTTTTCAAATGAGGTTCTTTTCTGGTGTTTACACTCAGTAAATTTCCTTGGACAAGGTCCAAAATGGACTCACGTTACCCTGAATTCCTAGCAAGAGTAATTTAGTTAATTTTGTAGCAAGGATTCTATTTGCCAGCAAAATTCACAGTCAGTGAGTGGGTGGTCAGTATGTGTTCTTTCAAGTTAAAAATAAATTTTCATCAGGGAGAGTGTTTTGATTATGTTGCTTATCTATGACAGCTCTATAGATAAAAGATTCCTCTTCTGGGGCACCATTTGAATACTAAATGAACCCACTCAGGGACACTTTGGTAGTTATAAGTGTAATTAGTGATCCACATTTAAATTCAAGAATTATATAGACTTACTCCCAAAATTGTAGGGGGAACGTAAGCTAACATTTTCTTGGCTTTGGGAAACCTAAAAAATCCTTGCTTTTAGTGACTGCAATATTTTCAAACAGTCAAAAAGTATCAATTTCTCAATGCAGAATAATTCTAAGTGAAAATCCTTGATGCACTATAAAATAATTTTAAATATTTTTATTCACTTTAATGGCCCTAATTTATTCTTGAAAATTATCTTGGTAACCAGTAAAATGTTGCGTCATATGAAATTCATTACTGCCAAAATCTAGAATCTTCAAAATACAAAAGGAAAAATAAATCTGAATAATGAAGGCAGACCTTCAATTGCTTCCTCCCAATAAAAAATTCAGACTATGAGAAACCATGATATTTTAAATGTTGGGAGAGTTCCAGAGTTTTACAAAATTATGGAGAAGGGGGTGCTTTTATTAGTAGAGAGAAGGCTAGCTTTACTGTAATAGAAATTTAGACCCAAATGTTAACATTTTTAGATATAATTGTTTGGCAAAGGGAGAATATATCATGCAAATCAGATATCTAGGGGCTTTTCTATTAGAATTGATAGAGATTTTCTGTGGGCCAGGTGTGAGTTTTCAATTTATAATTCTTTGGGAGGAGAGACAGGATGAAAACAGCTTAGTTATGAAGCACACTTAGTATATAGACCATTACATTAGTGTATAGACCGTTCACTAATTGGCTAATGTCCATCAAGTTTAGCAAAATTCCTAGGTTGACATTTTCTGTATTATGGTGATTATGAAACCCCTAAAATTGTCTTGTTGAAATGTAGAGACACAGTAAATTTTGCTTTGTTTAATATTTTACTTCTAAGTCTTGATAGGTGGTTTTTTCTATAGTATTAAATACAATAGTAACAGAAGAATAGTATTTTAACAATATTAACTAATGTGCTTACTCCTCAGTAATTCTTTCTTAATCTGTGTCCCGTCCCTATTCAAAGACTTTGAGTATCCATTGCCTCAGGGCAGGGTTGATATTTTGGAGAGAGGAACAAAAGACTCAAATCCTTGGCTTTGGAGTTTCAAAGACTGAGATATCCAAGCATAGGACAAAAAGATCTGGAATGATAAGTACTTTCAGTCAGAACCAGTTTTTCCTACCCACCACCCCAGACTAGATGAAGTTTGTGCTGGGAATGGGAGAAGAGATGGATTCGGGAGCAAACAATGGTGTTTGAACTGCCCTGGGTATCTGAACAAGAGGAGGGTTGATAATGCTGGAGCCTCCAGATGGGGTTAGGGCACCTGAAAAGGGAGGGGTTTTGTGCGTGGAGGTCAGGGCCCCCTAGAGCCTCACAGAGACTTCCCAGTCTCCAGCCTGGCACAGAGGACATTGGAATAAAGACAGCTGCACTGTGGAAAGGAGTCTGAGATAGCTGCAGAAAATTCCCCATGCTCCCCACCCAGAGAGGCTCAGGAGAGCCCAGCAATCTGTCCTGCTCAAGACGAGGTGTTCAAAAGTAGCTGAGAGAGTGAGAGCTGAGAGTATCTGAGAAGATGAAGACCATTCAGGTTTGAAAAGGGATCTGAGTAGATCCACAACCGGAAACCTGATAAAATAGGGGTGTCTCAGCGGATGCCAGCAAGAAGAGATAACAACCTCCATGTGTTGGCACTGTTTAAGCCCCTAATAAGTAGGTTCAACCCTGGGGATGCAGGTGGAGATTTGAATGTGCTGAACTCTAGTGAAACAATCTGGCAACAGCATTGCAGATAAGACATTGTGACCCCGAAGTATTAACCCTATAGTGAAGATGAGGCAAGGATATTAACACCAAGGTTTGGATTGAGTTATTTCTGGTTCTAAAATCCAAGCCAACACACTTTACTAGAATAATAATGAGTCATTTCCATATTATTCAATAAACAGTGTGTGACAACTGCCTCATCATTTTGAAAAGAAAATGACTCCTTATGTCAAAATAATTTCCAGATGGATCAAAGATTTCCAATTACAAAACAAAACCATAAAAGTATTAAGAAAAAACATGGGGAAATATTTCTTTAATTTTGTAATTAAAGGCCTTCCTAAAGATGACACAAAACTGAGAAACTGTTAAGGAAAATGACAAAAAGTATAAACAAAGTTAAAAGATCAATGGCAAAAAGAGAGGAAAAAAATGTGTACCATATTTCTATAGTCAAAGAGCTAATTTTCTGACTTACATAATGTTTGTACAAATTAGCAAGAAAAAAGACCAAAAAAAAAAAAAAAAAAGAAAGAAAGAAAGAAAAGAAAAATGAGCAATTAATGTAAGTAGGCAATTCACAGATACAGAAACAAAATGGCCAATAACATACAAAAAGATTCTCAATCTGACCCATAATTAAAGCCATGCAAATGACATATACATTTTCTTTTATCACACTGGCAAAATTTGTAAAAGTTTAATAGTATCCACTGATAATGCAAAAATGAAGAGACAGGTTATAAGGAATCTCAACAATGTTGATGGGAATTTTCATTGGTAAAAATTTTTTTAGGACAATTTAGTAATGATCAAAATCAACAACGAATAAACATACTTGAACTCAGTAGAATGGGCTTTACTAAAAACTAAAGTTCCCACTGATAATGAAAATGTTCTTTACAGAATATATAGAGTAAAAATAAGCAGGAATATAATCCAAAGGCCTATTAATAAGATTGTGGTAAAATAGAAAATAGAAAATTATATCCTCAAAAAATAAGGTATTATGGAGTCACTAACAAAGTTCCTATGGTCTCAAACAGACAGTCTCTAAGCCATTTGATTAAATGAAAAAGTAAAGTGTATATCATTGTTTGTAATACAATCTCATTTATGAGGATGTTGAAATAAATATGTACACATATATTTATACACATATATATGCACATTTATAATATCTGTGCTAATACATGCAATTATATGTTTCTAAAAATATAGAAAAAGGTAAATGGCTACCATTGAAGAAATTACTGGGACAGAGGTGCCTGGGTGGCTCAGTCAGTTAAGCATCCAACTTTGGCTCAGGTCATGATCTAATGGTTCCGGAGTTCGAGCCCTGCACCGGGCTCTCTGCTGTCAGCACAGAGTCCTCTTTGGATCCTCTGTCCCCCTCTCTCTCTGCCCCTCCCCTGCTTGCATGTGCTCTCTCTCTCTCTCTCTCAAAAATAAACATTAAAAAAAAAAAGAAAAAGAAATCACTGGGGACAGAAGTGATGACCTGAAAAAGGAAGGATAAGTATTAGTTCTTGTAACTTCCTGCACTTTTTGTTATGCACATTACTTTCATTTTCATTTTTCTTTTTTTTAGTTTTTTTTTTAAATATTCATCTATTTCAGAGAGAGAGAGAGACAGAGCACAAGTGGGAGAGGGGCAGAAAGGGAGACAGAATCAGAAGCAGGCTCCAGGCTCCCAGCTGTCAGCATAGAACCCAACCTGGACTCGAACTCACAAACCACAAGATCATGACCTGAGCCGAAGTCAGACACTTAACCAACTGAGCCACCTAGGCGCTGCTATTTTCGTTTTTTCTAAAAGTTAACCTTTTCTTTTGAAAAATCAAAGACACTGAAGTTATGCTTTCCTTGGTTTAAAATTTAAAACCACACTTCCGTAAGTAAGATGTGCCTCTAGAGACCCAGACAGCCACAGCTGCCAACAAGGAGAAAATTTTGTCAGGCTTAGCATATTTCTAAGTTACTGGTTTTGTTATTACAAATACCTGATTTCATTTCCACATCCCAGGTGACTTCCATAAACCCTAACTCAAACCAACTCAAAACCTACAGAAAAGCCCATGGTCTAGAGGTGTTCACCACTTATGTCTAGTCTCTAATGAAGCCAATCAGCAAAAAAGCGCCAACATACATTTCTAAGCCCCATTTCCTAGTGTATTGGCAAAGGCATATGGAGAATCCAGACAGTGGAAGACAGGACGCCTGCTTTTAGGCAGGCAAATTTACCTCACCTGTAATCTTCCTTAAAGTGGGAAGGCCAAATCCCACCTCCCTTCATTCACAGCTCTGATTCCACTTTCCCAGAGACTATTCCCTCACTGTCTTTGTAAGCGCACCGCCCATCCGCACCCTCCTCCTCATTCCCAACCTTAGTTGCCTATCGATTTCCTTCTTGACTTTTCTGATGAATTGCTGTATTTTTATTTATCTGTGAAATTGTTGTTGTCTGTCTTCCTCATTGGAATATATCCTCCAAGAGAGCAGAGCCAAGGCTGGCTTCTCTAATGCCCACCTAGTATAATCTTGCCATCTAAGGAATATTCAATTAATGTTTGCTGTATAAATAAAAAATGTGAGGTGTGTGTGTGTGTGTGTGTGTGTGTGTGTGTGACAGAGAGAGAGAGTATAATATGAACAACAGCTAGTTTATTGAGTGCATACACTGTGCAATATTCTAAGTATAGATTATATTCATGCCATAGTCAAACCTACTATATCATTAAACCCATTATTATCCCTATTTTACAGATAAGGAAACTGAGATATAAAAAAGATTAAGTAACCTGACTGAAGTCACACTCAGCTAATAAGGAAAAGTATAGAAAGTGTAATATATATAATACGTAGTATATATTATGTATATCAGAAATACATATTCACATTTGCATGTAAAGTACACAACAGAGATTTCATTTTTAAATTTTAGCTTCAAAATGAAATGGGGACTCTACCTTCAAGGAACCAGTGAGAAAACATCACCAGATCAAAACACTCAATTCTATTTCCTCTTTGACATGGAAGAGGAAGCACATTTCTTGTGAATAATGAGGACTTCCTTTTGCTTCCATCCTTTCTTTGGAAAAGTACACCAACTCTCGTCCAGAAACTCTGCAAGTAGCTTCTGAGGGTCCACTCCGTGCACACTTTGTACGACTACAGAGGACTCCAGTGAAGTCACAGCGGCCAATGACCCATTCTATTGTATGCAGAATATAACTGTTGCTTCACTATTTATACCTGGCATGTAGTTACGTAGTGTCATCATTATCATAGGCAGAAGCAACAAAACTAATCCAGAAGCATACTGTCGGGTATTTTGAAAGACAACATAAAAACAGACTCCCTTTACTTTATGGATTTCACAATAAAAGAAGAGAGTGGGGATAACACAAACGTGTAGGACATTCTCTAGGAACGCTCAGTGAGAATGGATTGCAACAAAAGGATTAACGCAAAAGAAAGAGTAATTCATCTTGGCAAAAACATCCTACAATTCATTGCTGAATTCTTGTTTCTAAAGTATGTCTTTTATTTTCTTTTTTTTTTTTTAATTTTTTTTTCAACATTTATTTATTTTTGGGACAGAGAGAGACAGAGCGTGAACAGGGGAGGGGCAGAGAGAGAGGGAGACACAGAATCAGAAACAGGCTCCAGGCTCTGAGCCATCAGCCCAGAGCCCGACGCGGGGCTCGAACTCACGGACCGCGAGATCGTGACCTGGCTGAAGTTGGACGCTTAACCGACTGCGCCACCCAGGCGCCCCTGTCTTTTATTTTCAATACACATGGGTGAGAGCTCTGTAAATTGATATGCAGCCTAAAACAGACACACTATAACAGTTATATATGTATTTCTTTCTCTTACTCAGTGGCTTCATTCCCATCAGCCAGGAAAATCATTCTAGCAACCCTCATTTCTAAAAACAGTTACTAATAGGACTCTGAAATTAGCTCTCCATTAAAATTATGATTTTAATTTTGATTATGATTATGGATTTGAAACAGTCAAAGAAACAAACTTCAAGCAGGCAAGTGAACTACTGTTAAAGGCTTTTAACATTAATGAATAGAACGTAATTACTGATCAATCAAAGACTTTAAACCAATGGTTTTCAACTCGTGACAACTTTGCCCACAAGGGACGTTTGACAGTATCTGGAACCACTTTTGATGATGGTGACCTAGGAGTGGGGGAGCAAGGGATGTTATTGACACCTGGTAGGTAGAGACTAAAGACATAGCAAGCAGATAGTTGAATATTCATGTGTAAAGCTAAGGGTAGAAGTCAGCAGCGGAAATGTAAATTTAGGGGTCATTAGTTTAGAATTAAATTTATGGGACTGAAAGAGATTACCTCAGAAGTAAGTGCATATAAGGAAGAGAAAATGTTACATAAGCTTTGCAAAAGATTATATTTTCCAAAAACGGCCCTAACAGTATTTCCCAGACCACTTAGTCACATACGATGTGACTCTTTAAGAAGTGGAATCTGGGGTCCTTCACCTTGAATCTGGGGAGGATTGTGGCTCACAACCAAATGAATGTAGTGCAAGTGACACCACATGACTTTCAAGACGAAGTCAGAAAAGGAAATGTGGCTTTCCCAAATGTTATTTGGGAAATTTGCACTTGAAGCCATGGGTAACGATGTAAGAAATTCAGCTCCCCAGGAGGTGCCATGCTTGAGGTGCTGAGTAACATGGAGGGGCCATGTGTAAGCTCTCCACCTGGCAATCCCAATTTTTATTGCCTGGTGATATGCGGGAATCTGAGCACCGCAGCCAAGGGGCCAAGGAAAAGATGGGTCCAGTGTGTTGGCCCTTCTGCATCCAGCTCTCTGCACCCTACTTAGTGACCAGCCTCAGCATCTGGGAGGAAACCAAAAAAAATATACTTTCCTTCTAATTATTCAGGTAGGGTAAAAATACATTTTTAAATGATTATAGTTATTGCTTCTCGGCCTTTTGGCTAAGATCAAGTGTAAAATGATTATAGTTATCATCCGTGATCCTAGTTTTTCTTCTGTTTGCTTAGTGACAATAGGAGTTCACTGGTAGGACCGACGGTGCACCTCTGAGTATGTCACTGACCTGTCTTCCTGTCTGCCCACAATGATTTCCACTCTCAAACACACACACACACACACACACACACACACACACACACACACACACTTTTATCCTGACACATCTATGAAGAAAATGGATTCATTGTCAATGCTATAATTTTCTGTCACCTATCTGTCTCCTTCATTACCTACATTTAAATTGTCAAGTCCCAGCTGTAAAAACAAGTTTCTCTGTTTACATACATTTCTGTATCACCGAGGGCTAATATCAACTATCAGAATACGCTCAGGAAATCTCGAAATCTTTAATATTGGTTCAGATTATTTCATGTTTGCAATTATTATAAACATATCCGTCTACAAGGCTACTAAGATGGGATAAGAACTAAATTTAATGGGCCAGGAAGAAAATGCTTGTTTATCTCACTTCTGTTCTGCCATATGTAATGCTAATCATGAAAGTCCTGCCAAAAAAAAATCAAAGGAGTACCATGAGAAACATGTGCCACCCTTATGAAGCAGCATTGTAGAGTTTCATATTATTAAATTTTTTTAATGTTTATTTATTTTTGAGAGAGAGAGAGTGAGAGGGGGCAAAGAGAGAGGGAGACAGAGGTTCTGAAGTGGGCCCTGCGATGACAGTAGCGAGCCTGATGCAGGGCTGAACTCACAAACTGTGAGATCATGATCTGAGCTGAAGTCAGATGCTTAACCAACGGAGGCACCCAGGCGCCCCTGAAATTTCATATTGTATGTTACTCTGTTGGCTAAATTCTTAGATTTGGAATAATCAGTTATGAACTATTCCTGTATAATAGAAGGTAACTAATCTAATAGAAAGTCTACAAAACTATTTATGTCATTTGTAAAATTACTGAGTATCCAATGGTGTGACCATAGTGACGTGTTTATAAACGAGCATTTAGAAAAAGCTAAGTACTCATAGGAAGAAATTATTTCAAAAGTAATTATGAGTCCCAAGCTATTGTTTCGACTTCCCCTATAAAATCAATTTAATAGTGGCCATTGCCGATCTTACATTTTCATTTCCAGATGCATGAATGGAGATGGTGGCAGTTTCAGAAAAATTACATTGAATGAAAAAAAAGCAATAAATTTTCACTAAAGAGTAAAACCAAAATTCAAGCAAAATGGAAGACTGGTCAATAGGAAAAAAAAAATCCCAACTTGCTGTTTCTCTAGCATATGAAAATTTCTGAGAGTTTTAGTAAAAGTCTGATTTTGCATTTGTAAAGTGGGTAGCACACTTTATGGGTGAAATTGCTAAAGTCCCACCAGCTGCCCAGTCAATCCCCATACCTCCCCCCCCTCCCCAAAATAATTCCTATCACTCTTCAGCGTGTTTACACAATATGAGAGATAAAGTAAATAGTAGGAAAGGTCATAAGAAAGTAAAAGTTTAATTCCACCACCCCTCATTTGCTTTCCACCTCTTCTAAAAGTAATTCCTTCCAAGGTATTGTTGGGAATAAATGAGATCTGAACAAGAACATTAACTTATGTTTCCTAATCACGTCAAAGGAAATGTGTTCTCTGGGTGTGGTTACACACATGCATTAACGTGACCAACAAATAATAATCCAAATTTAAAATTTTTTCAGAGTACAATCTAATCATGCATGAACATTTAATTTCACACACACAGTCTTAACAGAAGTACAATTTGATTTTATTGTTCTATTTTTTTATGCATAACATCAAAATATCAGTTATTTGGTCCTTCACGATAACTTCCGACATACAAAAAGAAATTTGGAGAATTTGGAGGGAAGTAGCTTTTCTCTTGAATTATTAAAATAATTGCTATCATTTCTCAATGATCCAATTAATACCAATGAAAAAAATCTTCATTTATTGTTGCTCCATCACAACATATCAGCATTTATTTTTTAAGACATGGCCTTGGGGCGCCTGGGTGGCGCAGTCGGTTAAGCGTCCGACTTCAGCCAGGTCACGATCTCGCGGTCCGTGGGTTCGAGCCCCGCATCGGGCTCTGGGCTGATGGCTCAGAGCCTGGAGCCTGCTTCCGAGTCTGTGTCTCCCTCTCTCTCTGCCCCTCCCCCGTTCATGCTCTGTCTCTCTCTGCCTCAAAAATAAATAAACGTTAAAAAAAAAAAAAAAAAAAATTAAAAAAAAAAAAAAAAAAAAAAAGACATGGCCTCAGCTACCAAGTGGAAATTATAACTTTCAGAATCTGGAAGTTTTTATCTTTGTAAAATATATGGCTTATTTTATTACCAGTATTATTTTATTATCACTATTTTATATTTTATTAGTAGTATTATTATTTATTAGAAATACTTTGTAATATCTACTTACACAGGTGTTTCAGAGTATTAAAACAGCATATATATTTTTTATCTCATTTGATAGTGGAAACCCACTCACATTAGGTAAAATAGGTATTATCCTCACTTGACAGGTTATGAAATTGAGCCAGAGGTGAAGGATCTTCCCCAAGAGCGTGTAACCAGCTTTGGATAACTCACCATCGGAACCAGCTATCCTGAAACCAGTCCATACCCTTGCACTGACCTCCAGATATTGTCACTCTGTTGGGACAGAGGTTAGTTCTTCATTTTAATTAGTTTAGCAATTTGTCATAGTTTAACAAATGCAAATAATTTAAAATCACAGAAAATTAAGTCAACAGACTTCTGAGAATTTTGAGAAACTCATAACAGAGAGTAGTTTCCTATACCAGAAACTGCTGCAGAATGAGCATACAGTGACCAGAAAGAGAAAAGGAACCTACGAGTTTTGTTTTCACATAGTCTTCAAGTTCCATTTTACAGAAACTTGTACTCAATAATAATTTTATTTAACATCTAGATTGACTGCAGTGAAAACTTGTTCCCATTTTTCAAAGGAAGGAGCTCTTGGAACACTTAGGGGAAAGCAACAGATAGCATCTCTCATGACTTTATCAAGGCTTTCGCTTCAGGTCTGCATGATAAAGTCATCAATGAACTGGAAACACGGTCTGGGTCACACAGATGATCGAGAGCTGCACAGTTAATGAGTGGTTATCATTGGCTCAGTGTCAACGGGGTGGGAAATGAATAGAAAATCCCAAATGTAAATTTGTTTAACATTTGCCATCGGTGACCTAGAGAAATGGAGAGCTTATTTAAGTTTGCAGCTGGATAAGATAGATGTTCTTTCTGGCAGTAAAAATTTCAAAAATGAAGAGAAGGAGTACAATAGAATCAGGATTCCCCATATCTTTGATTAATCGGAAAAAAGTAGTCAGGGAAATAAGATCAATAGACCTAAGAGCAGTAAAGTATCTGAGAATTACTGGCAATTGCTTGACCTTTTGATGTCTGCTTCTGTAACCCAAGTTCACAGTAGGTACACACATCCAACACACACACACACACACACACACACACACACACACACACACACAAGGTATACTAAAGCAAAATGGAATTCAGATGGGAAAAATTGTGGCGATATCTAGCATTTTATAATTTTCTTTCTTTAGTAAGACTCAGAAACTTCTAATTAGGGAATGCTTTTCCATAAGTAGTGTTGTTGTTGTATGTGTGTTTACCAATTCAGTGAAGCTTGTATACTTTATGACATGGTACAGCCCCTGGGTAAAACAAAAGGATGAGAGGTGGGAGAGCACATTGTCATTTTTTCTTTAGAAAATAGATTTAAAACATTAAGTCATCAGGCCAAGATTATGCAAGGAATAAGGTACACAGTAATGTGTTTAAAATAAAATGTAAAAGTTGTTTAATGTAGTGTTTATGCTTCTCAAACGGACAGTTCTGCCTTCCCTATTCAGCCTTATTCTAGGATAGATCTTTGGAAACAATACAAAATGTTTGAAAATGACAAATCTCAATCCATGAAACAGAATAGATGATAGAGAACACTAATCACATAATACTGAAAACTTTTCTATCTAGATCTGCAAATGCTAAAATGAAGAATATTTCATTATTTACGGTCCAAAGTTTCTTTTTTTTTTAATTTTTTTTTAACGTTTATTTATTTTTGAGACAGAGAGAGACAAAGCATGAACGGGGGAGGGTCAGAGAGAGGGAGACACAGAATCTGAAACAGGCTCCAGGCTCTGAGCTGTCAGCACAGGGCCCGAGGCGGGGTTCAAAGTCACGGACCGCGAGATCATGACCTGGGCCGAAGTCGGCCGCTTAACCGACTGAGCCACCCAGCCGCCCCAAAAGTTTCTTTTCCTAAAAGTTGTCACAAGAATTTTTGGTGAAATATTCACATAAATTTTATTTAGTGTAAATTGAGACCATGGTGATATCCTGCAGGTCAGATAGAAAGGGCAAACAATAACTTCTTTTATTTAAAAAAATCAATTTCTGCTCATAGGTGGATTTTGCTATTTGAAGAGGGAGGGCAAAATGACAATTTTTTTTTATCTCTGTATCTGTCATGAACTAGGAGAAATGCAACTTTTCTGTAAAACAACACTTTTTTTGCTCTCTCATCTAGTACCAAGACAGACACTGTAAAATGTGCCAGTTTTAAGAAAATAGCCTAGAATCGATTCAGTCATTTTATTTGATAACTTGAAAAGTTTATATCTGTACACTGTTTCCATGAACTAGACTACTTAAAAATTCACCCACTTAGTTTGGAGGTACCATATATAATATGTGATGAAACATTTCTTTGTCTTTGACCTTTGAAATACCCTCGTTTTACTTTATTTTTAAATGCTTATTTATTTATGCATTTATTTATTTATATATGCATTTATGCATTTATGCATTTCTGTATTTATTTAGAGAGAGCACGCACAGGGTAGGGGCAGAGAGAGAGGAGGGAAAGAATCCCAAGCAGACTCTGCACTGCCAGCACAGAGCCTGATGAGGGGCTCAATCTCAAGCAGAGTGATATCATGACCTGAGCTAAAACCAAGAGTTGGATGCGTTACTGACTGAGCCACCCAGGTGCCTCTGAAATACTCTTATTTTAAAGCAGACCTTATATAATGCTCTGTGCATGTATGTTTGTGCATGTGTGTGGAGATCTGTATATAACATACATACATACTTCATGTTATAGAGATCTCTATATATCATATGTTTTTTTTTAATTTTTTTTCAACGTTTATTTATTTTTGGGACAGAGAGAGACAGAGCACGAAGGGGGGAGGGGCAGAGAGAGAGGGAGACACAGAATCAGAAACAGGCTCCAGGCTCTGAGCCATCAGCCCAGAGCCTGACACAGGGCTCAAACTCACGGACCGCGAGATCGTGACCTGGCTGAAGTCGGACGCTTAACCGACTGCGCCACCCAGGCGCCCCTATCATATGTTTTGTATGTAGAGATATATTTCCATGTATGTGATCGACAGAGGCATTCCTTCACTAGATTCTATTTTCTTTCATCTGACTGGCCAGTCTCTGACTCCAAATCTCTGCTTGGGAGTCTAGAATTTAAACTTCAGGAGTTTTGGCCATTAGTGAAAATTTTAGAATTTCATACATGTAATTCCATGGAAGAAATAAAGTGGTTTGGAACAATTGCAATACACGAACATTGTATTAACTTCATTGTTTCATGAAACATTTGAAATTTTTTTAAGTTTATTTCTTTATTTTGAGCGACAGAGAGTGTGTGCGTTGAGTGGTGGAAGGGCAGACAGAGCAGGAGAGAGAGAATTCCAAAGAGGCTCTGCACTGTCATTTGGAGCCCACCCTGGGGCTTGATCTCACAAAGTGTGAGATCATGACCTGAACTGAAATCAAGAGTTGGACACTTAACCGACTAAAGCACCCAGGCACCTCTTCATGACAAATTAAAGGAAGGTGGCAAAGATGATGTGCAAACACTGGGGTTACCCTGAAACTTCTCAGAATTTTTAATTGAAGAATTTATAAAATATGTATGTTCTGAAATATTTTTAAGAAAGCATGGGATATCATATCACATCACATTAATTTTCTAAGTATCTCGTCAAAGTATAGAAACAGAAATTGTCACATATGCTAACAACGTGCCATTGGTTTTCTTGACAAAAACAACCCTCCCTGAAATCAGCTTCAAATATTAAATATATCACATCTCTGCCTGTATTTCATTGGTAACTCTGCCATTCCTGATTTTTCCCAAGTATCTAGTCCTAGCTTTACAGATAGCAACCGCTTGTGGTAAAAAGTTATGTCAAATTAAAGCAAATAAACTGTACTTTTAAATGTTTATCTCACTAAGGGACCTTGGGTGGCTGAGTTGCTTGAGTGTCTGAGTTTGGCTTAGGTCGTGATCTCACAGTTTGTGAGTTCGAGCCCCATGACGGGCTTGCTGCTATCAGTGCAGAGGCTGCTTTGGATTTTCTGCCCCCCCCCCTCTCTGCCCCTTCCCTGCTTGTGCTCTCTCTCAAAAATAAATAAATCTTAAAAAAAAAAAAGTATCTCATTCAGATTTCCAGTGAGTCTCCTTTACCTTTTGTATGGGTTTACTAGGCCTGCTGTAGCAAAGTACCACAAACTGGGCAGTTTAAACAACAGAAATTTATTGTCTCACAATTCTTGGGGCTAAAAGTCCAAAATCAAGTGTCAGCACTTGGTTCCTCCTGAAGCCTGTGAAGGAAGGATCTGTTCCAGGCCTCTCTCCTTGGCTTGTAGATGGTCATCTTCTCCCTGTGCTTTTTCCTGTATGTGTGTCTGTCTCCAAATTTACCCTATTTATAAGGATACCAGTTATATTGGATTAAGACCTACCTTAATGAACTCATTTTAAGTGGATTAGCTCTGTAAAAATCCTACTTCCAAAGAAGGTCACAAAGAGCTACTGGGGCATCAAGCTTGGGAAGATGGTGGAGAAGGAAGACCGTCAGTTCTCCCTGTCCTACCTTTACAACTAGATCTCATCCGCATCCCAGTCAATAAACCAGACAATGATCCAAAGACTGGCAGAACAAACTCCACAATTAAATATTGAGAAGAAGCTGCATCTGAAAGGTTAGAAAGTCAGAAAGGTGAAGAAGGCTGGCTGCAAGTAGATGGGAGCTGCACTCACAGAGAGGGCAGAGAAGTGGGGCCTTCGCACCAGGGAGATCACACAGGGAAGACTAATCCCCATGAAGTTTGGTTTTAAAAACCAGAGGGGCTGAGTTCCGTGAGTTTCTAAAACCAGTGGGACTTGAGGTCTGGAGACCTAAAGTCAGCTGACTCGGCACTCGGCAAGCTGGGAGGGTGAAAGATATCTGGGTTGCTGCCCTTAAAGAGTCGGCAACCTGCAAAAAGAGGCACCATAAAAATGGCAGTTTACACAATGCCAGGGGCAAACGGGAGACAAATCTGTTCATACAGGTTTCAGAGCATAATGGAGAACTTATCTGAAAATGAGGGAGCTAGCGGGCACCGTCTCCTCCTATACCCCCAGCATAAATCCAGGGCCACCTGCAGGAATGGTGGCTGCTACCTAACCTGCTAGCAGTTCACAATGTCCATTCCATGCCTGTTAGCCTCCACCCTAGGCTCAAGGCAAAATTCCTCAGTGTGCGCTATGCCCAGCCACCAGTTGCACAGCTGCCACCGTGTTGCACCCAGCCCCGCACCCCCAGCCACCATCACAAGCTGGACCAGCCGTGCCCAGCCATCACTATAGCTAAGCCCAGCCTCACACCTCTAGCTGCCTCAGCACTTCAAGGGATCTGACAGAGGACTAGTGGCCCAGCGCAAACTTTGCCAACACTACCACTCCACTCCCAATTTCCCGAGCAGGCGTGACCCCTCAGCGCTGGCCTGCCTTGTTCCCACTAGCACCATATGGAGCAAGCGCCACCCACGATGGGCAGAGAGTCAGTGTAGATGAAGGCACTGAAAGGAAAAGTGACTCAGACAGAACAGCAGGGTGTAAGGAACACACACAGGATATTCTCCCAAAGTGCCAAGTTCTGGTGATCAGGGACCACTGCACTTCAGGACACCCCAGGACCTCTTCTTCATAAAGTCACTACTTTCAAGAGGAGAAGACCTAGCTGACTTTCTTAACACAGAGAAACAGACACAGAGAGGCAGACAAAATGAGGAGACAGAAAAAATTATTCCAAATGAAAGAACAGGACAAGCCACAGCCAGAGGTCTAACCAAAACAGATATAAGTGACATGCCTGATAGATCATTTAAAACAATGATCATAAAGTACTCACTGGACTTGAGGCACCTGGGTGGCTTAGTCAGTTAAGTATCTGACTCTTGATTTCAGCTCAGGTCATGATCTTATGGTTTGTGAGATCAAGCCCCATGTCAGGCTCTGTGCTAACAGTGTGGAGCCTACTTGGGATTCTCTCTCTCTCTCTCTCTCTCTCTCTCTCTCTCTCTCTCTCTTCCCCCCTTTCCCCTCCCCCCTCTCTCTTTCTCAAAATAAATAAATAAACTTTAAAAATAAAATGACATTTACTGGACTTGAGAAAAGACTGGAAGACATGAGTGAGACCCTTAACACAGAAATAGGAAATAACATAGCAGAGATAAAGAGCCCAATAAATGAAATGAGAAACATGCTTGATGGGATGAACAGCAGGCTGGAAGAAGCAGAGGAATGAATTAATGACCTAGAAGACAGAGTAATGGAAAATAAACAAGCTGAACAAAAGAGAGAAAAAAGAATTATATAAAACAAGAATAGACTTAGGGAACTCAGTGACTCCATCAAACATAATAGCATTCATATTATAGGAGTTCCAGAAGAAGAAGAGAGAGAAAAGGGTGCAGGAAATTTACTTGAAGAAATAATAGCTGAAAACTTTCCTAATCTGGGGAAAGAAACAGATATCCAGATCCGGGAGGCACAGGCAACTCCCACCAAGATCAACAAAAGTAGACACACACCAAGACACGTTGTAATTAAGTTGGCAAAATAACAGTGACAAAGAAAAAATTTTCAAAGAAGCAAGACAAAACAAGTCAATAACTTACAAGGGAAAGCCCATAAGGCTAGCAGGAAATTTTTCAACAGAAACTTTGCAAGCCAGAAGGGAGTGGCTATATTCAAAGTGCTGAATGGGAAAAATCTGCAGCCAAGAATTCTTTATCCAGCAAGGTTATCATTCAGAATAGAAGAGGAGATAAATAATGTCCCAGGCAAACAAAACTAAAGAAGTTCATGACCACTAAACCAATCCTGCAAGAAATGTTAAAGGGGACTCTTTGAGTGGACATAAGAGACCAAAAGTGACAGTATAGAGATAGGAAACACAAAAGCAGTAAAAATTAATATTTCTGTAAAAAAAATTGGTCAAGGAACTTGCCAAAAAAAGGGTATAAAATATAACAACCTATACCTAAAATGTGGAGAGGAGGAGAGAAAAGAATATGTTCAAACTTAAACGACCACCAACTTAATGTAGACTGCTATAAGCAGAAGAGGTTATGTACAAACCTAATGGTAACCATATATCAGAAACCACTGATAAATATGTAAAGAACAGAGAAAGAAATCCAAATATATCACAGAAGACAATCAGCAAAACATGAAAAAAAAAAAGACAAGAAAGGATCAGAGAAAATCTTCAAAAACATCACAAAACAAGTAACAAAATGGCTGCATACATATATATATTTATAATATATATAATTACTTTGACTGTAAATGGGCTAAACACTCCAATCGAAACACAGGATGACATCTATCCTGCAAATATATGTCAAAAAAAAAGCTGGAGTAGCAATACTTAAATTGGACAAAATAGACTTCAAAACAAAGACTGTATAATAATGAAGGGGACAATTCAGCAAGAAGATATAACAACTGTAAATATTTATGCACCCAACATAACACCCAAATACATAAAACAGTCAATAACAAACATAAAAGAACTCATCAATAATAATACAATAATAGTAGGGAACTTTAACACCCTTTACATCAATGGATAGATCACCTAAACAGAAAATCGACAAGGAAACAATAGCTTTGAATGACACAAGAAAACAGATGGATTTAACAGATACATTCAGAACATTCCATCCTAAGAAAGCAGAATACACATTCTTTTCAAGTGCACATGGAACATTTTCCAGGATAGATCACATATTAGCCCATAAAACTAACTTCAACAAATTCAAGAAGATCGAAGTCACCATGCATCTTTTCTGACCACAACACTATGAAATTAGAAGTCAACCACGAGAAGAAATCTGGAAAGCACACAAATATATGGAGGTTACATTACATGCTACTAAACAATGAATGGGTCAACCAGGGTGTAAAACAAGAAATATTTTTTAAAGCACACATTGTGATACTGGGGTTTAGGACTTCAACATATGGATTTGGTGGGAGCACAGAACTCAGTGCACAACACCATTTGCAAGGCCTTTCTCAATATAGAAAGTTCTTTATATAAAAAAAATATAACACCTGAAAGAAAAATCAGACCACGTCTCTGGGTAAGCAGTGGGTATATGCATAAACAAACCCTCCATTGATTCATTCAAAGTTTGTCCTAGAGATAAACAACAACAGCAACAACAACAAAAACCTGTACTAATTAGAACTTTTTTGGTTGCAAGTGACAAAAAAGGCAATTCAAATTTGACTTAAACAAAAAGGGAATCTATTGGCTCTGCTAGTTAGGATGAGATGGGAAGTTACAGATTGAAGACCTGAAAGTTATCAACAGAAAGGAGAAGGGGGAGGGACAAAAGCAGGAAAGGAATGTGTTTTCTTTTACAGAACCAACAGTTTTCTCCAGGGAAGTTAGGTTCTAGGTGTTTGGACTAATAGCCACTTGCATGAGCCAGTTTGAAGCTAAGAATCTGAGCAGAAGCCTCCCCCTCTGACCCCGAGTTACTCTAAAGTTACCGTTAGCTTATTATAGTACTAAGATCTCCTCCTATGGGTGGAGTTGTCTGCCAAGTTTTGAACATAAATGTATGCATGTTGATGCTAAGAATGTGCATTTGAACCAAAGTGCCTAAGTAATAGAATATGTATAAGTTCCTCAATGTGTATACAAGGTCTCAGCCTTTGCCCCTAAAACACTGAATAAAAGTTTCCAGGGACACTGGGTGGCTCAGTGGGTCAAGTGTCCAACTTCGGCTCAGGTCATGATCTTGCAGTTCATGAGTTCAAGCCCTGCCTCAGGCTTTGTGCATACAGCTCAGAACCTGGAGCCTGCTTCAGATTCTGTGTCTCCCTCTCTCTCTCTGCTCTACCCTGCTCACACTTGGTGTCTCTCTGTCTCTCTCTCAAAATAAATAAACATTAAAATAATTTTTTTTAAGTTTTCTGTACTAACCCCACAAGTAGACAGTGCTTTGAGAGCTATCTCCCTGTCTCCTTCCTTGTGACAAGTAACAAAAATTTCTGTTTTCAACACTTAGTTGCATTGTGTTCAATTCAATGCAACCCAAGCAGTGAACCCCTTGAGTTTGATTACAGCTATGGCAACTGAAAATTCTAGAGGTACAACTAGTTTGAGGTATGTCTGAATTCAGGGCTCAAGCAATGTCGTCAGGACTAAATTTTTCTACATTACTCAGCTCTGCCTCATTCATATTGTATTCATCCTCTCAGATTTAAGTTCATCAGGAGGAAGTTTTCCACAATCATCTCCAAAATTCTCTCTGTGCCTTATTGTCTCAGATTGTTATGTGCTCATGCTAATCATTGTGGCCAGGGAAAGGGGAAGCTCTAAGTCACGTATGAACTCACAAACTACACATTTTGAATCAGTGATGGAATCAATTCTAGCTGGGTAGATTAAAAATGGGGGAAAAATTGATCCTTAAATAAATAGCAAAAAGTGTTACCAGAGCTGGGCTAAATGGCTATTTAGTGTCAAAATCAACAAATATCTACTGCAGAGGCCCAACTGACAAACCCAGAAGTCAGTACGTCAATTTGGGGATAGTACTTCCTTACTTGTGTAAGACCCCCATAAATTCAATATTAACAATGGATTTTAAGAACTCATCAAAATTCTCATATAATGCCGAATTTATCTGTAAAAGGAATACCAGTTACACTTCTGATTTTACATGCAAAAGCCTATATCAACTAAACCGCAGAAGATACCAAATAGTTTTTAAGAAATGGCCTTGATTTATTGAGTTTGAATACCAATGTGGCTCAACATTGCAGAGGACTTTGGGCAATAGATAAAAGGGAATAAGCTTAAGTGACACTAAGAAAGATATTTCCTCCTAAGTGGGCTTTTTTTTCTCTTCCTTCCTTCTTTCCTTCCTTCCTTCCTTCCTTCCTTCCTTCCTTCCTTCCTTCCTTTACTTCTGTCTTTTTTCTTTCTTTCTTTTTCTTTCTTTCTTTCTTTCTTTCTTTCTTTCTTTCTTTCTTTCATCTGTTGAGCAGTAAAGAGTATCCAACTGCTACATTCACTGAGGAAAGATCAATATTTTATTTTAAAATGGGGTAAGAAAAAGGAACCTTTTAAAATTTTTATTTGAAGACCTAAATTAACAAATCTATCTCCTCTCAACTCATTAAGACAGTGTCACATGTTAGTAAAAGTGGTATTTTGGGTATTCTAGACCATGTGAGCATGCTATGACAATTTATTGGTTGCAGGGCTCCTATTTCAACTCTTATTGTTCACATATTTATTGAGTCATATTTAGGACCTAGGATCTGGAACATAATCTGTAGCTTTTTAGGTTAGAGATGAACTACTTTTGTTTTAATATATTTTGTGAAATTGTTCCTTGGCATTATATAATTTTTTACTTTAAGATCAATCTAGTTGTTCTGCGAAAAGGAAGTCTATGCAAAGGCCCAATGAGCCGTAAGGCCCAGTGAGCCAAAAGACTCCAAAGGCCCAATGAGCCGTAAGACTGAAGAAAGAGGCTGTCAAGGCCAGCTTGACAAGAAATGGTTTCTTAAGGGGACTTTGGGACAGAAATGTGTTTTGGGGATGCTGAAAGATGAATAGATCTCCACACTCCCACCTCCTGTAAGACCTGCTTTAATACCCCTAGAAGATGGGAAGTACATGCTGTGGGACCACCCAGAAGGAAATGTTTGAGAATTATTGTATCTACAGAGCAGCTCAAGGACTTACTTAAGGGTGTGGTTAGACAGTAAAAAGGAACGTGAGAGGGGGGTTGTGTTCAAGAAGGCTTCAGGTCACAGAGCTGTCATCATGGTGGATTTGTTCAAAATGGCGTGAGTTTGGTTCATACATTAGTACATCCTCTAGACTGTCTCGACATTTAGATTTGTCTGTCTCGCTTTTTTGCCAAGAGGGAAAAGCAAGTTGTGAGCCTAAGAAGCACAACTACCTCTAACATTTTTAAATAAGAACTTTGGTCTGCTTTACATACAAATGTGTATCATCAAAAATTTTATTTCTTTTCTCTTTCTTGTATTGGGGAAGGGTCTAGCTCTGCATACCTCTATGCCTCCCCTCCCTCTCTTTAACTACCAAAGGAATTTGAAGGAAAGGAGAAAGAATCAGACTAGGCAAAATAACACTCTGGACGCTACTTCATATGAAATGAGTTTCAATTATCAAGTTCCCTACAGTGCACACCAAAGAACCAGCTGAAAGTGGTTAGGAAGTGTCAGCAATTTTAAATGTGTTACTAATTATTTCTGTACCTCATCAACAACTCAGCACTTTTATTCTTGGTAACCATGAGTCATCCTCTTCATCCATTCATCATTTTGATTAACTTTTTCTATGATGGTTATTTGCATGACTTTATGAGAAAAATGACCCAAAAAAGGCATTCTATCCTGGGTGTCATTCAGAGATGACAGGATGGCACTTTCCAGCTGCTTCTCTCCATTACCATATTTTGCCTGTTCTTACTGTTTTGTTTTGTTTTGTTTTGTTTTGTTTTGTTTTGTTTGTTTTGTTTCAGCGGGAGAACTGAAAAGTGAGTATAGTGTTGCTGAAGATCTGAGTCCAGGTCCGACAAGGTTTTTTTGATAATTTATGCTATATGAACTATATTTTGAACACTGTGCTCTGAAACCTTTTAAACACTGTACAAATGTCAGCAATAGATATGCACGATCATGTATATGCATAGGTTTTAATCCTATGATCCTTTAACACCAATGAGGTCAGGACTCCCATTGTATTTCTAAAAGCCTAAACTTAAAACTGCCTAAATCATAGGCTGCATTCAATAAATACTTCTTAAATAAAAAAATAGGTGAAACGGGGCGCCTGGGTGGCGCAGTCGGTTAAGCGTTCGACTTCAACCAGGTCACGATCTCGCAGTCCGTGAGTTCGAGCCCCGCGTCAGGCTCTGGGCTGATGGCTCAGAGCCTGGAGCCTGTTTCCGATTCTGTGTCTCCCTCTCTCTCTGCCCCTCCCCCGTTCATGCTCTGTCTCTCTCTGTCCCAAAAATAAATAAACGTTGAAAAAAAAATTAAAAAAAAAATAGGTGAAAGAACCAGTATTGTCAAAAATACAAATCAAATATAATAAGGAATTATTGCACTATCTATAACATTGAATTCTCTCCAGAAAGGATGAATTGTATTACTAGAAGGCTATTTCTCAACTGAGCACTTTGATGAATGTCTAAATATAAGTTTGGAAGTATAAGGCAGAAAACATGCAATTATTTTCCAAAATATTACAGAATCCCTGAATGGAGACGAGGTAACCTTAGAGGTTAAGTGTCAATAAAGAGGAAGAGAGAAAACTCTGAACAGCAGCAGAGCCTTGAAGGGACTTGGAAGAACAAGAATCACTAAAATGGGGCTTTATAATTGTTTGCTTTAGAATATGCAATGTAATGAACGCTTCCTCTGCCTTCCTACAAAATATTTAGTAAATTCTACACTTTTCACTAACGGAAGAATAGCCTATTGGGGAACTTGAGAAGTCTGTAGTAGCTGCTTGCCTCATTAGACATGTTTCTGGGTGATGAAAGCTCACAAGAAAACAGGATTATGAAAGTGTAAACCTTTGAGTGGGAGTTTTTCGGAAATGTTGACGAGACTGTTGGCTTACCCAGGTCATCAGTGAGATGGTGGGCAAAGTTGAATTCTAGCTAGATCAGATGGTGCAGAAAAACCAAGCTGTCATCTGGACTCCATGCTGCCCACTCAGAGTGGAAGAATGGAATGCCTCAGAGGGATAGGACTAAGATGCTCTTTGAATATCTTTTCTACTATGCAACTTTCAGTTCTCCATAAACTATCAGCTGATTACCATCAAAGAGCTCTGTGACACTTATCTTCTGACTAAGCTCCTAACAATTATCAGTATTTATAATTATTATGATACGTACCATTTATTAAGGTCATACAACATGACAGGCATGGTGCTAAGACTTAACAAGTGTTATCTCATTTATGAGTATTTATCTATAATATTCCTCATGAGGTAAGAAATAGTATGCCTGGAACAGTGTAATTGATACATAAATGCTTTTTCAATGAATGAATTAATACTAATAGCTGGTATTTACTCAACCCTTAGTATGTGCCAGACACTCTTCTAAGCACTCTCCATAAACTAATTCACTGAATCCTCAATACAATCCCGTGGGGTAGATAATATTAGTATTCCTATTTCCATGGCACAGAGAAGGTAAAGATTCATAGAGTCATAGAGCTAGTTTAAATCTATGCAGTCTGCCTTTAAATTCCACCCTCTGAACCACCACCAGTCTTCCAAATGAATGATCTAAGACAAACAAGGCTGAGAAAAGTTAAATAACTTGTCCAAGTTCACCTATCAAGTGAGAGCAGACACAGGACTCAAACTCAGGCCTGGTTGTCTTCAAAACCCACACTCTTAAGTGTCTCATGCAAAAAAGACCAAAAGCATCAATTATAATGTGTATAATCCATTGTAAGTATAATAACTCATTACGAAATGGGTTCTAAACATCAGAGTCCAAATCTTCTTCAAGTTTCTCACTAATCTTAGAACCTCTGGCTAAGACTTGGCAGCCTAGAAGCAGTGCCAAACTCTTGGGAACCAGTCAGGGCAGAAGTACGAGTAAGGTACTTTCTGGGCAAAGTCAGGGGAGTCAAAAGTACCCTACCAGTAAGGGAGGTCAAAGACCATTAAATTTGGCATTTTTTTGATTAAACAGGTATTCCAGCAGCAAATCAGGGCTAGTTTCATGGGCACATACTCAATGCAGTCACACAGGGTTCCATACTCAGAAAATCCTTGCACTTAGAATTTAATATTCCACAGCCTCCATCTTGAAATGACAATCTAAGGAAAACAAGGCTTAAAAAAGTTGAATAACTTGGCTATGCTTATCCACTGAATGAGATCATTTGAATTTGCATTTTGTAAATGAAATCTGGTAGCAAAATGGAGCATGCACAGAGCCTTGGAGCTTCACTCAGGAGTGGCCCACTCCTATTCTTTTCCCTGCTTCATCCTATGAATACTAACACCTTAACCTTGGGAGAGGGAGTGCTCACAATCTGTTGTCATCTGCCCTCCAGCCTCAGGAAGGCCTAGGTACAGGTACAGGTATAGGTACAGGTATAGAAGGGTTGGTGTTAGACACATACCCCATGGAGTAGGTCAAGGCAATGACTGTCTTTACCCTGGCCTGGTAGAAACACAGAGCATTTGGCAGGTAACTTGACAGAGGTTTCTCACTCACTCCCACCCATTTCTAAGCCAAGTACCAAGTATATCTCAGAGTAGAGATTACAATCCATAGGAAGTCAGCTGCCCACCATGGACTGAGACATGGGCCTGTGGGAAAGGGAGATTAACTTTTCTGCCCCTATCAGGAGCCCTACATTTTCATTTAGCCCTGGGTCCCACAAATTAAGTAACCATTCCTTCACCAGAACAACACAGAGCTTTAATTACATGGTTGGAAACTAAACTCTCAATTCCATTATCACCTAGCTTAGCATTAATATAGGTAGAAGAGTAGAAAGAGTATTTTATAATTAGACTTGCAAATAAAAGAGAGGGTCTAGAATACCATTCTTTTACAACAGCTGTATTTCCATGGTAGTGTTTGATCTTTGCTAGTTTGTGTGTTTGTGGCAATTTCTTTTTACTCATATTCAAAATTCTTCAGAAAGATCAGCAGACTAGGAGTCAGGAAGAAAAATTGTTCTAGTTCCAACAGCATACTAACTTGCTATGTGAGATTGAAAAGGCCTTTTCTGCCTTTTAGATTCTCTGAACTACAAAACAAAATAGATGAATTATGATCTGTCTCTGAGTTACTTTGAACTGCAAGGACTACGATTTTGATTCCTACATGTTCATTCTTCAGAAAGTCACCTACTCATACAGTTTCAACAACCACCCACATATATATGTCTAAGAGTTACAGCAAGGGGCGCCTGGGTGGCGCAGTCGGTTGAGCGTCCGACTTCGGCCAGGTCACGATCTCGCGGTCCGTGGGTTCAGGCCCCGCGTCGGGCTCTGGGCTGGTGGCTCGGAGCCTGGAGCCTGTTTCCAATTCTGTGTCTCCCTCTCTCTCTCTGCCCCTCCCCCGTTCGTGCTCTGTCTCTCTCTGTCCCAAAAATGAATAAACATTGAAAAAAATTAAAAAAAAAAAAAAAGAGTTACAGCAATAATTACAATCATTGGTATTTACCAGGATAGTGCATTATATGAATTATCTCCTTCAATTCTTCAGTGTATTATAAGAAAAAAAATGACTACTCTTCAACTTATCTCTGGATAAACAACATTTTTCCTTAAGTTAATTTTGGTAAATTAGGTTTGTCTAAGATGTAGTCAATTTTGATTTTTTTTTCAGAAAGTTTCAGAAAGTTTACAGTCTCCTCTGAGTTTATGTCTGCAGTGTCTATAGTGGTGTCCCTGTTTTACTACTGTTGCCTTCTTAGTTCTGTTTTTGATCAGTATAGACAGAAGTTTTCCAGTTTTTAAATTATTTTATGATTGGTTCCTGATTCCTTATTTTCTTAATAAAACTAAAAAAGCAGTTGGAATAAAGAGGTTGGTTGGTTTATTTATTTATTTTTTTATTTATTCATTCATTCATTTATTTATTTAAAAATAAAGGTTAGTGGGGTAACAGTTGGAGGCAGGAAACAGATTCTATAAGGACTATGGCTTTACTCTGAGTGAAATGAAAAAACTACTGCATGATTTTGAGCAGAAATGAGATATGATTTGCCATATGGTCAAAGGATCTCTTTGTTAAACACAGACCATAAAGAAGATAGAGTAAAAGCAGGAACATCAGTCTATTGCCATAATCCCATCAAAAAACTAGGATTACACCAGTAGAAGTGATAGAAAGAAAACAGATTTGAGATACAATTTAGAGATAGGGCCAATATAATTTAATAAAGCATTGAAGGTAATATAAGAGAGTCAGAGAATAGTGAAGCAGTACACCAAGTTCTATGGCCTGAGCAACTGAGAGATAGAGCTGTCATTAGCCAAGGTGGTTTTATTTTGTTGTTATTTGTTTCTATGATGGTATGGGTTGAAAAGTACTGTTTTGAACATACTAACTTTGCAACGTCTGTTAGATGTCCAAATAGAAATGCTGAGTGGCCAACTGGAGAGAGATTGAGCTAAAGATATAAATTTGGAAGTCATTAGCATACAGATGGTATTTAAGGCCTTAAAATCAGGTGAAAGCATGAATCACTGAGGAAATTAAATGTAAAAACAGAAAAAAGCTAAAAAATAAAGTTCTGGGGTGGTCTCCAACTTTAAAATGTAAGGAAGAAGAGGAGGAACCAGTGAAGACAGACCATGAGGGACCAGCAGAATAGGAGGGAAATGAAGAGAATGTAGTATCCTGAAAGTCAAAGGCATATATCAAAGAGAAGGGAATAATTAACCCTATAAATGTTACTTACAAGTCAAAGAAGATGAAGACTAAGAATTAGTCTTTTGATTTAGCAAAGTGAAGGTCATTGGTTACCTTAATGGAATGAGTAAAAGCCTGATTAATTAGAGCATGTTAAGAGAGAATGGGAGGAATGGAATTGAAAACAAACTGTAGACAACTCCTTCAAGGAGCTTTGTTGTAAAAGGGGCAAAGAAATCATAGTAGATGGGAAGAGGATTAGTTCAATAAACGTTGTTGTTGTTTCATATGGGAGAGATAGTACTTGAATGCTGAAGTGAGTGTTTCAGTAAAGTGCAAATGTGATGTTGTAAGAGGCAAAGGAAAGAATTGCTGGAGCAATGTCATTGAGTAGTAAGAAGGGATAGTCTGTTCTGTACAAGTAGAGACATTGACTTTGGGTAAGAACATGGCTGTATCATCCAAGTGGGAAGGCAGAGTATAGGAATATAATGCTGGTATTAAACATGGTGTTGGCAATCTGGAAAGTCTCTTTTGATTGTTCCAAGTGTAAAGAAGAAGAAGAAGAAGAAGTTCAAGTAATATTGAAGATGGGGTAAAGAGATGTTAGAATTTTGAAAAGAAAGAAAGGTACGAAGTAGTCATCTAGACAAGTGGGTGAGTGAGTGGACTGAGCTACAGAAATTATGTTTGCTTGGTAGCATTAAATTTAAAGTGGTATCACTCAGTGTGGTTCTGTGCTTTATGTTCTGCATCAACTATGTTCAATGGACAAGTGTAAATGGAGAGAAACAGAAACTTGGCTTTAGCTATAGTTGTGCCAACTCAACTACAATGAAGCCCAAGAATGACAAAACTGTCAGGTAATATAGAATAGAGTGATTTATATCCATTCCCCCATGGAATTTAAGTGATCAAGAAGGAGAATAAGGATATCATGGGGGATCAGGGGCATTAGAATGTTAGTAGGATCAGTGGATTGATAGTCACAGCAGGATAGAATTATACATTTTGATCTGATGTTTATGTTTTAAGAAATCCTTTAGACTTTGTCGAGCAATTTTAATTGAGCAGTTGCTCCAAAAGATCTTATTACCAGAAATAGAAACTACTTCTAGCTTTGAAACTTATTTATTTATTTGCTTCATTCAAATGTCCATCCAAATACAATAGTCTGCTGATTTTGTTTTACCGTGCCTTTCTCTCATCACCATCCCATCTGGGTATATGGCAGCTCATAATCTATTTTATAGCTATTAGAATAAGAGGGCTTTTTCTTCAAATATTATTTTGATTATTGCTTATCATATAGATAACCAAATATTGCAGAATTAAATTTTTTGCTGCCTTCAATTTCTAAAATCCAATATGGTACATAAGTATTTTTAAATATTGAAACTTCCTTCAACAGGCCTTCTACTGTCTTTAATATTTTGTATTGTGTGCTTTCTTGCAAAACTGTGTATTGTTTTGTGTCTCTTGCTGTTTGAACTGAGAACTTTGATTTTAAGAACAATCAATGTTGCTGAGTATAGATCTAGTCTATTGTTTCACATAGTTGCTTAGTATTGTAGGGTGAGCAACCACACAGATTTTTTTTAATTTTTTTTAACATTTATTCATCTTTGAGAGGCAAAGAGAGACAGAGCATGAGTGGGGGAGGAGCAGAGAGAGAGGGAGACACAGACTCTGAAGCAGGCTCCAGGCTCCAAGCTGTCAGCACAGAGCCCAATGCGGGACTCAACTCACTGACTGCGAGATCATGACCTTGAGCCAAAGTCAGACACTTAACCGACTGAGCCACCCAAGCGCCCCAGCAACCACACAAATTTTATCTATCAGTTTCCAAGGGACAGACACCCCAGTTGCCTCCTAATCCCCACTGCTATTAACAATACTGCACCATGTGATAATTTCTTTAGCATACATACTATACCCAAAATTACTGGGTCACAGAGGTAGAAATAATTATATTTGGAGGGATGGCTCCCAGATTGGCCATTTCAATTTACCTCCCACCAGCAAATATGAAGGTTCTCATATCCCTGACCATATTTTCCAGCATCCCAGTTTCTAGTTTTTTAAGATATAAATGATATATAAAAGATATTAACATCCACAATATATGAATTCTTCCATTCTGTTAGCTCTTAACTTTGCCCATGGTCTTACACTAATAAGAAATCATTCATTTTGATATAACCAAATTCATCAATATTCGCCTTGCAGTTTGTTCTTTTAAAATTTTACTTAAGAAGTCATTTCCCATCCCTAGATCTCAAAGGCATTTGCCTATACTTTCTTGTGTTAACTATATAGTTTTACCCTTCATATTTATAATCTATTTTTGAATGCTGTGTTAGCAATCCAATTTATTTTTATGCATATGGTAAACCAGGTCTGCCAAGAACATTTTCCAAGTAACCCATACTCTTCCCCTTGACTTGCAGTGACACCTTCACTATAAATTAAGTATAAATGCACATTCACACATGAGTCTGTCTCTGTGTTCTCTGTTCCATTCTGTTAGTCAATTTTCTGTTCTTGGGCCAACTTCTCAACATCTGATAGCATAAGCAAGACTTACCCTTACACACGCATACTCTTTATTCTTCTTAAACTTGATTTAACTATTTGAGAACAATGATTCTTCCTGGTAAATGGAAAATACAACCGGTATTGTGACTGGAATGACATTTATCTGCTAATTTATAGATTAATTCAGGACGTTTATTGTATTTTCACAATACTGTCTTCTTAACCAGAAGCATGAAATATCTGTTTATGAAGATCATCATTATGTCCTTTTTAAAGTCTTAACTGTTTCCACATAAAATAATTGTGTTTTTTGATTAAGTTAACTTTGCATACCCTATCATTCTTGTTGCTACTTTAATTGTATTTTATAGTTGTTTTCATGTCTTTCCAGCAGCATCTCATTCAGTATTCTGAAGAAACAGGCATTAACAGCTGCTTCAATTCCATTATGGCTGATTTGAATACAGTAGAATGTTGCCCTGGCAGAATAGCTCAGCCTGAAAAATGATAGATTAACAGACTAAAAAACTTCATTGGATAAATTTTTCCTTATACTACTTATCCCTTATATCTTGGTATGGACCCCCAAATGTCTACTGAAAGAGGAAAACACCTCAAGTTTTCCTCAAAATGAATAGTAGGCAACACTAACTCTTTTTACTTAACAAACCAACACATGGTGCAGGAAACTGAGAGATTTGGGTTTTAATTCTAACAAAGATGTATGTTTATAGTCTAAGGAAAAGTAACTATAGGAAAGAGAGAGCATAAAGTCACCAAGGTAGCATGTTGGAGTTTGGGGAGAACAGAATGGAGGGTTGGAGGTAAAAAGATGTGAAATAGGGACACTGGAGTGGCTCAGTTGGTTAAGTGTCTGACTCTTGATTTCAGATCCGGTCGTGATCTCACGAATTGTGGGATTGAGCCCCACGTCAGGCTCCATACTAACTGCATAGAGCCTGCTTGGGATTTTCTCTCTCCTACTCTCTCACTGTCCTTCCCCTGTTCATGCTCACTCTTTCTTTCTCAAAATAAATAAATAAACTTCAAAAAAAAGACATAAAATAAATTCTTGGAAAAAGAAGAAGACATCTCTCATGGTTTCAGTTCACAGACATTTACTGAGTGTTGGCAATGTACCCCACCCTGTGCTCAATCCTGAAGAAATGGGGATCGAGAAGACACAAGCTGTGTCCTCATGGAGTTGGAATATAAGGAGAGAGCCAGACATTGAGCAAGTGACTATAAGAACATAAACAGAAGTGCAATCTTAGAAGTAGAGACGTGTCTTTCTCTAAGATGGGAAGGAGTCAGAGAGAAGAACAAGATGTAATGAGATCCGGAGGCAAGAGGAGGTAGGAGTTTAGGGAGATCATGGATCACAGCTTTTTATCGCCTCAAAAACTAAAAAGAAAAGATACCTACTAAGAGTGAAGGAAACCAATTTATAATAAGTGCCATAAAAAGAGGACAAACCTTAAATTACAACTCAGAGGACAAAATAGGGATTAGTACCAGCATTAAAACAATAACAAAACAAGCAAACCATCCAAAAAACAGTTGAAGCAGAAGAGTGTAACAAGGTGGTCCTAGGACCACCTTTTTCAAATCCTTTGAGATGTTTCTTAAATATAATTCCTGTACAGGCCCTATCAGAAATGAATTAAATCAGAGTCTCGGGTGGTGGGCCAAGGGGCTACATTTTTTTAAAATTATTCAGGCAATTCCCTGTGCAATCCAGAAATCAAGAAGCACTGAAGTAATTGGGCTAATCCCTACTGGGTTTTGAGCTTCTCTGTCAAGATTCATCAGCAAATTCCAAAATAATTTAAATCCTTCATAAAGAATTTATTTTTATACTTTTTAATGGAATTTTTAAGGTTATACTTTCCCTCCCTCACAGAAGACTTTTTTTTTTTAATATTGTGTCTATTACTTGTTCTCTTTAAGTTGTTGCAAGCTAGAAGAGATAAGAAGCTAATTCTTTCATCAGTGGCTATAAATGTTTTATGTTTGTAAAGTATCTTTTTGCTTTTCAAGGAAAAAAATTATTTGTTTTAGATGGATTAAAAATTGTATTCCAAAAATGAAGACTAACAGACACTACCAAGTAGTAGATTTAAGTGTTAGCTAAATTTATAGTTTTCAAATTCCAATTCTTTCTACATATACTTTCTCTCAATGTCCATCTTTAAGTGAAATCTAGGAAATTAAAGTTGATTCAATTTGGGCTATACTAAAAAGCAATTGACAGTTGAAGTTTCAGTAGATATGGGAAACACCAAGGAAGGAAATGTTGACAAGAAATCTCTGAATAAAATCCTTGAATTTCACAAATGCCAGACAAAATGGATAATTGTTTCCTCTTAGAAAACAATTGTTTCCACTGACTAATATCCACCTTTTCCTAAAATAACATTTGTTACTAAAAAATGGTTAATATATAGGGATAGATATAGATATACAGATATATTCCTTTCAAAAAAATAAGTTCCAAAATATTTATAAATCTCTTCATGTTAAAAGGGAAATTTAAAAGGTCGATAAAATTCAGTTAAATAAAATTTTAGAATTACATTGTTTCCCAAAAATATTTCCTTTTTTTATTTAAAGTTGCACTCTAAATATCAATTGCTATGCATTTTATGTCATCACTGTCTAGTCTAGAATTTTTAAAAACAGCACTCACTAAAAGAAATGTTTTTTTTTAACTTTTGTCATTAGGCCATGCTGCAAAAAATATTTCTATAGAGCAGAATGATTGAGAAAATGAAACTCTAATATTTTAATTTATAAGGGTATCATTCATTATGGAAAATTGTCATAAGTATAAGTATAAATATAGACTGTTTTATTTGTCAGGAATATGTTTTAGGTGATGGATAGACTTTTTTTTTTTTTTTGTATCTTAAAGATCTACTAGAGTCTAGTCTCCCTGGCCACAATTCATGTTGGTTTTTTACGTACTTATGGCCAATTTAGAGCTGAGACACTTAAGCTTCCAAAACAAAAATTTTAATCCTAAAGTTTCTCAAGAGACCAGCCACAGCTACAAAGTATTTTCCTCTTGAGCTGACTCTATAGATCATCAGTTCATAAATAAAAGAAGACATGTATCTCAGATTTAATCGTTTTTCTGTGATCATTTCAGTAAAATGAGTGATTGTTCCCATTTAATGCATCTCCTTGTCAATTCATTCAACAGGCACAAACAATAGTTAAAGACTACAGGAGTTGCAAAATTAGCAATAACCGTGTATACTTAATGTTCCTTCCTATGTGTCAGGTATTGTCCTAATTAAACCTCTCTTCTGCACACAGCAGCAAGAGTGATTCTATAATACAGCCCCTGTGGGATCATGCCTCTGCTCTGTTCAGAGTTCTGCAATTGCTTTCTAGCTCACTCAGCCAGACAGCCAGTGTCTTCACTCTGGCTCAGAAGGCCTTACGCAATGGTATACTCGGATTTTCTCCCTTGCTTCATTTCCCACTGCTTTCATTCAGGGCACAGTGGCCTTCTTAGCATTCTTCCAACACGCCAGTCACAATCTGCCTGAGGGTCCTTACAACTGCTGTCCTAAGAAACACTCATACCAGATTTCTACTTGGGCCATGCCCTCAATTCTTTCAGATCTTTGTTCCTAAGTCACCTTCTCGAGAACACCTTCCCACCTTCCCTGTCTGCCTTATCTATATCTGCATACGTCCCCTCCACACTTCCAATCCCTCTGCCCACTTCTGTTTTTTGCCATTATTTTTTGTATTTTTTTTTCTTGGTTATCTTCTGTCTCTCCACTAGAATGTAAGTTCCATGAGGGCAGCGATTTTGTGTTTTGTTCATTGCCATGGCCCCAGTGCCTAGAAAAGTGCATGGCATATAGCAGGAGCTCAATAAACGTTGGTTAAATTAATGAACAAAGGAATTAAGCTTTATTTCTTATTTCTGAAGTAAACAGAAGACAACAAGCTTATGTAATCATGGAGAAATGTAAAATATGAAGGCATTAAACAGTAATAACAACATAGATTTGACAGAAGTCCCCTGCTTTAGCTGTCGCTCCTTACCCAAGTAAGACCAGTGGGGAAAAAGCAGTCTCTTTTCTTTCCCTCAGTTCCTAACCCTTCTGGGTACTTAATAAATATTAGTTGTATACTCTTTGGCCCAATTTCTAAATCTTCTAGCTTTGTGACAGAGCTGCATTTCTGCTTTTTGTTAATCCGTAACATTTTAGCATCCAGTCATTCTCAAAACTCGATTTGCATTCTCTGGATGGACAAAATCTAGACTGGCATATTTCTTTTTTTTTTTTTTTTTCATTTTTTTTTTCAACGTTTATTTATTTTTGGGACAGAGAGAGACAGAGCATGAACGGGGGAAGGGCAGAGAGAGAGGGAGACACAGAATCGGAAACAGGCTCCAGGCTCCGAGCCATCAGCCCAGAGCCCGATGCGGG
Source organism: Felis catus (assembly GCF_018350175.1). NCBI lineage: Eukaryota > Metazoa > Chordata > Mammalia > Carnivora > Felidae > Felis > Felis catus. Next base: position 112,353,757 of record NC_058371.1, read on the forward strand.
GCTCGAACTCACAGACCGCAAGATCGTGACCTGGCTGAAGTCGGACGCTTAACCGACTGCGCCACCCAGGCGCCCCTAGACTGGCATATTTCTTAACATAAAAAATATGGAGTCAGAAAGCACAAGAACTGTAATTGTGAGCATAAATCAACACAAAGAGTGGCCTGATTCTCATGGCATCTAAGTCATGGCAGTGGCCCAGGATAACAGTTCTCCTTAAGAAAATTGTGAATGTAGAATTCGGGCTGTGGCAACTCACCGTCCATGAGGGGTGGAGGGGGCGTTTCTAAGGGCTTGCTGTCTACCATCAAACCCCACTTGCTGACACGTTGTTCTGTTCTGCCTTTCTGCATGGTCCCACTGGCTCCGCTCACCTCCACAGCCACCTGTTTGGGCTCAGCTGTGTTCTGTGACTAGTGATTGCCACGACTAGAGAATTCCAGTCGCTAGTTGGCCAACGATGATGGAAAGTCTGGGGCTATCAAGGAGTGGACTCATAATAAGTACACATTAAATACTCTTTAAAGAGTGTCCAGGCCAGTGTGCTGCCAATGTTGTCACCACGCTAGCTGAGCATGGCACAGTGGAAAGTTCATGGGCTTTGGGATCCGACAGACCTGGGTTCAAATTCCAACTCTGAATTTTTTTTTTTAAATAGCTCGTAGAACTAAGTACTTACTACATACCAGGCCCTAAGCTAAGCACTTTATGTATAAAAATTATTTGACATTCAGAGTGATATGATGTCAGTAGTATTCTTCTCATTTGTACAGACGAAGAAATTGAGGCTTATTAATGTGTCCCAAGCCACTTAGCTAATAAATGGCAAAGCGGGGACCTGACCCGTAATTTTCCAATTCCATCCTCAACCACTATTTTGTGCTAACTTTGTGAGTTTGAGAAAGGAAATTACCTTTGTTATTAATTTAAATGAATAAAAAAACATGAATAACCGAGAACATAGTGACTGCTTAGTAAATGTGAAAACATAACTTTGAAATTTGGTGTTACTTGAAGAATTATGGTTAATCATTCTATGTGTCAAAGAATTTTCTTAACATGTTTAAGGAAGAATCCTTTCTTTCCTTCTTTCTTCCTTTCTTTTCTCCCCGTTTTCTTTTTTTCTTTGTTTTAAGTAGGCTTCACGTGGGGCTTGCACTCACAACCTTCAGACCAAGACCTGAGTTGAGATCAAGAGATGGACATTTAACCGACTGAGCCACCCAGGTGCCCCAAGAATTATTACTTTTAAAGATATATACAAAAAAAGATATATACAAAAATATTTACAAATAGTATAATAATAATATTATTATTATCTCTTAATCTAGTGGTGTGGAGGACATAGATGAAACAAGATTATTGTGATAATTGAAGTTAAGTGATGAGTACACTGGGGGTTAGAATACTATTCATTCTATTTTTATTACATTTGGGTACAAGAAAAATGTTTTTAGCATACTCCTTAAAATAATGTAAAGACAAGTGTGTGTGTGCACATGTGCATATGTGTGTATACAGAGAGAGACTTACTTTTTTTTTTTTTAATTTTTTTTTTAATTTTTTTTTCAACGTTTATTTATTTTTTGGGACAGAGAGACACAGAGCATGAACGGGGGAAGGGCAGAGAGAGAGGGAGACACAGAATCAGAAACAGGCTCCAGTCTCTGAGCCATCAGCCCAGAGCCCGACGCGGGGCTCGAACTCACAGACCGCGAGATCGTGACCTGGCTGAAGTCGGACACTTAACCGACTGTGCCACCCAGGCGCCCCCGAGAGACTTACTTTTCTAAAGAGACTCCATAAATGGGAAATAAATCGTTCTACCTCTTATGAATGAGACTGATCTTTAGATATATGGTTTCTTAAATGAAAAGTTGTTTAAATATAAGAAAATGATTTATCTGGAGCAATATTTGTAAAGTAAAACTCATGTAGTACCATTAGCTATATTGAAATTGCCCTCAAAACCACAACTGTGTCCTCTGGAGTGCTTGCCTGGATTTATATGGTGACTAAATGAAGAAAGTAGGTGGTTCCTGCTTCACATACAAAGCATGAAAATCCGATCAACTGCAATGAGCAGAAAATTCGAGTTTTCTGGCAATAATTTGTTTTAAAGGCACAAAATGCTGAGGATTTTTTCCCTCTAAAACACCTTTGAGGATACTGAATTGGAAAAATGTCGAGAAAATACTAGATGAGTAATGCCAATGAAAGAGTAAGTTTAATTCATGCACTTGTTGGGGCGCCTGGGTGGCGCAGTCGGTTAGGCGTCCGACTTCAGCCAGGTCATGATCTCGCGGTCTGTGAGTTCGAGCCCCGCGTCGGGCTCTGGGCTGATGGCTCAGAGCCTGGAGCCTGTTTCCGATTCTGTGTCTCCCTCTCTCTCTGCCCCTCCCCCGTTCATGCTCTGTCTCTCTCTGTCCCAAAAATAAATAAACGTTGAAAAAGAAAAATTTAATTCATGCACTTGTTAATTTCTTATAAAAATCTAAAAGCACATAATGTGGGTTGCGTGTTATTATTGGATTTTTCTTCCAAGGAATTAAATAATATTAGAAACCAAAATTTGCAGAAAGGATCACTTGGTAAATTCACTAGAGATGTAACCTATTTCTTCAATTCTAATATGAAAATAAAGGCATTTTTTTGATGATGACATGATAAAACACCAATTCTGAGAAAAAGAAAAAGGACTATTATATATGATAAAGTGGGCATCAGATAGAGATTTAAGGTCTTTCAGCTTCTTATCTGTTGGGAAAATACTAGCCTTTGTTATATTCACCAGCAAAGAACATCTTTTCTGGAGAACACGGTTAGTGGTCAAGTTTTCAATATTCTAAATTCCTCGCTTATTCAAAAATCTATTTGTTGTTTCACCAGAAATGACTCATTCAGCTATGACAAAAAAAAAAAAGGAAAAAATTGAATTACACTAAATTAAATAAATATTCAAAACTCTTAGACTACCTATCCACAGAGTCAGACTCTAAACTTTAGACCTACAGGCAAAAATGGAAAGATCCGGTCTGTTCCTGTTAATATTTTGGTGAGTCAGATTTAGTGCAGTTTTATTCTCTTCATCTAACATCTTTTAGAAGAGATGAAATGTGTTCTTCAAAAGAAACTTAGGGGTGCCTGGGTGGCTCAGTCAGTTAAGCATGGGACTTTGACTCAGGCCACGATCTCATGGTTCATGAGTTCAAGACCCTCATCAGGCTCTGTGCTGACAGCTCAGAGCCTGGAGCTTCCTTCAGATTCTGTGTCTCCCTCTCTCTCTGCCCCTCCCCCGCTCAGGTTCTTTCTCTCTCTCTCTCTCTCTCTCTCTCTCTCTCAAAGATAAATATACATTAAAATTTTTTTGAGAAATTTAGATATCAGGAAAAATTTATTATGAAGTTATTAATAAAATTAACAAAGGGGCATCTGAGTGTCCCAGTTGGTTAAGCACCTGGCTCTTTAGTTTGGTTCAGGTCATAATCTCACAGTTGGTGAGTTCAAGCCCCACATCCGGCTCTGTGCCAACAGTGCTGAGCCTGCTTGGGATTCTCTCTCCCCTCTCTCTCTCTGCCCCTACCCCACTTTCACTCTTTCTCAAAATAAATAAACTCAAAAAAAAATTTTTTAAATAAAAATACAAAAACAAAATCAACATATAAGAGAAAAAGTGTGTAGTCTCAGGTAGCTATATTATGTGTTCTTTAGTCTCCACAACAACCATCAGCCAAATCAAAAAAAGGAAACCATAAGACAGCAGGAAGAGTGCTGAACTTACAGATAAAAGCTACAGTTTTCTATGTCAGTTGTGCTTCACACCTGCATAGGTCATTTAACTGCTCTGAGCCTCGGTTTCCTTATCTACAAAATGGTGATAATGGGACTATTAACATTAAATCAAACACACAGTTAAAAACCTAAATGAAGCAAAGAAAAATCTGTAATTTTTCTTCATAGATGTGTGTGTGTGTATATGTGTGTGTATAATTTTATATAGGAAATACTGTCAATAGGTGAGCTAAAGATATGCATGTTTTACTTAACAGTGGGATCACATGCTATTTCTAGTGGGGGCATAGAGGAGATGCTCTGTGGGAAAACATGATCTTGCAGAGTATCTTTATTATATGAATTAAAGGTTCTTTCATTAGTTTAGGCAAACTTTGCTTTAATATTTATACCTTTTGTTCCTGCAGACTTGCCTCTTTGCGTTTTCACCAAATTGAACTTCGATTTTCATTTGGGGGTGTTCATGAACTGATCATCTTTTCTTTGCTCAATAAGCCAAACAGCAGTCATATCTTCATGTTTGAGAGTTATATAGATTTAATTTTTTAAAATTATATTCAAATAAAGCTTATTTTCTAACACTGGCTTTCATTTTAGGAATAATTTTCTTCAAGCCGAAATTAAAGTTAGGTCCACGTTTTCTTCTCTGTCACATTCTCTTCCTGTTGTCAGTAATGCAGTCTCAGAAAAAAAAAAATAATTGGGACTAGAAAAGAAAAAAGAAACAGAAAAATATGGAGGGAAAACAATCACTGTGTGAGAATAAAACATAAAAAGAATTAAAACTATAAATCAGAAACAAGATGGTTATAAACGAAAATAAGTGATTTTTAACATGACAAATTTGTATCTTATTAAGCAAAAAATCCTGTGTGAAGCTAGAATTTGAAAGCCTATGTTGTCAGCTTCATTAGTATGAAGAAAAAGTCCAATAAATGTGAAGTTTAAACATTTTGCAAACAAAAAAATAATCCCTGTGGGACATATGGGACTTTAACTTGTTAGTATTTTAACGCATGTTTATTTTTTTAATTCTACAACATACCTAGTTTTTCACTAGGCCAGTTTCTCTTAAAAAGCAATTCAATAAGCACATGCATGAATTTGCACACAGATGCTTTAAATGTGCAATGACACATCTCCAAATGTATTTAAGTCACTTTTCTATCTGCCCATTTGGACGACAGAATAAGACAATGAATCTTGATCGTCTAGATGAAAATTGAAGAACAGCGTATTATTGACATCTTCATTCAATACACCCCTCCCCCCAAAAAATGACGCTTTCAGAAATGTGTTTGGCAAACTTGATATTGTTCTTGTAGATCACGATGCTTCAGAAGCATGACTTCTCTGAGGAAACACTAGATCTTGTAACAGAAATATCTTTAAATCTTTTAGATAGCCAGTCCACAGGGAAAGGTTTAAGAAAGGATCAAAGCTTGTCCTTTCAGCTTGAATTATTCCATTACAGCTGAATGTGACATAATTACAAAAGATGTTGGATGTGGAATCTCATCAGGATTATCTGACACTCATCTTTGTTGAAAAAGTCTCCCCAGCTGTTGCTCTGATCGCCCAAATGTGACAGGAGTACAGAGTACAAAAGTACTTGTAAGTGACCACTGCTTGGGGTGAGCTTAGCTTCCTTAGGCCATTTTGTGACTTTCCACAAATATCAATAGTACGAAAAAACAGAAAACAGTGTTCCAAATATAGTTCCATTTTCATCTGAAAAGCAGCTTAGAAAACACGAAAAAGCAGCAGCAGCAAGAGGCTTATCTTTTGGCACATTTATGTTTGATGCAGCCAAACTCATTTAGCTATAAACATTTCAATCAGAAATGATCATTTGCACTCCTATGCAAGTCTGCGTATGTGCTGATTTGTTTATACAATCTCATCTTAATTTAGCTCTCCCCTATCATGAGGCCTGTTAATGGCTTTGCTGGTGGAAATTCTTGTTATTGGGGATGACTCAGAAAGAGCGTTTATGACCCTGAAAATGAAATAAGCTGAATAAATATTTAATTTCCTACTATGTTTAACAAGTTCTGGCCATCAGTAAATCGCATTTAAAATTTTAAAAGGTGTGGTTTTTGCAAGCATTTGCCAAAGTTTCTTTTTTAAATATCACCATGGAAGTTCAGTGGTAAAATATAACATCAAACATATAATGTTGAATAATTACTCATTCCAAAGGATTTGGGAGAGCAAAAAAAAAAAAAAAATACTTTTCTTTCCTTCCTTGTCGTGGATTACATTTTCTTCATACATTATTAATGAAGTTAAACTACTAGTAACATGCCAAATGTGCTGCATAGGAGATTTGTGCCTAATCCAGCACAAAACAGGCCCAGTCACATAATGATAGAAAAAAGAACAAATGTCAACAGTTTCACACTGGGACTAGATTAAGCAGACCGTACTTACTGATTTCTTACAAAGGGATTATCTCACTTTTAGTGCTATGAGAAGGAAGGCCACACTTCTCTTATATAGCACAGAATTGCACCTGAAGGGGGGGAAGAAAAAGGAGAGAAGATGCTTCATTCTCACCGCCTCAGCCCCATGGCCATGGAACCTTGATTTATTAAATACCACAGACTTAAGCCATTGTTTGGATAATGGGTTACATAAAAATGTCTAATAGTGATACACAAGTATTAATACCTTAGAGATCAAATATAATATTGCTTCTCATTGAACTCTGATTAGATCGTGCTTAAAATAACTGGTGTTTATTGTTTACCCTTCTACTTGCTAGGTTCAAAAAGCTCCCTGGCTTAGATCATGGCTGGATTCTTTACAGGCAATATTAATGTTGAAAGAGTTTAAGGATTTTTTTTCCCTTTTAATCTCTGGAGGCTAAGGCTTGCAGCCCTTACGTAAGCAAGCTCCCACTGACTTCAGTCAGAGGTTAGCAGTTGCATAAATATCACAGGGGCTGGCTCCCATTCTTCATTATTAGTCTTGTTCAAAGGGTGCATATTCAGTGAAAGTATAGTTTTCAGACCTTTGATTATCCATGTAGACAGGATTATGTCTATTACTCATGTCGAGATTATTTACCATTAAATTGGGCTCCATAAATATTAAATAAATTTATGTATTTATTACTTTATACTTCAGAATACAGACATTATTGTGACCTCAAAAATTATGACCGCCATCCAGTCCAAAGATTGACTGCATTATGCCAATGACAACAAAATCTTCTAATGCTTCTGTATTCAATAACTTCCTAAATGTATCTTTTTGAAAAACTTGATCCTTAGAAAATGTTTCAAGGAACTTTATCTTAAGGAATTTTATCTTAAGATACGCTTCAATTCGGCTCATAAACTATTTGTTAATTTACCTTGGCTCTTATTTCAACTACTAGGATAGTGTCTCAGAAACCAATCATTCAGTTAATAGGTAAAACGTTTAATCATTAGGGATTTTTGTTTGTATGGCACCAAACAATGGTTTGTCATCTGGTTTGCATGCAATTCTGAAATAATGGCTTAGGAAATTCCAGCAATAAAAAATGAGTGACAGATACTCGAGAAATAGAAAAATGGGTAGATAAGGCCATATTGGCTTGACTTCTCAAAATAGCAGATACAAGGGCACTTGAGTGGCTCAGTTGAGCAAGCTTCTGACTTCAACTCAGGTCATGATCTCACAGTTTGTGAGTTTGAGCCCCCGTCAGGCTCTGTGCTCACAGCTCAGAGCCTGGAGCCTGCTTCAGATTCTGTGTCTCCCACTCTTTCTGCTCTTCCCCAACTTGTGCTCTGCCTCTCTCTCCTTAAAAAAAATAAACATTGGGGCGCCTGGGTGGCGCAGTCGGTTAAGCGTCCGACTTCAGCCAGGTCACGATCTCGCGGTCCGTGAGTTCGAGCCCCTCGTCGGGCTCTGCGCTGATGGCTCAGAGCCTGGAACCTGTTTCTGATTCTGTGTCTCCCTCTCTCTCTGCCCCTCACCTGTTCATGCTCTGTCTCTCTCTGTCCCAAAAATAAATAAACGTTGAAAAAAAAATTTAAAAAAAAATAAATAAATAAAAATAAATAAATAAACATTAAAAAATTTTTTTTAAATAGCAGGTACAATTTACTGCCATTTTCTAACTGTGGAAACCCAGAAATTAAAGAATGGCCTTTTCATCTTTATGGAAATCTCAGAAAGAAATATTTTTCCAAGTTACCAGTCTTTTCACCAAATTCTTTCTCCAATAATTTTGATTAAAATTTTCTCTAGTATGAATCTTTTTAGGCAATTCATAACCGCACCTACACTTCTGGGCAAGTCCTTATTTCAAAAGAAAAACTACACAAATCTTGCTAAAAAACCAATAACTAACCTCTGGTATACCTTGAATCCTATAGTGTATAGGGTTAGATACAAGCATATTTCTTCAGAGTTATTATCATGTTCTCATAGGACAAGACAATTTAAAGGCATAATCATAATTCATCTCACTTATATTTAACAACACAATCACATGGATATCATTAATTCTACCAATGAGGATTCTGTGTGACACTCTATATCATGCAGCAAGAAAACAGAAAAACAGGGCACTTAAGTTCAAGTTTTCTGAGTACAAATCTAAAACCTTTTGCCTTCACAAAGGCAACTATTCAGTTAATGTTTATCCTCAGTTGTTAGATATTACCCCAAGAAAATAAAGCAAAAAGTTCTCCATCACTGGAAAGAACTTTGGGATATATTTGCATCCTCTTTCACTAATACGTGGTTCAGTGTTTCCAAAAGCATATTACAAGACTGCTGGTATTTGAAATGACTTTTAAGTTTATTTATTTATTTTGAGAGTGAGAGAGAGAGAGAGAGGGAGAGTGATCAGAAGAGGGGCAGAAAGAGAGGGAGAGAGAATTCCAAGCAGGCTTTATGCTGTCAGTGCAGAGCCCAATGCAGGGCTCAATCCCACGAACTGTGAGATCATGACCTGAGTCAAAATGAAGAGTAAGGCACTAAACCCACTGAGCCACCCAGGCACCCCTTGAAATGACTTTATATGGTATCCAACCAATATTCTTATTTTAATTGTTTAATATTTATTTTTGAAGACAATCTCTATTCATGGGAAGAGAGTCTATGTTTTTCTTTTTTAAGTGTTTTATTTACTTTGGCGGGGGGGGGGGGGCGTGGGGGACAGAGAGAGGGAGAGAAACAGAATCCCAAGCAGGCTCCATGCTGTCAGCTTGGAGCCCAACACAGGGCTCGAACCCACAAACCATGAGATCATGACCTGAGTTAAAATCAAGAGTCAGGCGCTTAACCAACTGAGCCACCCGGGGACCCCAAGAGATTCTAGTTTTTACTTATAATTTAAAAATTCCATTCTAAGGATTTTAATTTAATTTAAAAAGTGATGCTGTCTGAAAAACATTAATTAATATCACTAATGGCACAAGACCATGGCAAAATATAAAGATGTAATGGGAATGACTGGTTTGGAAAACACTGATTTATTCATGCTTCCTCGTGACCTGGAAGAATATAAGGAAGAACAAGGCACATATGCTAACTTCAGAAATGTGAAGTCTTATGAATAATTTTCACATACATTATAAGAAATTAATAGTGCTATTAGAAAAGAAGAAAGATCTAAAATCAACAACCTAAGCTTCCATTTTAGGAAACTAGAAAAAGAATTGCAAACTAAATCCAAGGTAAGCAGATGAAAAGAAATAATAAAATTAGAACAGAAATTAATAAAACTGAAAACAGAAACACAATAGAGAAAAACAATGAAACCAAAAGTTAGTCCTTTGAAAAGAAGCACAAAAATGATAAGCTTCTAGCTAGGCTAACTAAGAAAAAAATAGAAAAACAAATCATTAATATCAGAAATGAAAGAAAGGGCATCATTACTGATCCCATGAAGATTAAAAGGGCAATAAAGGAATATTATGAATAATTCTGTGCTCACAGATGTGGTAACTTAGGTGAAATGGATGAATTCCTTGAAAGATACAATCTACTAAAACTCACACAAAGAGAAATAGATAATCTTAATAGGTCTATATCTATTAAAGAAGTTGAATCTGTAACTGATAACCTTCCAAAACAGAAAGCACCAGGCCCAGATGGTTTCACTGGTGAATTCTACCAAACATTTAAGGAATAAATGATACTAATTCTTTATAATCTTTTCCAGAAAACAGAAGCAGAGAGGATACTTCCAAACTCATTCTGAAGTCACCATTACCGTAATAACAATACCAGACTAAGACATTACAAGAAAGAAAAAATGTAGACTAATATCTCTCATGAACAAACTGCAAAAAACCCTCAAGAAAATATTAGCAAATGTATAAAAAGAAGAATATATCTTGATCGAGTAGAATTTATTCCAAGTATGAAATGATGGTTCAACATTCAATCATCAATTCATGCAATCCATCACATCAAGAAGCTAAGAAAAATCATAAGATCATATTATTAATGCAGTAAAAGCATTTGATAAATCCCAACACTCAACAAAATGCTCAATAAAATAGGAATAGAGGGGAATTTCTTCATCTTAATAAAGAACATCTACAAAAAACCTACAGCTAACATTTTACTCAATAGTGAGAAACTAGATGCTTTCCCTCAAAGATTAGGAATAAGACAAGGATGTCCTCCCTCACCACTCTTACTTAACATTGTACTAGAAGCCCTAGCTAAGGCAATGAGATAAGAAAAGGAAATAAAAGATACATAAATCGGGAAGGAAGAAATCAATAGTGCTCACCAATATTTCTAGTTCTCCTCTCTTTTTTTCCACATTCAAGAGTTTTACATTTCTCTGTCAACTTAGAGGTAGCTTGCTTTGGTCAATGAAATATGAGGAAACTGATGTGTCTCAATTCCAGACAGAAGTAATTAAGAGATGGTGTATGATTCCCATGTTTTCTTCTCCTGCTGTGGCAACTGTAAAAGCATTTGTTGAGATGGAGGTGTCAAAAGCAGCCTGGAAAGTTGAGCTGCTACATGAAGCACAGCTAAGCCACTAAAATTTTGGTGTGCTGTTGTTGCTGTTGTTGTTGTTGTTACCACATCGTTATATATCTTCACCTGATTAACACATGTATGAAAACATCGAACTAACGTGACAGAGTAAATTTACTCTCATAATTTATGTAGTAATAGGAGAGAGAAAGGGAACGTGTGTTCCAATTGGAGGACAGGAAAACTTTCTTGGAAGATGGCATTTATGAGGAATGGGTCAGGACTTTGAAGGTCAGAGTATAAAAGGGGTAGTCAGTAATAGGAATCATGTGAATAAATTCCAGAGAGTAAGACAAAGGGCACAAGGTGGGAATGATGTATAGGAACATGGGAACAGAAGCTTGTAGGGGATGCTAACATTGGAAAGTTATGGCTGGATTGCAGAAGGTCATGAACACAAGCCCAGGATCTTGGACTTGATTCTGTTGGCAATAGAGTATCTGAAAGCTTTTCAGGTAGGAAAAGTCACAAATGGGGCTGAACCTTAGACAGGTCAGTCTCACAGTGGTGCTAAGGGACTAAGAGGACAGTTTGCAATTTTCTGGTTGAGAAGAAATAAGGAACTAAATTAGGACAGTGTTAGAGATGATGGAAATGAACTGGTGAGCATGAGAAAAAATGTTGTGGTAAAACTGACAAAACCTACTGCTTGATTAGATGTGGGAGAAAAGAGAGATGGTGAATGCCAGAGAACACCTGATGTGGAACGAGTTGAATGGAGTTGAAGGCCTAGAATTTGAATATTATAAAAGACTATTGGGCTTTACGATGTCTATAATATCAGGATGACCTTATTCAGATTATTTGTCCCTTAGAGCAGGACAAATAACCATTTTGATTACCAGCACACAGTATAAATTGTGTTCAACTCCAAAATTATGTATTAGGACAATATTTCATTAAGATTATATAATTTTAATCAAAAGTATACACAGTTTTTTACAAAAGTGATCAAATAACCTACTGCTCTTATATCAAAATAAAGTCATTTAATTCAACATACAATATGGCTCCCTGTCTTCTCAATTATTTAGATATTGGCATAAAAAGAAGTAAATATTCAAAGAGAGACACATTTCCTGGGATCGAAATAGTGAGTAACTTAAAATTTTCTAAACCCTAACTCAAATCCCTTTAGTATAATATTCTTACACCCTTAGGAAGATAATGTCATACAGCTTCTGAAAATATGCACTAATAATATGGAACCAGGGGCACCTGGGTGGCTCAGTTGGTTGAGCGTCCGACTTTGGCTTAGGTCATGATCTCACAGTTCATGAGTTCGAGCCCCAAGTCAGGCTCTGTGCTGACAGCTCAGAGCCTGAAGCCTGCTTCAGATTCTGTCTTCCTCTCTCTCCACCCTTCCCCTGCTCACACTCTGCCTCTCTCTCTCTCTCAACAATAAACATTACAATTTTTAAAAAATAGGGGCGCCTGGGTGGCGCAGTCAGTTGGGCGTCCGACTTCAGCCAGGTCACGATCTCGCGGTCCGTGAGTTCGAGCCCCGCGTCGGGCTCTGGGCTGATGGTTCGGAGCCTGTAGCCTGTTTCCGATTCTGTGTCTCCCTCTCTCTCTGCCCCTCCCCCGTTCATGCTCTGTCTCTCTCTGTCCCAAAAATAAATAAGCGTTAAAAAAAAAATTTTTTTTTAAATAAAAAATAAAATAAAATAATATGGAACCACTCACAGAAGATAGTTTAGAAAACTATATATTAGAAAGTGAAAAGAAATAGCAGATTGCCTGAAAGATAAACTCAATGTTAATGAGTACACAGGGTCCCTAAGTTTCTGAAGTTTTCAGAAACTTAGACATCTAATTTCCACATCCTCCAGAAAAACAATAAAAATGGGCAAAACCATGCAGATGCTAGACCCCTCAACTCTCAAAGAAGGATCAGCATCCCCAGGACACCCTCACCACCTTTGCACCTCTTCAAATCAATGCTGTAAGCAAAATGGCATTTCCTCTCATTTTGGGTCCTGCCTCTCATGTGACTAAGCCAAAAACTATTTCTACAGAGTCTTCCTCTCAGCTTGAAGTCAAATCTCTGTAAAGAATTAGTAGCTTAAGTCTTGGTATTTAGTCCCAGAGATATTTGCTTTTGACTGGGGGCCTCAAAGTCCAAAAGATAAGGGCCGCTAGTACTATATGTCTTCTGCAGTAAACAGACACCACTTTTACAGATCATTTTCAGGACCTGGCATGGTGCTTAGCATGTAGTAGCTGCTCAGTGAATAATAACTAAATAGAGAAATAAAGTAATCAGTCAATCAACCAAGCATGCAATTTTAGGTACACAGTCAAGGGTATTTGAGGACTTTGAAGGGGCTGCCTGATGCTCCTGAAGTCATGCCAGATGGATCACCCTCTCAGAAATCCAGTCTAGACTGGGAATGTGAATGCCTGGCACCCCCAGCATATCATTAATACAAACTCAGAGTTACCAGATGAGGGAAATCAAGGTCAAGGGTCAAGATAGATTAAAGAGATTTCTACAATAAAATTATGTGTGTAAAACAAGATGAAGAAAATGTCTTTAAGGGGGGAAAGGGTGGGAAATAAAAGAGAAATACAAGAAAAAACTTTATTTAAGTTCCCTGTCTTTCGTTTAGAGAGAAAAAACAGGTTTTCGGATGTGGTCAGAACCATATAGAGAGTCGTCCTTTGATGACCCTGCACTAATGCTATTTCCTGTCTACAAAAGTGGCCAGACAGATACACTTCGCAGACTTCTACACACTGTAGCCTCTTCCTTAATAAAGACTGCCTTTACTGCCCTTGGGGTCTGTTGCTTTGGAAATCCTAACCCTAACCTTCTCATTGAACCCAGACATTTTGCTTAAGTTAACCTTCCATCAGAAACAGTAGCCGTAGTTACTCTACCCAGAAAATATCAGCCTGTTGTTTCCAACAGTTATACTGGACCCTTGAATGTCCATTCTCAGGATGTGACTGGCACCAGTATACAGTAAACATACTTTCAATGACACTTGCAGGGTGATTATGTTCTGATAGCTTACTGTGTCCTCCTGCCTGATTATATCTAATAATACCATGATGAATGACTCCTCTTTTCTAAGCATTTCCCTACCACTGACTACAGTTGGGAAACAGAGCCAACTATACAAAGCAAGAAATCCGACTTTATGATGTGCTCTCTGATATTTTTACAATTCCTTTTTTTAATCTTCTAGCTTTGTGAAGCTGAATAGTGTATTAACTACACATCCAACTTCACTTTGAAATGAGTTTTTCCTTTGAATGTCTCCATGAGTGTTGGATCTGATGACCTTAGCTGACTATATCGTTGTGCTAATGAGGTCAAAGTTGGTTTTCAATTCGATTCCCATGTAGTCCAATTAACTTTGATCTGTCCTATTGCCAAGGTCCCAACCTAACTATATTGCCTGGACAGTGAATAGGTGTGGTTCATGAAAAAGAGGACCAAGAATAATAAATAGATAATCAGCCATCCATCATTCTATTGAAAAGAAACTTTCATATTTTACGTGGACATTTATGTATGTAATAAAATGAGTGTATGCCATTATACTCATTTTATTACATATATGTATATGGAATATGGTTCCTCTGTAGCTATGTGCTCTAATCAGTAGTTCATCATCTGTTGGACTCAGTGTCCAACAGTTGTTTCCGTGCAAAGGGTTAGTGCTAAGTGGGATTGACCAGTCCTTTTCACAAATGGACATCAATAAGAGAAAAGCTCAGAACATAACTTTTTTTAAAAAAAAATATTAAATGTATAGAAAGAGATGTACCTTGGCAAGTACATTCCTATATTATTCACAGGTGGATTTTACATCTTTTCTGCTATACAAGGCAAAATTTTAATTACATGCTTCCCATACATATTTGATGTCATCAACTGGTTCATGCTCAGGAAATACAAATTCTTTTTACTCTTAGCCTAAATGAAACACATGAGGTAAATATAGTGTTGAGCTATATTGGCTAAGTAAAGGTGACTTCAGGGATAGTGTGTAATAGCTCTACGTAAAAGCGTACTTATATACTGATGATTCATAATTAATTGTATATGGTACACATATGAACAGTTTTCATTTTATTAATTATGCACTCATTTTGTCACAAATAGAAATTTGCGACCCAAAACATAAAATCTTTGATTTCTCAGATGTTATTCTTTTTTTTTTCTTAATTTTTGGGAGACAGAGAGACAGAGTGCAAGCAGGGGAGGGGCAGAGAGAGAGGGAGACACAGAATCTGAAGCAGGCTCCAGGCTCCGGGCTGTCACCACAGAGCCTGACACGGGGCTTGAACTCATGGACCACGAAGTCATGACCTGGGTGGAAGTCGGATGCCTAACCGACTGAGCCACCCAGGCGCCCCAATATCAGATGTTATTCTTGAGAAAAAATTAAACACACACACACACACACACACACACATACACAAATTAGCACAAATGATATACAAATATTGCAAAAATCTTGAAACTGACATGTGAATAATTAAAATTTGGAAAAGGGGTATACACTCCCAAAATAAAAGACCTAAAGTAAAAGATATGATATTGGAAATATACATTTAAATTTTTTCATTAGTAATTCAAAAAAAGAAAGTGTGATCCCAGGAACATCAATTAATCAATCAATTTCCACTTATTACTTTGCATGCAAAGCAGCTCTTACACCTCTTTTTACCTGTATGTTACCAAATCGATTCCTCTCAGAATGACTGAGGAATCAAAGGCTGAAGAGGAAATAATGCTGGCCGTATTCTATTTCCAAAGAACAATCACCTGCATGAAATTGCCCTTGTGAGGACTGTTAAATGTCAAAGGACCACCTACCTGCTGCAGTTCTGGTCCACACACAGGTGTAGGTAAGAAACCCTCACCCCTGGAAGGCTCTGCTTCTTGGAACCCTGGGGGACTGGACTAGAGGGGCACCCCAACTTCCCTGCCACAAACGGAGCCAATACTAAGTGACTTAAAGCCAAAATATAGCTTAATTATTTTTCTTTCCTCACATTGTTCTGTTAGCTTAACATTTCAGGCAGAAGGGAGACGGAAAGGGCCCTGACACAGACAAAGTCTAGCCTGTTCAAGAAACTCAAGAGGACAAGGGATCCTGGCTGGCTCAGTCAGTTAAGCATCCAACTCTTGGT
Organism: Felis catus; assembly: GCF_018350175.1. NCBI lineage: Eukaryota > Metazoa > Chordata > Mammalia > Carnivora > Felidae > Felis > Felis catus. The sequence continues at coordinate 112,369,702 of NC_058371.1, forward strand.
TTTGGCTTAGGTCATGATCTCAAGGTTTCACGAGTTTAAGCCCCATGTCAGGCTCTGCACTGACAGCACAGAGCCTGCTTAGGATTCTCTGTCTCCCCATCTCTTTGCCCCTCCCCTACTCACACTGTCTCCGTCTCTCTCAAAATAAATAAATAAACTTTAAAAAAAGAAGAAAGAAGGAAAGAAAGAAATTCAAGAGGACAGTGTGATGGGAGGGAGTGAGTGAGGGATGGGTGTGCCAGGATGGCGTTCCAAAGGAAGGACAGGGCATGTAGGCCCTGAAGGACACCGTGCTGTGTTTGGATTGCATTTGAAGCACAATAGAAAGTTACAGGAGCATTTTAAGAAGGGGAATGAAATGGTCCTATTTTTCCTTCTCAGGATATTTCTAGATGCTGTGTGGAGAATTAATGACAGAGGGAGAAGGCAAGACAGGTAGAACAGCGATTGGTCAGAGGCTATTAATTTCACTTAATAGTCAATGATCATGGCCTGAGCTAGAGTGACAGCACAGAAATGGAGCAAGTGGATGTGAGTAGGGTAAGAGAGGAGCGAAGGCTGATTTCCAGACTTTAGGTAGATTTTATTGAGAAAATAAAGAGTTGGAAGAAACACAGATTTGGCTGCATGGGAATCAAGAATTTGTGTGGAATATGTTTGTTTAAGATACAAGGAGATGTACAAATGGAGATGTCAAGTAGGCAGGTAGTTAGATATAAAAGTCTGGAGCTCAGAAGACAGATCTGAGCTGAAGACATACACCTGGCATGGTGCTTAGCATGTAGTAGCTGCTCAGTGAATAATAACTAAATAGAGAAATAAAGTAATCAGTCAATCAACCAAGCATGCAATTTTAGGTACACAGTCAAGGGTATTTGAGGACTTTGAAGGGGCTGCCTGATGCTCCTGAAGTCATGCCAGATGGATCGCCCTCTCAGAAATCCAGTCTAGACTGGGAATGTGAATGCCTGGCACCCCCAGCATATCATTAATACAAACTCAGAGTTACCAGATGAGGGAAATCAAGGTCAAGGGTCAAGATAGATTAAAGAGATTTCTACAATAAAATTATGTGTGTAAAACAAGATGAAGAAAATGTCTTTAAGGGGAAAAGGGTGGGAAATAAAAGAGAAATACAAGAAAAAACTTTATTTATGAATAATATATGTATATTAATATAATATTTCAAACTATGAGACTGAATGAAATAATCTGGAGAGAGTGTACAGACTGGTAAGCAAAGATGGTCCAGGGAAAAGCAATATATACAGAACAGATGACGGAGGAAGAGCCAGCAAAGACAGAAGGCGCAACCAAAGAGGTATGGTGAAAACCAGGAGAACATGATATGGTAGAAGACAGAAATGAGTTTCAACAAGGAGGAAATGGTCAACAGTGTTGCCTTACAGGGGGACTAAGATGAGGGGACATCTTGTTGACTCTGGGCCCTCAGCAAAAGCAGTTCCAGAATGGCATACAGTAAAGCCAGATTTTGGAAAGTCAAAGAATAAAAGGAAGATGAGGAAGAAGACAAGAGCATGTCTAGATAGTTCTTTTTAAAAGTTTGTTTATGCAATGGAGCTGAGGGGGAAAATGTGGAGTCAAGAGGGGCTTCTGTTTGTTCATTTTTGTTCATGTTTTAGAATAAATTGGTTACATGGAGTGGGGGTATTGGTGCTGCCCTGGTCTTCCCAGCGCATTCATTTTCACTCTCTGGATCTCGTCTGTACTCACAAACATTTGATTCAACTACAAGCAGACAGTCCTTCCAAGAAGAAACCCAAGACCCAATAGTAAACATCTACTTAATCTCCCCACTTAGAAGTATCATTTCCAGATAAATTATTTGATTAATTTAAGGAGTTTCAATTCAGTTTATTTGACAACATATGTTAAATCATATTGAAAAAGTTTACGTAAAAGTAAGAAATGTTTCTCACCAAAATGAAGTATCTTTCTACCATGTTTTAGGTTAGAAATAGACTAAGGAGTTAAGAAATGATTCCATGTCAGGCTCTGAGCTAACAGGGTGGAACCTGCTTGGGATTCTCACTCTCCCTCTCTCTCTGCCCCTCCGCTACTTGCGCACACTTTCTCTCTCTCTACCAACATAAAATAAACTAAAAAAAAATGATTAACAAAGTCCTTGTTTTAGTTAAAGCCACTGTATGAGTTTGCTAAGGCTGCTATAACAAAGCACTACCAACAAGGCAGCTTTAGAAATCTATTTCCCTCACAGTTCTGGAGGCTAGCTCTCTGCAATCAACACGTTAGTGGGGTTGATTCCTTCTGAGAGCTGTGAGGGAGAATCTGCTCCATGCCTCTCTCTTAGCTTATGGTAGTTTGCTGGCAATCTTTGGTGTTGCTTGGCTTGTAGACACATCACCAGATCTCTGCCTCACATGCGTTCTCCCTGTGTGTGTGACTGTGTCCAAATTTCACCCTTTTATAAGGGCACCAGTCATATTGGATTAGGGTCCACCATAATATCCTCATTTTAATTTGATTAGCTTTAAAAAGACCTATTTCCAGGGGCGCCTGGGTGGCGCAGTCGGTTAAGCGTCCAACTTCAGCCAGGTCACGATCTCGCGGTCCGTGAGTTCGAGCCCCGCGTCGGGCTCTGGGCTGATGGCTCAGAGCCTGGAGCCTGTTTCCGATTCTGTGTCTCCCTCTCTCTCTGCCCCTCCCCCGTTCATGCTCTGTCTCTCTCTGTCCCAAAAACAAATAAACGTTGAAAAAAAAAATTAAAAAAAAAAAAGACCTATTTCCAAATAAGGTCACATCCTGGGGTACTGGGAGTTATAACATATTTTTTTAGGACACAATTCAACCCATAAAACACACTAAATAAAAAAGTCTTTCTTTTTCTTAACAAAAAGGGAAAACCCATTTTTTTGTGAGAGACACCTTTGGATTCATGGTATTTGCTCAGATTTCAGTCCTGCAGGTCTAAGGCAGGTAGACTTGTGTATGTTTGGGTGCAGGATGTACACCATGGGGAACAAAATCTCACAGGTATCCTAGATTACTTGGGTGGCTTGAAATTCAAAATAACTAGTCATAATTTGCTTTCTGCAAATGATAAGTTATAATAATGGCTTTCTTAAAATATAAACATTTTCTGAATATACAGGTATTTTGTTTTCCTAATATAAATAGCTTTATGGGATTGGGTTGGATTTTTAATTTTTTTTCAACGTTTATTTATTTTTTTGGGACAGAGAGAGACAGAGCATGAACGGGGAAGGGGCAGAGAGAGAGGGAGACACAGAATCGGAAACAGGCTCCAGGCTCTGAGCCATCAGCCCAGAGCCCGACACGGGGCTCGAACTCACAGACCGCGAGATCGTGACCTGGCTGAAGTCGGACGCTTAACCGACTGCGCCACCCAGGCGCCCCATGGGTTGGATTTTTTAGAGACGCAGGTAACAAGGATGTTAAAATTCTTAGATCTTTTTCATCAGGTAGAGAAGTTCAAACTTCTCTTTTTTGTTCAAACATCTTGATAGCCTCTTTGTTCGATCAGTCGATCAATCAACCAATCAATGTGAACTCTCAAGTGAGGGCCACATTGCTCTATAGCAATAAATACAAGAGAAGAGGGATAAGGCCTGACAGTGTGAATGGAGGGGAAAACGAGAAGATAAGCAGCTTAATACAAACCTGGGCTACGTGCCAAGAACGAGTCCCGTGAGGAGGCAAGAATTACAAAGGGACTTTTAAGGTCTAATATTTATTGTTGATTATTTTCCATGTTACATGTTACCTCCCTTCATAACCTCAGGCCTTCAGTAAAAGTCTATATACACAAACTTGGGTCAGTGGAATTTTGGAGAACACAGGAATTGAGGTATCCAGCATGGAACACCAGAGTGCAGTAAAGGGACAGTAGCATATAAGAGAGGAAGCAGGTTGGGAGTTGAGAGTTCTGGAACTAGACTGTTAGCAGAGGAGACCAATCACAACATAAACTTCCCCAAAGCCTGGAACATATTGGAGGACTTACGTGATTCCCTCCACTCTTGAGCTACGGACCATGCCAATTTTATTTAAGCCGCAGGACTCTGGGAACATCAAAGCAGCTGAGTCTTGGCTTACCTAAGTTTCACAGTGTCCAGTTTCTGGCACTAAACAGAACCTAATACATCTTTGTTGTTTTTTGGTTTTGTGTTTTAATTTGATGATCCTGTAGAAATACAGAATAGGGAAAAACTCACTTACAAGTAGTTTACATGAAAAAGATTAAAGGATTTTAGTTGGAGAAAAGATCAATATTTGTCAACAATGTTCCTCAAGAAAATAATGAAACCTTGAGCTGTAATACAAGTAGAGTTTCCAGAAGCCAGAAAATGTGATCTTCACTGAATCTTCCTGAGTCTAATCACATTTATGTTCAGTTCTGGACATTTAGAAAAGACATTGGCAAAAAGGAGTAAATACAGATGGTGGCAGTGAGGATGATAATGTATCTGGGAGCCATATCAAATATGAAACGAGTCAAGAAATTTCATATGTTAACTTAAAAAAAGAAGGAGGAGGAGGAGGAGTACAGGGAGGGGGAGGGAAGGAGAAAGAGAAAGAGAAGATGTCTTAAAGGAGACATATTTGTAGAGTTATCATATAGAAAAGTGTGGTGGGCAGAATAACAACCCCCAAAGAGGTCTACCTTCTAATCCCTGAAACCTGGAAAAGGACTTTGCAGGTGTGATTAAGGATCTTGAAATAGGGAGATTATCCTGGGCTATCCAGATGGGTCCAGTATAATCACAAGGGTCCTTGAAAGATGGAGGGAGACATAAGGTCAGAATCAGAGAAGGAGATAAAATTAGAGGTTCGAGTGATATGGAGCCGTGAGCTGAGGAATGCAGGGAGTCTCTAGAAGCTGGAAAAGGCAAGGAAATGCGTTCTGTCCTAGAGCTCCCAGAAGGAGCACAGCTCTGCTAACCCATTTTAGACTTCTAACCTCTAGGACTATAAAATATTAAATGTGTGTTGTTTTATGTCACTAAATTTGTGGGGGGGTTTTTTTACAGCAGCAATAGAAAACTAATACAAAGAGTAAAATGTCTAAAAGAGTGCTAAATGACAGATGGAAAGCAAGTAGATGGAAGTTAATAGGGTAAAATTTCATCTCAATGCAAAATCCTAGCTCAACGTTTCAGAGGTGGGATGCATGGAACCACACAGGGCCTGGTACGTGCAGCTCAGCTCCTACCCCAGGGCCAGGAGGACATGCCCCTCCAGTCACAGTCTCCTTCCATGGTTCTGCCCAAAGACATGCACTATTAAAGACTAAGAATATTTTTTAAAGGTATAGGAATGAGAGAGTAAGAGAAAAAATCAGTAGATGAGGATATCAACAAATTTTCAAAAGATAAAGAACAAATGAGGAGTGGTCATTGGTATATTGGCTGATTTGTGTGACTGTGGGTACTAGGAGACTTTTTATAGACCTAACAAACACATCTCTTTATTTGGGTAAAACTTTCAGTAGATACTTAGAAAACTAAACAGAAGGCATTTTTCATCCCAGGAAATATTAACTCCACACAAAAAAATATTGTTCAAGAAAGGATGCATAATTAAGCTATACAACTAGCTCACTTCAACAAATAATCTCTAAAAAGTCACAATAACGATGCCACGGAATAGTAATTAACCAAAACTGTGATGGACATTAGGAAGGGAAGTGTGTAGTTAATTAAAAAGTTAAGTCTTCAACTACTATAAGTCAATAAGTGATAGCTAAGTAGATACATCAAGAAATAGTTACCATTTAGAAATAGCAGGAGAGGCACCTGGGTGGCTAGTCAGTTGAGCGTCCGACTCTTGATTTGGGCTCAGGTCATGATCCCAGGGTCATTGGATTGAGCCCCAAGTGGGGCTCTGCGCTGACCATGGAGTCTGCTTAAGATTCTCTCTTTCTCTCCCTGTGCACCTCTCACACACACTCTCTCTCTCACACACACAATAAACATTTTTTTAAAGAAAGAAATAGTGGGAGAATACCAGGAGAAATAAACAGTAGAAAATGGTTGCCTCCGAGAAAAACTGGGGTTACTTTTCATGTGTTTCTTTCTCCCCAGAGTGGTAAAGCAGAAAAGGTGGTACCTTTCCCTTCTGGAAGAATTTGTAGCACCAAACTACTGATATGAATCATCCTATTCCTTTTTGCAATTTACTAAGAAATGGGTTGCTTTCTTAAATCTAAAAAACAAACGACCAGAAAATACAGAAAGCTGGCAGGGAAGCACATGTCTTTTAGAAGACAGGAATAGAAAAAGAGCAGAAGAGTTGCATCAGGATAATATACATACATACATACAGCACACCTGCATGCATGCACACATACGTGTATGTACATCCACATGTATGCACACATACATGGAAGAGAAAGGGAATGACTGTGTTGAGCTCATTGATGTCAAAGGGGCAAGTGACTTATATGAGCATTCCACATAATTATCACAACAGCCCCCAAGGGCTGGGAATTATTATGTCCATTTTATGACTACAGAAGCTAAGGTTAAAGAGAGACTTCCCCGGTCACATAGTGAGGAAAGTACAGGGCTAGAACACAAATCTTGGTCTCATTTCTAAGCTTATGCTGGCCCCACTATACTATGCACCTCACTTACTAACCTCACTAGAAATGCTAAGTACCCCATTGGGAGACCTGCAGGGTCAAGTCTAAATAAAATAGAAAGCAGCATTTCCAAGTAGTACTAGTATGACCAAGATCAAGAGTGTCACAGCTGGGGTGTGGTTGTAAGGAAACCGACCATGGCCCTTAGGGCAAAGCTGGCATAAGACCAGAGAGGAGTTTCCAAACGAACAAGTACCATCCATACAGGGTATGCTTAGATTGCCTGAGAAATCGGTGCAAAAAAAAAAAAAAATGAACTGAAGTAAGAATTAAGGTCCTAGCCGGACCCACACATATCAGAAAACAATATACTGGAATCAAAGCCATAATTGGAGCCTCCAGTCCTAGGACCACTGACTTTTCAACAGGGAGAGAAACATGAGTTTCCCGAGAGTTACTTAACCACAAAAAGTTAGAAACTGGTTTTCTGAGCACGGCTGCTAAGGAAGAGACACGAGCAACAGGGAAGCAAAAGACCTCGGAGCCCATGCACAGCAAAGGGTAGCTTTCCATCTACACAAGCCCACCCCCTTCAGCGCACATTTCCCTCTGAGATGAAAGGCGTGCGTTTCCCTTTCTGCAAGCCACTAAGAAAACTGCCCGTTTATGTACTGAACCCTGTGAAGGCTATAGACCATCACCAGTCTCTTTCCTAAGAGAAGAACGGTCAGAGGTCAGAGTAATCCCAACAGGAAAAGGTGGGGTACAACACAACATTTTCAAAAAATTGAGGAACAGGGAGCAAGGAACTGAAAAAAAAAAAAAAGCAAAGGAGAGGCTGTGGGGTAAAGAAAGAAAAAAGATCACTCTGGACTGCAGAAGAAAAGAAACATTTTTTTAAAAAAATTATGAGGCTGGCGGTGGAGGAGGATTTTACACTTTTGTGTCTTTTGCCTCTCGGGTTCTTTCTTCATTTGGGTACAAAATCTCCTTTGTTTCCTTTTTATTTTGCATTGAGGTAGCATTAAGAATTCCCTGGGGCGCCTGGGTGGCACAGTCGGTTAAGCGTCCGACTTCAGCCAGGTCACGATCTCGCGCTCGGTGGGTTGGAGCCCCGCGTCGGGCTCTGGGCTGATGGCTCAGAGCCTGGAGCCTATTTCCGATTCTGTGTCTCCCTCTCTCTCTGCCCCTCCCCCGTTCATGCTCTGTCTCTCTCTGTCCCAAAAATAAATCAACGTTGAAAAAAAAATTTAAAAAAAAAAGAATTCCCCACTTACATGGTAAGTCTACCAAAGATTTATTCCAATGCAACTTTATTATTTTGTGATAAATTACTTTTGTAATAGGATAACTGTTGGATGTTTTCTTTCCTTGGATGTTTTGTACCTTACATGCTGTAGACTCTTAAGGGAATAATGTTTTGGGATTAAACACTAAACTGACTTTTGAAAGATAATCGATTCATAGAAGTTGAGGTATATAGGATCAATATCTATCCTTGATCATTGATTATTTTCTGTGTAACTCAACCTGAAGAAAATGCACCACTGCCCAAATCAAGAAATCTGAATACCTCTTCTGATTTTAACACTATTCTTATAGTCAAAATGCTGTAAATAGAAAGTTTCTTTGGGTAAAGAAAAGAGAGCTAGATTTTCACAAGCCCCAAGTTATACACAAATGGTCTTTGTAATGTATTTGGGATACAGGGATCTTCTTGTTTTCAAACCAATTCTACAACACTAGTAATCTAGAAAGCTGAAAAAACGTGTAAATTCAGTACAAGGATAGGTATTTAAAACAATACTGCTATACTGCTTCCATTAGGGTTAAATCAGCCATTTCTTGCCTTAAATCCCTAATTTAGATTTCTCAGAAAGATTGATATTCAATTTTAGTTTTCTAAAAATAGTGGAAATTAGGAGGTTCAAGTTCCAGTCTAGACTCTAAACTTCTCAAGGTCAAGGAATCATGCTTCACTCACCTTTGTATGTCCCAATCTTGACAAAGCACCTGGTACCAAGTAGCCTTTCAATACGTGATAGTTGAAATAAACCAAGTTAACACAGATCCAAAAAAGAGTTCTGAAATACCAAAAACTGAAAGACAATCCTTTGGTTCATGTGGCTATTTTTTTTTTCAAACAATAGAGAACATTTTCAGTATAGGTGAGCACACTTCCCAAAGTGAACCTACTGCAGATGAAGATGAGAAGTAAATTTAATTTTTTCAGCCTTTCATGACTTGTTCCTGTAAAGGAATTGTTTAATTAAAGAAAATGGTGGAGGGAAAAAAACTGATTACGGAAAGCCAAAATTACAAACACATTTTATCTCGTGAATAAGTAAATTTCATAGTGATAATATTATGCACTAATAGAGGAAACTCAAATATTAAAAACAACAAGAACAGATTAAATATTCAAACTGATATATAAAAATAAATTATCCCAAGGAATAAACAATGGAACAGAAAAGCAAGTGATTAAAAAGGAAGCACAAGGAAGCAAAAGGAAGCACAAACTAATTAGAATGTTTAATTAACAGTATTTCATCGCCTTCTCCCTATCATACCAGGCCATACTGACCCTAAAGACCATCGTGTCTTATATTAGATACTTTATTTCTGGCTTATAACAACTATTAGCCAGAATATACATCACTAGTTGAAAGAAAGGAAAGAAAGAAAGAAAGAAAGAAAGAAAGAAAGAAAGAAAGAAAGAAAGAAGAAAAAAAACAGAGAAAGTCTGCAAATGGAATGAAAATGACTTCGCTACTTTAACTGAATATTCATTATAAATTGTAAAACTGCCACCTTGTTTACCCACATAGGATTTACTATTTTGACATTTCAAATTTAAAAAGTGTATTAACCTTTGTTAAATTGGAAATTACACACGCGGTGGACAGACCACCCAGGCCAGCATTGGGAATTGATGGCTTTCTGATCTGTTTTACATGTGTTTGATGAAGGATGCAATTCAGCTGTTGTACTGATTTCATTCTTGGATGACTTCCCCTTGGGTAGCATAGTGACTGCTCTTCACTGGTTATTCATGTGCTTTATTGATTGACACCCTAAACCAAGTTCTTAGATCATTTTTAAACACATGGCTTTCCCATGGAAAAAAAAAAATAGCTTTGACAGCATACAAGAAAGTAATGTGTTTTTAAAAGATAATATATATGCTTTACAGAAAGATTGTTTCCTTCTCAACAATAGCTTAAAAACAGAAACTCAGGTTTTATATAACTTGGTCAATGAGACATCCAGAAACTAATAGAAATCAACCAACAACTCAGATTAACTGACATGATAAGTGGGATTCCTAAACATTTACTGGTATTACAACAAACCCCCCAAAATCAAACCAAACCAAACCAACCAACCAACAAACAAAAAAACTCAGGCATGCAAGTTAGTCTTTCAGTATCAGGTGTAACTTCTCTTTGATAATTACATGCAATGATGACAACACCAAATCCTCCTAACACTCATCAAACTCAGCCTAATTTAATGATATATATCCCCTTTCCATTTGCTACTTGTCTCTATATTTTGGGAGATGCTTTTAAATGCCTCTGTAACTGTCCTTGTGCCAAGGGAGCTAGATTTTCCCCAATATCTGTTCTCCTCTTCACAGACATGACAAGACTGTGTTTCACAGCATCCCTTGTTGCTAGATGTATCTAGGTAGCTACATTTTCATTCAATGGACAAATTCCATACACCATTTTGAAGACTCTCCTTAAATGGCAGATAATGCACACTTTTTAACCTTCTTGTTGTCTCTTCCTCCTTTCTGCTAGCTAGAATGTACACAGATGGCTGGAGCTCAAGCTAGAGCCACTCTTTTGAGCCACAAAGTAATCTTGATAATAGACCTACCTTCAAAAGAGCAAGAAGATAGAAAGAGCTGGGATCCTAAGCACTTTGTGGAACAGACTTACTACATCAGCATTAAACTACTTATCTACTTATTTCCCTACCCAAGAAATAGATTTCCATTTTATTCAGGGCACTGTATTTTAAGTCTGTTACTCTCAATATAATCTCCTATATAATAATGTCCAATGGCATAGAGAGTTGGGCAAGGAAATGACATCAACCATGGACCTTTTAATACACTTTATCTCAGAGGACATATATATATATATATATATGTGTATATATATATATATGTGTGTGTGTGTGTGTGTGTATATATGTATATATATATGCAAATTTCTGCATTTGGAGAATAATAGTGTTAAGAGTAGCAAATATAATGACTACCATTTTTGAGGGAGAGAAAACTGCTGCATAGAAAACTTGAGACTCAAGCAGGGTAACACGCACAAGGTCACACATCCAGTAAGAGGCAGGGCCAGGATAAAAAAAACTAGACGCAAAGAAACGAAAGCACCAGGTCAAGTGGTACATGGTGCCTCATCTGCCATGGTCCTTGTTTCAACAAGCAGATCATTTCCATGAAGAGAGTAGTAACATACAGAATTCCTCAGACATAGCCCTACCCTGCCGATGAATACTGCAGTAAGGGTGGCACCGTTCTTTGTTCTAAGGTCAAGGCAATGCTGTCCATATAGTAGTTCCAATGAGTGTAGCAGGCTCTCCACCTCAGACAGACATTTATAAAATATTATTGCCTACCTCCTGAAACTAACAGTTGGAAATAATTTATCTCTGCCACGGAACAAAAATTAATCTTTAAAATGTTTTGCATTTGGCAATTCACAAAGGGAATTCGTATACACATAATTATCTTCACCTACAGTCATTTTTATAGTGCATAAAATACAGGTAGCATTCCCATCAAAAAAATTTAACATCATAGAAATTAAGTGACTTAAGCAATGACACACAGCTATTAAAAGATAGGGCCAAAAATTGAGATGCATCTTTACACATTTAGTGCTCCTCGAACTGCGTCAAAGGGTTTCCACGACTTTTGAAACCATTCTTTATCCCACCAATAATACAAAAGCTGTAGTCATGCATATTGTTACCATACCTAAGACCAGATTCTCCCAAGAACAGAAACCAAGCTCTATGGTTAGTCAAGAGATTCTGGAATTTTTACTGTCTCTTTCACATTAATAAGATGGTAATCAATGCACCACATTTTTCAAGTAGCTTTAAATCGGTCCTGGGGATTAGCATTTATTTTGTACTCAGTTGCCTTGGTTATATATGATAGGCATGCAACTGTAAAAACATCATGCAATCAGTGAATATACAAATTTGAAAAATAAAACATAAAATTCAAGAGCTGAAGAACTCTTGGACATCATCTAATACCACTCCCTCAATGGTGGGAAAATTACTCTTCAAAGTTAGGTGTGCCTGATGTCATACAACTAGTGACAATCAGGACGAGAATTGGAACCTAGATCTCTTGGGGCTAAATCTTGCGTTCTTCATACCGCAACTTGCTGCTTACTAATACAAATATAGAGAGTAAGTTGATGAAGCAGATACTGATTTTGTGTTAAGAGGACTCTTCAGATATCTAATATTTTTCTTAATTTTTTCTCTTCTTTTTTCAGGTATATTTTCTTTCAATAAAGAGCCCTATTGTGACATTTAGGATGTGATTTAATTCATTAAAAATTGTTAAATACAACTCTTCCTTTTATAGGCTGAAAAGACTCATTTTATTAAAGATTTCTGTAGAGAATGGGATCCCTCTGCAGAGCATCATGAATTAACTACACAATTACCATGTGTCCTTATCATGACACAAAGATAATGAAACAAAAGTGAAATGCTTGGATCTTGTAAGTCACTTCAAGTTTGCTTCAGCTCTCCACGCCAAATGTAAGGTTCTGAGGTTAAATGACTAACACTCTTTTGCCTAATGTTTGTAATTGCCTACATACATATAATTTACACATTTCACCAGTTAAGTATTCCCTCCACTAACCCTGAGTGTGTGCATTCTTGCCATGTTATTGTGAGATTCCCAAGAAAGCACTTGGGTGCTTACATGACATATTTGAATGAAGATGGGTTTAACCCTTGTGCCCTGAAACGTCTCAGTCCCTTCCTCATCCTGCTCCTGCCCTTCCCACTGGTAAAATGTATTTTTTAAACTGATCTATAGATTTATTTCAAATCTCTTTTTACACCATCATTGTTTTATTCTTAATCCCTCCCTCCCCGGCCCCTTCTCTGTCCTTCGCACTGGCAATTATTTTGAAACACGTTCAGTTTGATGATGTGTAAAACCACAAGACACAGGCTGCTTTTTCTCCAGAGAAGATAAGACTGAGAATCAACTCACAGGTAAGAGAGATCAGGGAATATAAATCCAAAAAACATTGTCACTTTTCCTACCAGCATTTAAATAGTACTGCAATATACGAATTTGTTGATTCGGGGGCTTTTATTGGGGGGAGGGGGGTGGTTTATTTTACTCATAACTAGAAATAAATAAATAAATAAATAAATAAATAAATAACTACCTACAATGATTTTCTTACCAAGTGAGTTGGCCATACCCTATTTTGTAAAACAGATGTCTCCTCTCTTGTTTTACAGAAACTGTAGTATCATGTCCCAGACTAGTATGTCAGAAAGACAAAACTCACTCATGAATGTCTACAACTTATGTCTGACCTGGTTAGAATTCTATACACATGCACTTTTCCAAACAACATAGCTATGATCCTAACCTTACTTAGGCAAGGCATAGGCTACATATAGAGGGTTAGGGAATAGCCAATCATTCACATACCTTGATTCACAAATTCCTTGAAAATATAGCTGAAAAGAGGAGTCCCAAACATAGGCTTATTTCCTAATACTTCTTAATCTAAGATATCTAAAATGTCATTTTAGTAAAAAATTTGAACCTCATTACTTTGGAATTCATGGTGTCCAGACATCTATGTTGATAAACGGGTCCCTTTGTTGTTTTCATCCTATCTACTATTATCAACCACTGTGCAAGGGGCTTGAGAAACAAAAATAAACAGATTTGGTCTTGCTTTCATGGAGCATACAGTAGAGGATTATAATCATAAGCAGAGTAACTAATGAATAAATAAAGTGAAGTATAATAAATGAAGTATAATATAAAAATAAATGGTTATGAACAGGAGAATGGCATGATATTATATCATAGAAATCACTCTGGCTTCTTGAAGAATGGAATGGAAGTGAGCAAAAATGAAAATGAGGAGATTGGTTTAACAGTCCAGGAAAGAACTGTTCTAAGTTGGTCTCATAAGTGGAGAAAATGTGTTGACAAGTTTGTGATGTATTTTAGAAGTTGAGGACACACCACCTTCTGATGGATTAAAGATGAATGATAAAGGAACAACTTAAGAATGGTACCTAAGATACTAGGTTGTGACTTAATTAGGTGCCAGTATCAGTCACTGAAAAAGGGATCAAAATTACAATCACAGATTACAGAAATGTAGCAAATTCCATTCTAGACAGATTAATTTGCGATTGACTGTAGAACATTGTAATGAAGATAGTGACTTGGTATTTAAGTATAAGGGCCTTGATTTCAGAAACAAATCCTGAATTAGATGGAATATAGAAATTCATCAGCATATAATGACAATGAAGCTATAGGAGCAGATCCAACTGATTAGGGAGAATCATGCAAATAAAGAGAATTGTGCTAAGACAAAACACCACTGCTTAAAGTAAATACCAAGAAAGGGAACTCTGCAAAAGATTGAGAAGCTGCACCTGAGGGGATTCAAAAAGACTACCAGATCTCTAGATTAAGAATCTGGAGGGTTGATGGTACTGTTACTGAGATGTGGCAGACTAAAGAGGATTACTGGGGAAAGGTGTGGGATTGAAATCAATAATCGTGTCAGCCATGTTAAGTTGAAGATGCCTGTGATTCCTCCAAAAAGAGATATCAAGAAGGTAGTTTGAATATTTGAGTCTACAGCTCAAATGGGAAGTCTGGGGACAAGACACAAATGTGAAAAATTCTAGTATATGTGGTATTTAAAGTCATGACGTTGGGGGAGATCACCTTGGGAGAAAATGTGAAAAGGAATGAAAGCTGGACCAAGCCCTGTAGATCTCCAACATTTAGAGGGTGAGTCAGGAAGAGCAAGTAAAGGAGAAGGAGACTGAGTTGCTAATGAGGCAAGAAATCCAGAAGAGTCTGATACCATGGATGCTAAGATAGAAAAATATATCCAGAAGAAGGACACAGTAAGTTGTGCTGAATGCTGCTGGGAAGTTGAGTCAAGTGAAAATAAAACGTACACATTTAATTGGACATGAACAATTTCAGTGAAGTAATAGAGACGCAAGCCAGCTCTGAGTGGTTTGAAAACTGAATAGAATATGAAAAAGGGTGACAGCATGTGTAGACTACTTCTTCAAATAATTTGGCCAAGAAGCATGGCAAAGAAGGGAAGGGGTAGACTGAGGATCAGGAGGGATGAGGGGTTACTGGGTTTGGGGATGCTGTTTTTCTTTAAAAAGATGGATACTGTAGCATGTTTTTATAATGATGAGAATAATCCAGTAGAGGCTTACTCACAATGTAAAAGATACAGGAGGGACTGAGATGTTTACAAGACAAGAGGGAATGGGATTCCAAGCAAAAGTAGAGGGATTGGTCTTTGATGGAAGAATTGACTCCCCTTATACCTTTTCTCTGAGAAAAAGATTTAGGTTATTTATACATTTAGCAGTAAGTGTTCTCCGATGACTATAATTTTTCTCAGTGATATAGGAGATGGAGTGTTGTGTTGAGAGCTGGGTAGGGAAGAGGGGGGAGGGTAATGAAAGCTCAGAGGAGCAAGGAGACAAATAAAATAGTATTGCAGAATAGAAAAGTAAACTTGGTAGTGCTAACTAGAACAAGTTTTCATATACATTAATGTGCTTTTCTCTTTTGCATTTCCATGGACGTGACCTTCCCTCTTCTCACAGGCATCTATCTACAGAGAAGTTAAAGAGCAGGTGCCAAGGGGCATTGGACGGCGGAGATGAGGATGATTATAACAGGAATAGAAAGAAAGCAACCAGTGTTCGGTGGAATCCCTAATAATACCCATAAATTTGAAAGACTTTGAAGGCTTTGTCAAGAGAAAAGTGTTTTCTAATTCCTTCAATTTTCAATAATCTATCAAAAACCAATCTGGTTGATTTGACCATCAAGTTGACTAT
The DNA here is from genome assembly GCF_018350175.1 of Felis catus. NCBI lineage: Eukaryota > Metazoa > Chordata > Mammalia > Carnivora > Felidae > Felis > Felis catus. The sequence goes on from NC_058371.1 coordinate 112,385,444, forward strand.
CTGTAGAGAAAACGCAAGATAGGACACAGGAAAAGTCCCTGCCACGTGAGAGCGGAAAAGCCCACCCAACCCACCCCTCTAGAAATGTGGATGGGAGAAGAGGAAAAGGTAGGGCAAGGCCTTTCTCTTGTCTCCCTCTCAGCATTGGATCTCCACAGGGGGCTGTAAGAACATGCTGAGAAGCACTCAAGAACATGAGTACTAATCGCCTGTTTCTCCAGGCAGAGCCCAGAAGTGACACGAACCACTAGCACAAGTCTCTTATTTGTCTCACCACCGTGACCCCTGCCCATGGAAACATAGCACGCATACTGCTGCCGGTTTCTTGAAGCCCATATGGAATCTGTATGAATATAAAGGGGCTGAGAGGGCTGGTTGACCAGAGGGGAGACCTGGCATCATAAAAAGGACACCACAAAGCATATCTGTACAACCAGACTGTTGGCTTAGGCTACAGATTTCACAAACAGATGCATGCACAAGACCTCCAAAAGGCCACAGGGGACCAGACATGCTTCAGCGCAGTCCAGTGCAAAGGGCCAAAGGTCAGTGCAGATAAGACACCTCTCCTGCCCAGCAGAAATAACATATGTCTAGAGTTTATTAAGTGAGTCTGAGGTCTTCTTGTCCTTTATCATAAAATCAAGAAAGTCATGCCACGTACATCCAAAACTCATCATAAAGAGGAGCCAGACAGAGCAGAGATTTGGAAGACAAAGGACCCAAATGTTGCTCAAAGCAATGAAATATGAAATTGAGATTCCGTTAATTAAATTTTATATTTAAGTTTCTCCTACCCTACTATTTCGTCTCCCCGACTTTTGCTAAGCAGGTTAGACCTGGGAGGGAGGAGATCTCATCCATTACAGAAAATAAGTCACGTTGTTTTTTTTTCAAACCAGAGCAACAGTGTGTAAAATTTTGGCCCAACCACGGGAGGGAAAAGTCTAAAAATTTGGGGGTTGTGTTTGAGCCCATTTGGAGTCTGAGATCAAGAATTTATAATTGTACAAGGCAGCTTCACTGCATGAAAAATTTTCCCCAAATAGTGTTCAAGGAAAGGGGATGGCTGGGTTGAATCAGGGTTGAGCTTTGCCAGTCAAATGTGAAAAAGGTAAAGAGGTTCAAGGGAGTTTAGGGCATTAGCAAGGGAGTGATAATAATGATGGACCATGACATTATGCTGGACAAGAAAGGAAATGATGATGGGGGACTGATGAATAGGGCACATAGGGTCGATGGACCCGTGACATTGAAGAATTGTTACAGTAGGTGTACCAGAGCAATTGAGCTGAAAAAATAAGAAATGGGATTCGGAGAATGGGATATTTAAAGATTTCAAAGGTGGTGATGGTATCATTCACAATATTTTACATGTGTACGACTTACCAAGTACATTCGCATATATAATTATATTTATTTAACAATTGTATTTACCTACTGAAATAAGGAAATTTAATAAAGTGACTAAAAATAGAGGAAATTATTTAAAAAATTTTTTTAATGTTTCTTTATTTTTGAAGGAGAGAAAGACAGAGTGTGAGCGAGGGAGGGGCAGGGAGAGAGGGAGACACAGAATCCCAAACAGGGTCCAGGCTCTGAGCTGTCAGCACAAAGTCCCACACAGGGTTCAAACTCACAAACTTCGAGATCATGACCTGAGATGAAGTCGGACATTTAACTGACTGAGCCCCCCAGGCGCCCCTACAGGAAATGATTTAAAACATTGAAGACGAAAATCTACATTCAAGTGCACTAGGGAAATTTAGAAACAACTCTAAATACAAATTACAAGCCCATCGTTTACTTTCACTGATATAGGTCTCCTAAGAAACTAAACCACCTTTTTTTATTAAAGTACTTAGTGGGTTACTTGGCTGATTTAGTAGAACTTTTGTTTTTCTTTTTTTTGTTTTGGTTTTGTTTTTGTTTTTGCTTTTGTTTCCCTATTTTTTTAATGTTTATTTTTGAGAGAGAGTGTGCCCATGCACAGGAGGGGGAGGGGCAGAGAGAGAGGCAGACAGAGAATCTGAAGGGGGTTCTGTGCTAACAGAGAGCCCCATGCAGGGCTCCAACTCACAAACCAAACCACGAGATTATGACCTGAGCCAAATTCGGACACTTAACCAACTGAGAGCCACCCAGGCACCCCTATATTTTCAATTTAGATATATTCTTTGCAACTAAAGCAAGTTTTAAAATTTGAATCCAAATTTCTAGATTTAAGAATTTAAAAATTGCATCATTACAAGTTCCTACCACTTAAGCACAATGATCAAACATTCTAATTTTCCCCATCTTACTAACTGACCAGCAAAATCAATTCATCACAGAAATAGAGATTAAGCCACCCCTGCCTTTAGTCTTTCTGCCTTTTGGTATCCAGTTCAGTTTCTGACAGTCTTTTTCCATATCTCCATGGAATGCAAACATTTCACATTCTCAAAAAAGGAAGTATTCTTATAATCATTCTATATTTGGCATTTGAGACATTTAGAAGCTAATCCATAGAATAATTCTATACATCCACCCGCTAAAAGTTAAAATATTATTGAACAATTAAATCAAGCCTCAAGGCGAGCACAATTAACGTAAGAAATGTATTCATACAATTCAAATTAAAAAAATAATGTTTCAGTTTTAAATACATAGTAAAAGGATGAAAGCATCATATTATTAAGTTTTTATTTTAATTTCCGTTAGCTAGCATACAGTGTAATGTTAGTTTCAGGTGTACAATATAGTGATTGAACACTTCATACAACATTCCGTGCTCATCTCAAGTGCTCTCCTTAATCCCCTTCACCTAGTTCACCCTTCCCCCTCTGGTAACCATCTGTTTGGTCTCTATACTTAAGAGTCTGTTTCTTGATTTGTCTCTTTCTGTTTTTTTTTCCCTTTGAACCATCTTTTTAACTAACATTAAATCAAAGGATCACCACACTGAGGACAAAGGCCTGATCTGGCCTTCTCAACTCTGCTACGCCAGCACACTAGTCAAAAATTATTTGAATTTGAGTACATTAAAGCAGGACAGGGAGCTCTGAAGTTCCCACAGTAGGCCTTATTCCTAACGTTTCAATCCAGTAACTGTATTTTCTAACTATAAACGATTTATAACTGGTGACCTCTGGTCTATATCACTCTCTATTTTTTGTATAGAGTCAGTTTAAATTATGTTGTTCTTCTTTTCTTTTTCAATATATTAAGTAATCTTGGATTTTTTAATTTAAGTTATACTTTTTCATTTTCAAAGTGTCTATAATGCTTCAATCTCTTCCAGCAACTGTTTGACCAGAATTCCTTAAGTAAAAACATTATCTCCCAAAGATTTGGGAAGACAAGATAATTCTTGAATGTCTTCCAGTTTCAACCACAAAGAAGTTAACCAATTTTTGCAAACATTTGGAAACACACACACACACACACACACACACACACACGTATATACAATTTTCTTAGATTCAAATTCCTTGAGGCATCATTCAAACTTCACATGAGGTTCAAAGTGTAGTAATTAGCAGTAGGCTGCTTACATTTGCCAATATATTTGTACAAACATATGTTGGCACTCAGTTCCATATCAGCTACACATCAAAGAAGGGTGCAGAGGAGGAATTATTCCACCTCGGGGCTGGATTAGCGTCTCTGCCTGAAAAAGGCCTCATTTAAGGGTATGGTTTGGGGAAAATTAAAGAACCTGCATGGCCTGGGCATTGGAGTGAATCCATTAACAAAAAGCTGTGCTGAATATTTCTGCCATTCTTTTTCCGGCCTTGCCACTATAATCCTGGGGCAAGTTGTGACCTCTTTTATCTTCAGTTTGCTAGTCTGCAAACGGCGGACCATATAATTCTCTCCCAAGCACCTCGCAGAATGGGCATGTCAAGAATTCTCATGTTAGGAACGTTTGGTGCTTCTTTCTGCTAACAGCCTTTTCCAGGTATGCTCCAGCCCTCCCACTGCTTCACTGCACACCCCCCACCATACTGCTCTGCGGAGACAAACACCAAGAGCCCCCATTCCCCTGCCAAATAGCCAAACCAAAGACCAAAGACTGAGAAAAAAGTCTTCTTAATCTCATCAGCCGGGAAATACTGACTTTCTTTTCACTACGGTAAGTTTGACCATACTGACAAAAGGAGCCCATTCTTTTAACCAAATAATTTTAGTAATATTCAAGCTGACAATGTACCAGTTTCTGTTCAGGTTTTCCTCATTTAACCTTCCACAACAACTTTTTGGAGTAGGTATCACTATATCCATTTGGCACTTGAGGCAACAAGATTAGACGTTAAGTAACTTACCTCCTAAGTCACGCCACAAAAAGCCACAATTTTAACTCAACCCTGACTCCAAAGCCAGGTAACTTAACTAACTGTTCCACCAGAGCTGATGGTTGAGGTAAAATCAGCGCAAACTGATCAAGAAGTGACCATCGATCAGTAATGTGCTGGAGCCAGCTCATGCCAATATGGGAACGCCAATTGCTACATTTGCAGAAATTTTATGACTGTCATTAGTAAAATTTAAATTATGTAAATGTATAATGAAATAAATTACTTAAGAACAAAGGCAAGAAATACTCAAAACTATAAATAGATCAACACAAGTTCAGAAAGTCTTCCAAGGGAAGGAAGAGTCACACTCTCAAGAGAGATGATGCTCATAAACACTGAGAATACAAATTTTAACAGTTTACTGTTTCATAGACTTATAAATACAGAGAACAAACTGGTGCTTGCCAGAGGGGAGGGAGGTGGGCAGTTGTGCAAACCAGGTGAAGGGGATTCAGAGTTACAAACTTCCAGTTATAAAATGAAGAAGTCACAGAGATGAAACGTACAGCACAGGGAATATAGTCAATAACACTGTAATAACACTGTATGGTGACAGATGGTGACTATACTTCTCGTGGTGAGCATTGTATAACATATAGAATTGTCAAAACACTGTTATGCTCCTGAAAATAATATAACACTGTACATCAAATATACATAAATAATATTTTTTAAAGAAAAAAATATATAAATACTGTTTTTTACCTCTTGCTACCTAACAAACTACCTCAAAACCTCATGAATTAGACAATAACTATTTATCTCATTTTTTTTTTGAGTTAGAAAATCCAGCAGGTCTAGGCCGGATGATTTGTCTGCTCTACATTTTGTCAACTGAGGTGACAGATGGGCTGTTCTGGATGGTCCGGGATGGCTTTACTCACATGTCTGGTGCCTTGGCAGAGAGGGCTAGAAGGCTGGGCTCAGCTGGGTCTGTTGACTGGAGTACTTACACGTGTCTTTCCATCACAGCTGTCTCAAGGTAGTTGAATTTCTTCTGCGAAATTCAAGGCTCCCAGAAAAAGTGTTTCAAGAGACAGAAAATGGAAGCTCTTAGGTCTTGGGCCCTAAAGCTGGCACATCATCAATTCTGCCATATTGAAGCCACAGAGACTGCCCAAAACAAGGGGAGGGGACACAGACCTCACCACTTGATCAAGGAGTGTCAAATGGTCATTACCACTTTTAATCTACCACCAATCAAATTATTATTAAGTTTCTTTTCTCTGTGCCCTATGTTTTAAGGTTATTATTATTTAGAAATATTGCTGAAATACTCACAGATTAAATGATATGGTATTTGGGATGTAAGAAGTGGATCAGGGCGTAAATAAAGTAAGATGGGCCACAGCGTGATATTGTTGAAGTTGGATTATGTCTAAATGGGGATTCATTACTCTCTTCATATAAGTTTGAACTTCTCTATATTTAAAAAAAAAAAAACTATTTCAATGTCAACCAAGCAAAAAGCATAAACCTCGTCGCATACACCAAACACAAGGGATGACTTAAAGAGAGTGAAAAATAGGGGCGCCTGGGTGGCTCAGTCAGTTGAGCATCTGACTTTGGCTCAGGTCATGATCTCGCGGTCTGTGAGTTCGAGCCCCGCGTCGGACTCTGTGCCTACAGCTCAGAGCCTGGAGACTGCTTCAGATTCTGTGTCTCCCAATCTCTCTCTCTCTGCACCTCCCCTGCTCATGCTCTGTCTCTATCTCAAATATAAAAAAACATTAAAAAAAAAAAAGAGAGAGAGTGCAAAACAGTTCTTTAAAAACTGTTCTTAGGGGCACCTGGGTGGCTCAGGTCATGATTTCTCAGTTCATGAGTTCGAGCCCTACATCAGTCTCTGTGCGGGCAGCTCAGAGCCTGGAGCCTGCTTTGGATTCTGTGTCTCCCTCTCTCTGCCCCTCCCCTGATTGTGCTCTGTCTCCATCTCTCTCTCTCTCCCAAAAATAAATAAAAACATTAAAAGAAAACTGTTCTGACAAGGAGTCCATGGAGAAATGGCTAATTCTAGGACTGGAGCAAAAAATATAAGATATGATTCTGGGGCATCTTATAGTGCCAAAGTAAGGAGGTGCTCAAAAGAAAAAAAAGAAAAGAGAGAGAGAGAAGGGGGCACATCAAAGGAACAAAGGAACCAAATGAAAGAGCTCCCAATGGCAAAACTAGAACAATTTAAGCAACAAAATAAAGCAGTACTGGATTATAACCCAAAGATGAAAATAAAAATCCATGAGTCTATAAATAAATGATTCAATAGGTAAATAGGTAAATAAATAGGGAGAATGAACAAATTGCCCATGCAGTAAAATTCCAAATAACCTATATGGATATTATACCCTCAAGGAAGTAGAGCATAACTCCCCATTTTTATATCATACCATGATAGGGATTAAGCTATATAACTCACCCCTAAGCCCTCATAATTTCTCTTAGTTTGTGGTAATAAATTCCTCTAGATGGGCTGTGAATAGTGACTTCCTCCAGTACTATATGGAAAGGAGAAAAAAAAATGAGTAACTAACTCTACAGTGAGGAAACATGACAAACACTACCTAAACCAAGTGATCAAGGTCAATATCAACCGTGGTAAGTCATGTTGATAGTATATACCCTAGATATCATGTGATGAAAATGACAATTTCTGGGGCAACTGGGCGGCTCAGTTGGTTAAGCATTCAACTTCGGCTCAGGTCATGATCTTGCAGTCTATGAGTTTGAGTCCAGAGTGGGGCTCTGTGCTGACAACAGGGAGCCTGGAGTCTGCTTGGAATTCTGTGTCTCCCTGTCTCTCTCTGCCCCTCCCCCAGTCACTCTCTGTCACTCAAAAATAAATAAACATTAAAAAAGAAAGAAGGAAAATGATAATTTCGCTCTGTTGTCATCATCCCCAAAACCCATAGTCCTGTTCTAATCATAAGAAAAACATCAGACAAATCCCAATTGAGGGATATTCTACAAAATATCTTACCAGCACTTCAGGATTCTCCAAAATTGTCATCGAAAACAAGAAAAGTCTGAAAAACTGTCCCAGTCAAGGGGAGTCTAAGGAGACCTGATGACTAAATGTAACATGGTATCCTGGATGGGATCCTGGAACAGGGACAATTAGGTAAAAACTAAGAAAATCTGAATAAAGTGTGGAATTTAGTTCAAACTTGTATTAATACTGGTTCATTAATTAGAATAACTATACCAGGGACGGCTAGGTGGCTCAGTCAGTTTAAGCGTCCGACTTTGGCTCATGTCATCATCTTGCAGTTCGTTGAGTTCAAGCTCCACATCAGGCTCTGTGCTGACAGCTCAGGGCCTGGAGCCTGCTTCGGATTCTGTGTCTCCCTCTCTCTCTGCCCCTCCCCCACTCACACTCTGTCTCTCTCTGTCTCTCAAAAATAAATAAGCTTTCAAAAAATTTAATAAGAAAAGAATAAGTATATCATATTAATGTAAGATATTAATAATAGGCAAACAGGGTATGGGCTAGAAGGGAACTTTCTGCACCATTTTTGCAATTTGTGTGTAAGTTTAAAACTCTCCTGACATAAAGTTTATTTTTGAACACTATAAACTAGTTCTGCAGCCTTGATGGAAATCTGACAAGATCTAGAGCTTTGAAGTCGTGTCTCTAGTCCATATGGAAGAGCCTTAGAAACAGCAACAGAAACCTGCAATTCAATCCACCCTAGCCTACTGCCAAATCTGGTTATTAGATGAAAGAAGATAACATCAAGAAAGACACATCACTGAAAGAATCAGCTTCTTGCCCTACCTAGGATACCCCTTTATGTGGCTGCATGTCTGCCCTCTAGCATGAAACAATAAAGAATCAAGATCTACTGTTGCCCACAAGACACCAGAGGTTCTGGGGATTGTCTCGATTATAAACCAAAAAACATTCAGGAGACATAAAGAAATTCCTTCATCTTCCAAAACTATCAAAAGGGCAGGGGAGTTTCTCTAGACTTTAAGAAAATCTGGATCATCTTTCTTGGCATGCTGGAAAGAAACATTTCCTTGGCAAGTATAAAGATCCATTTTAAAGAGGTCTTAACAATGTGACATATCCTCTTAAATAGGTCCACGTTGGAGTTTGCTCAGATCTAGGAGAAAAGATCAGATAGGATACCTACTTGACCCTCCAGCAGTCCTCACACTCCAAACATGTAAGTGTGCCATCACTCAAGGTCAATCCTTCTTCTCATTCTTGCAATTATGAAAAATAGGGACATTTTTCCTCCTCGGAGTACCTTTGATGCACCACTGTAAGCATCACTGTTGGCCATCTAATTGTGGCATCTAGCCAAATAAACCTGCGCCTGGTGGTGATGGTATTTTGGGCTACCATTGCGAGGAATCCCAACCACTACCAGAGTCATTTCTTCAGTGGCCCTGGAGCAGCCAACACCCAAGTCTAGTTCCTGATTTATGGCTCAAAGATCACCTCTCTCAAGAGTGACATAACCCCCTGCTTGTCCTACTTGTGAATGGCAGTTGTGGTGACCCCTAGATACCACGACTCCAACAACCTTTAGCTGCTGCAAAGGGAAGCTAAAACCCAGGTCTGCTTGGACCTTGGACTTGCACACAGAGTTTTTAGTTTATGACTGCAGCATACCATGGCATAGATTAAGCTATATAACTCACCCACAAACCCTTGTAATCTCTCTAGTGTGATAAATTCCCATAGATAGAATTAACAGAGAATCCCCTTTATGTCCTTTATGTCAAATATGTGAAAAATAAGTTAATTTAAACTCCTTATAGAATCAACCATCCATTATTATTATCAGTGGAGGAGTGTAGGAACAGCTACTTCAAATGTTCCATACACATGATTATACAAATTTTGAGAAATAAGCATAATTGTCTTTTACATATGTAATACTAAAGTAAGTTTTATTATGTAAGTGCACACACAATCAATCGTGCAGAAACACAGACTAGAAACGTCCTGGGTTGATTGAAAAATGGTATCCCAGGGGCGCCTGGGTGGTTCAGTTGGTTAAGCATCCAACTTCGGCCCACATCACGATCTCACAGTTCATGAGTTCAAGCCCCACGTCGGACTCTATGCTGACAGTCTGGAGCCTGAAGCCTGTTTCAGGTTCTGTGTCTCCCTCTCTCTCTCTCTGCCCCTCCCCCCTCTCAAAAATAAAAAAACATTTAAAAATTTTAAAAAGAAAAAGAAAAATGGTATCCTAAATTAAGTACCACGTTCACTTTTCACTGGATGCAGAGAAGCCAGACTCTTCTTCGGGGGTACCAGTCCAAAATAAATTTGACTCATCAAAAATGGCCAGACAGTCATGGGAGAGGTGACCCACCATCCTTGAAAAGTAAATAACTCAAAGACAAGCACACTCATAAATTGAAAACACAGTTTTAGCACCAAAATTCAATTTGCTGTAGTTTAATTAAGTTGCATCAGCCAGCATTATAGTTAAGATCTGCAGGCTTTAACAACTTTAGAGAACGGTCTAGTGACCAAAGGAAGTCTCATTACAAAGTGGCAACTCAAGATTATATTGTCTCAGAAAACACTCACTAAGGCAGACATGAAATGAAATCTAACGATATGGTCTCCCAAAGGCATGATGCAACAGGAACCTGGAAATAAACTGGCATAGGTACTTAGGTACATAAGATTGACTATAGATAAACTTCTCCATTTACCACCTTGATGGAATCTTAATTATGCTTTATTTACTAAAGACAGAATGGATTGAATATAAAATATAGATACGTATCTAATTGACATTTTAAAAGTATTTGTTTTAGAACAACACAGTGAGTGGGAATCGAGCTATCAATTAATTGAATCAGTAAAAGAAATGTTACTAATCCCAATGAACGACTTTTCTTAAATGGGAACTTTTACATGAGTGATAATTTTTAACTGATCTTTTAGGAAATTTTAACAGATCTTTGAGAAAAACAAAATCCCTTTAGGAAGCTTTCAGCCTTACCAAGAAAACTGTTGCATAGACATTTTTATTTCCTGTCTACAGGAACCACTTCAGTTATTTGGGGCAGGTAGTTTTGTTGGTAGAGAATCTCATGAGCTGTCTTATTTTTCTCTGCTAACAAACAGTTCATTTAGACAGTCCATACTCCAAAGACATGGGAGAGAAGATAGAGAAGATAGAATTCATGCTGACATTTTTTGGACTCACAAAATATCCATGACACTATCCCAAGTTCTCTAAATTCTGTCCCAGATTACTTTAAGCAAAAAACTCTTTTGTCTGTTTCTATTACATTTCATTACAAGGTACCTAGTGTTTATAAATATGCTTAAAATATCTTAAATAATTTATATAATTGGCAGCTTCTATGCTTATAAATGCTATATACAGTTGCTATATACAGTTATAAATGCTATATTCAGTTGCGATATACAGTTATAAATGCTATATACAGTTGCATTTTGGGTGTTTAATAATACTGTTTTCGGGGCAAAATTCAACCACGCTGTTAATTCATAGACTTTTATACACTGCATGACTATCTTTTTCTCTTATATTGGAGTTGGAAGCTAGAAAAACTGCAACGATAATTTCATTTTCAAAAACTGGTAACCTTAAGCTGGGTTCATCTTATCTTTAGGGGCTAAGACTTTGTTGAATATGTGCTGTGACAAAGCAAACATATTCTTGAAAACCTTTCCTCCATAAAGAGCTAAAATGAGAAACTCTTTAATACCAGTGACTTGGCCATGACATCTCTGGGGACATAGAACACAAGGGAAGGTGGGAAAAAGTGGAGAGGGATACACAAAAGGTTGGAATGGGGAAGGAGAAGAGAGCTGAGATGGAAACTTTCTTACTTCATATTTCTGTCTAGGCCTGCCCTTAAACAAATACTCAGCAGTAATGCTGAGAAATGTGACTTCCTAGTTTGCTATTTCTATTTCACATTCTTATTATCATTTCATTCTTCCCTATTTTGACAATAAACTAGTCCTCATTTTCCCATCACATAACCCTATGCCGCTGGCGTCTCCGATCTGCCTATGAAATGCTGAACCGAAATACAAACCACAACGCATTTTGGAAGATTTGTCCCAGATCCTAACCCGCCATCAAGCCATGACATTTATTGGCCTTTGGAAAGCAGTGGTACCATGTGCTCATAACTGACAGTATTCTCTAAGAATCATACCAAAGATCTGAATCATGAGAATTGCACACTGTTGTTTTTACATGTGAATCAAAACGCACAAACCATTTTCAATTAAAAAATTGCACCTGGGGTTGTCAACACACGTGCCAAGTTTCAGTTGAGAGCAATTTGGAATGGTTAGATTATACAACCATCAAATAGCAATTCAGTAAATGGAAACACTGACAGATTTTCAGCTCATGAAATTTTGTCACAGATCAAGGCAGCTGAACTGAGGCAATACTCGCAGGAAGTCTCAAGCAGGTTGACTAGGGTACTTTCTCCTGTGCGTGCCCCATCACAAGGTTGGGAGTTATCCCGAAACTTTGGCAGGCTAGAGCCAGTCAGCTGCAGGCTAGAAGGGACGAGCAGACAGCAAATTCCAAGAGCCTGGGCTCCCAGGGTCCCGGTAATTGCTGAGAAGTGCAGGGGAGAGGAAGTGTCTCTGGCCTGGGCCCAGATGACCCGGGTTCCAGGCATGATTGGCCACTAGTGCTGTGTATCACTGGGCGTAGTGTCCATTGGATTTCCATTCTTTCCCACCAGACAATTCATTTCCCCACCGGAAGCCACATACATGTTCCTACCTAATGAGGCTTTTTTCTTACGTGCCTCCCCCATGTTCTGAGATTATAACACACCTGCATGTGTAAGAATGGCTTGCCAGCCTGCACACACTCATTTTTTAAACTCTAGTTCAGGTAACTACACGCCTAACCTCTCAATTACTTCAGGAGAAATTTCCATGAATAAAGGCTGTGAAAAAATTTGCATTGCAAAACTTCACTTAATAATGTTTCCCAACAAATCTAACCTCTTGAAAAGCTTTCAAGAAAGGTCACTAATAGACCATCAACCTTTTTAAAATTGTGGAGTGATTAGAATTGGCATTTTGAATGTAATCCAAACATGATTGTTGAAAAACACCTTCATTTCTTCTTAGCCCTTAGCACTAATTTCCCCATGTAATCTGTTCTTTTAGAACCCTGAGAGACAATATTTAAACAATTGTACTGACAATTTTTAAAAGTTGCTTAATTAAGTGAGTAGGATTTTTTTTCCCTTGGAAAAAATCCTTAGCCCATATCTAGATCTTGTTTTAAACCCTGGTATTTTAAGGATTCTTTCAAGGTGTTTGAAGTATTCTTAATAGTTACTCAATTGCTATAAAACCCAATTTCAATTCTTCTAATCTCTATAATCAAATCTTTACTTTCATGACTTGCTATTAAGCCTCTATTTTAGGATTATAAAACCAGATATTCATCTTCTGTGACTTGTTACCATCAAGTTGAAGGTGGCGAGAATTTCTCACATACTTACAGTAGATGTGCTTGTTAGGCACACGGTCAGGAATAAAACGGGTGCTAAGGTTCCTGTGTTGCTATTGGGAAAGCACTTATGAAAAGCTAAATGCACGTGAAACTTGATGAATACAATGGACTAACACACACCGTTAAGCTTGCAGATTCCCCCGAGCAATAAAATGTATTGTGCGTACCATCGGAGAATCAGAGGCAATCTGATTGTATCCAAGGGTAGGATCTGTCTTTGAATACAATGACTAAAGTAAGAGCCACGCGCAGAGAGAAGTTGGCAGAAATAAAATACAGGTCCAGAGGATAAACTTAATTATAATAGCTGCACAATAGTGTGATTGTACTTAATACTATTAAACTGTACAGTTAAAATGGTTGGGGTAATTTTATGCTATGTTTGTCTGATAATGAGCAATCAAATGATAATAATAACAACAACAACAACAACAACAACAAGCAGCAAATATATGTACTTCCTGTGCCGACTGCTTCCTAAGTTCCTACGTCACGTATCTACTTAGTCTCCAAAGTAACTCTTTGAAGAGGCACTGGTATTATCTTCCCTTGAAGGATTTGGAAACCCAAAACCACAAAGATAAAATAACTTCTCCAAGAGCTAATAAAGTAACTTCTTCAAGTAGATTCTCACAGGCCTGATAAGTGAGAAAGGCCTGCTTGAATCCAAATACTCTACTTTTAGGTTCTGTGACTTATACAGATGTTTATGAAAATAGTTTAAAAATTATAGGCAAAGGGGGCTCATGCTGAAAAGTAAGACCATCTCAAAATTTTAGTCAAAACAAAAAGACAGCTAGCTGAGCTACACCAATAATGTTGGGGTGGGGGAGATGGGGGGGGGGGAGAATGGTCAGTTTGTGATTATTTGTTTATTCATCTATGCCAGAAAAGAATCCAAGTCCACTAGGTGCCAGTTCCAGGCACTGGGGATATTACATGAATAAGATAAACAAGGACCTTGCTTTCCTAGAACTTACATTCTGGTGGTTAGAGAGATAGTAAAATAAGTAAACAGATAAATTTTAAAAAGTAATTTTGGTTCTTAACAGGTGTGATGAGGAAGTAAAACACTGCAGGCTAGGCAGTGACAAGTGTTAGAGAGGGGGCTGCTTTGGGGGTTTCCCAGTCTTTGTTGGGTGGGGTGTTGTCATGTACATTGTAGGATATTTAGTGACATTTCTCGCCTCTACCCATTAGATGCTGATAGCATAACCCTTCCTCCCCAGCTGTGACAAAATTGTATCCAGGCATTGCCCAATGTCCCATGAGGGACAAGATCACCTCCAGTCGAGAACCATTGGCTTAAAGGATCGTGGAAGTCTTCTCTGAAGAAGTGATATCTGACCTGAGGCCAAATGACGTGATGGGGCCAGCCATGAGACATCTGGAGACAGAACATCTGGGATCAAAGCAAAGGGAAGGATAAGGGCAAACGCCCTAAGATGAGAAAAAGGATCAGAACGAAGCCTGCGGTGGCTGAAGCCTAGTGAGGTGCAGCACGAGTGGTTGGAAAGGGCAGCAGAGAGGCAGCCGAGGGTCCGATCACAGGAGTCCTATAGGCAATTAAATTTTTCTAAGTGTTTTAGTTTATCAGGAAAAAATGAAAGCAAGCAGAATTTTTCAACTCTAAAACAGGCAATTGAAGCAAGTATTTTTCCATTCTTTCTGAAATTCTCAAAAGAGGTTAGCATTTATCACAACTCACACCTACCTGGGATGAAACTAACGATGACCTCAATAGGTTTTATTTCTCCATTCACTACACCAATATTTATTGCATGCCCAATATGTCCCAGACACTAGTTTATGTACTTGGAATACAAGACCCTGCTCTCTTATAGTATAGTATAATGATAAATGACAGATACAATGTAAATTAGTGTATATAGTGTGGGAGAAAACAAGCATTATGTACTAAATAAATAAATAAAGGTAAAAGGGATAGAAATTATAGTGGGGACATATATAAGTCTGGAAGAATAAAAAATAATAATAAATCCACTATGTTCTTAAGCAAAACGTTAATACACTTCTGGATATTTCCATTTATTCTTTTTTTTTTTTTCTGGACTTTCTGAAAAATCAGATAGTTTTGTCTTCCATCTCCAAGAATGGAACTTCTGAACCGATTGGAAGACACCTCTTCCAATGAAAAAATGTGAACAAGGCTCAATTCTGCACCTGCGGTGAAGCTCAAAACAGCCCAGAAGGAATATCAAATTGTTTGAAAGTCAGCAGTGGATAGGAAAAGACGTTGGAGTCATTTTTGTCCGGGGACCCAAATATATAAATATATCACCACGAGTATGACTGCAAATCAAGATGAATGAGAAACAGCCAAAAATCTGTCAACCAATCATTTACACAAGTAATCTGTATTGTGTGTGATGCCACCCTAGGCTGAGTATAATTTTCCTTTTTCCTTTATTAGTAAAAATTAAACTAAGTTAAAGCTACAAAAACAGTGAACTCAGAGTAAATACACACTCCCTGCAACTGACTTTTATCAAATGACATTTCAAATAGTTAAGATGGGAACAAGTTAAAATTTTTCAAAACAAGATACATGTATTAGTTTCCTATGGTTTCTGTCAGAAATTAATACAAACTTGGTGGCTTAAAACAACAGAAGTTTATTCTCTTACAGTTTGGGAAACCAAAAGTCTGACATTAGTTTCACTGGGCCAAAATCAAGGTGTCAGCGAGGTCACACTCCCTCTGGAGGTTCCAGGGAAGAATATGCCCCTTGCCTTTTATGGCTTCTGGAAGTCCTGGCAATCCTGTGGAATGCTCCATCGGTCCAGGCTCAACCTCAGCCTTCATGTCACCTTCTCTTCTGCATGTCTAATCTCCCTCCAATTCTCTCAGAAGGACATTTCTGATGGCACTTAGGGTCCCCTCAGAAAATTCAGGATAATTTCCTCATCTCAAAATCCTTAACTAATCACATCTACAAAACTATTTTCCAAAAAAGTAACATTCATAGGTTCCAGGGCTTAGGACGTAAGTATCCTTCCAGGGCCATTTTTCAGCTTACCACAATGAACCATATTCTCTTACCCACAGGGAAGTAGGGAACCAAATGCAAGCATTCGGGAGAAATCCCTGCTCTCATATGAGCATCACAGTTCATCACTGAATATCACTTCAGCAGTAAGTTCTGCCCCAATTGCAAGTATTTCCTCTCACACTGAAATGGATTGGAATTGGAGCTCCTGGGTGGCTCAATCAGTTAAGCATCAGACTCTTGATTTCAGCTCAGGCCATGACCTCATGGTTGTGGGCTCAAGCCCTGCATCAGGCTCTACACTGAGCATGGAGCCTGCTTCGGGTCTCTCTCTCTCTCTCTCTCTCTCTCTCTCTCTCTCTCTCTCTCTTTCAATAAATAAATAAGTAAACATTAAAAAAACTTTAAAAGATAAAATGAGGGGTGCCTAGGTGGCTCAGTCGGTTAAGCATCCGACTTCGGCTCAGGACATGATCTCGCGGTTCATGAGTTCGAGCCCCATGTTGGACTCTGTGCTGACAGCTCGGAGCCTGGAGCCTGCTTCAGATTCTGTGTCTCCCTCTCTCTTCCCCTCCTTCACTCATGCTCTGTCTCTCTCTGTCTCTCAAAAATGAATAAACGTTAAAAAAATTTTAAGATAAAATGAATTGTAAGTGTAAAATAAACGTCAGTGGCAATATATCAAACCCTCCCTAACATTAATAGGCTTAATTTTCTTTGACTTGAAAAAAGTTACCATAGGTTCTAGACATGGTCTTTGATTTTAAAGGAAAACATTACAACAAAACTGTTTTATTACTGTAAGGACATGCTTTATACTCCATCACTCCTGGAATTAGGCATCAATTACAACCTCCCAATACAAACCAATATTAAAACAACAGTGTTAAGAATCTCTATTTTTTTTTATTTTAACACTTTATGTTTGCTAAGAAAGTTAACTCCTAGTCTATACTCAACTACTAAAAATCATGAGACATGAAGTTCTGTTCCTCTTAGCACTGAAAAGGCCACAAGAGATTACCTCTTCTCTAGCAACAAGAAAATGAAACCATAACTCTTCCTGAACCCAGCAGAGACCTAACGTTACAAAGTCACGAGACAATCAGATGAACTAAATTTGAAAGAGTGATAAGCCCTTTTGAAGAGAAATGGGATACATGAACTGTTTCATCTTTTGTTTGGCACAGTACACGAGGAAGAAAGAATCTGCCATCGTAAAAGTGGATAAGAAGAAAACTAAAATTTGTACAAATTTTTTTTCAACGTTTATTTATTTTTGGGACAGAGAGAGACAGAGCATGAACAGGGGAGGGGCAGAGAGAGAGGGAGACACAGAATCGGAAACAGGCTCCGAGCCATCAGACCAGAGCCTGACGCGAGGCTCGAACTCATGGACCGCGAGATCGTGACCTGGCTGAAGTCGGATGCTTAACCGACTGCGCTACCCAGGCGCCCTGAAAATTTGTACAAATCCTTAAAGGCCAATGGTGTACCAAATCGACAATTTAGTCAACAATTGACAATTTAGTCAATTTAGCCTTCTTGGGAGCTCCGGACCCAAGGAGAGTATACATTCATTCTCTAGCACTTTTCCATTGCCTTGAGTGGTTGCTTACAAGAAAGGTTGGGGCAAGATAGGATATCTGAGGTGTAAAAGCCTGCTTGCATCCAGACCCTTCTCTCTTATGAAGCAAAAGCCTAAGGAGGAGCAAGAAAGCCAGCCTCTCAGACAAAGATCCACTTGTAAAATACTGCAGGTCCCACCTGTTCAACCATTAGCTTACCTAACACTTGCTCAACTATTGCTTAACTCAAAGCTAAAAGGACACAGGTGTCCAGAAAGGACAGAATAAAGAAGAAATGGAGAAGTTGGAGATGAGAAGCAGAGATGTGGAAGCAGAGGTGGAAAAAGCAGTAAGAAAACTTCTCTCCTGCTGGAGCTGACCATGTCTCCAGCCTCACGCTATGAGTGGCCTTTGTTTGGATTTGAGCCTCGCCGCCTCACTTAAGCTTCAAAGGGCTGGCACAGCAGCAGGAGATGATCAGCATTCAACCATATTCCACATCCCATGGGAGAAAGAAACACATAACAGCTAATGTGTGGAGTGCAACGGACCAAAGTTTGAATCCTGGTTCTGCGACTGACCAGTGGTGGCACTGTCTCCAGGCACTAAACTTCTCTGTGTCTCAGCTTCTTCGTTTCTGTAAAACAACAAGAATAACACCTAACAGACAATGTTTTATGATGACCGAAGGAGAGTTTGTCTATAAAGCAACTGGAACTGGTACGGTGCGCAGTCGATCATCGTGGCCGCGGCTCTTGTCATTAATAGTGGTGGTCGTAGGAGTGGTAACAGCTCAACTATTTCTCCGCTGATGGCCGAGCGAGTGGCAGTTTGTAGGGAAAGGATTAGGAGACTCAGTCCACAACTCTTGTCCATTCTAAGCCGTTCCTATCTCCATCCTTCCCCGTTGTAATTACATCCTTCCGATGACACGCACCATGTGAAACTATGAGCTGACAGTGTTCCAGGTGAGAAGGAAAAAAAGAAAGAAAACTAAGTAAGATTTTATTTCTTCCAAACGTTTTTTTTTTTTTCATATAGAACCGAAGCATGATGATCAGCCAAATATTTCCTCACAGAACATGGAATGGTATGACTGTATTTTCAGAGCAAAGTAATAAATATAAGGACCCGCATTTTCATGAGCCGGTTTGAAAGTTTGGGGAAGGCTCTGACCATGCAACCGTTTAGTGCTCTGTTGGTGCTACGGAATCGATCCTGCCTCTCTGATGAATGTGTAACAGACACCTCGGAGACCTGCCTCTCACCGCTCATACAATGCAGAGATCATCTTTACAATGGAGAAATTCCCCAATGTGGAACTGTTACTTTAGCCTTCATTCGGTAAATCTCAAAGCAAATTTTATGGACTATAAATGCATATTTTACTATATGCCTGTATACATGATAATGAGACTAGGAAATATGAATTGTGGTTGTCATATGACCTGTGTGAACTAAATTCCCAGAAGTGTGAGAGTTTTGAGAAAGGGATTGAGTGAGAAAAAGGGAAAAAAACTTACAAATACATGTTAAGAACACATGAGAAATTAGGAGACCAGAGACAGGATGGTTTGTGAAGATAATATGGATGAGAGAAGCAGTAGACTTAAAGGATAGAAAGGAGGAAGAGGAGGAATATGAAGCTGATGAGGGCCTCCATGTAAAACAAAATGAGAAATAAAAGCTAGAAGAGTCTTCGAGTAGATAGACCATGGGAATTTGACTCACAAAGAGTCTAAGATCCCTTTGCTGTTCATCAAAGACTGATCTTCAGAAAGAAAGAACCTCGCTTCCTCATTTGCCAAGGTGCTAGGAGAGATGGCTCTGATGTGATTTGAGAGATGTTAGGAAAAGAGTCAGAAAACCCCAAGGGTCAGAGATTAAAGGGAAATATGGAGAAAGGGCTATTTAGAATCTGATTAATCAATGAAAAGGCATTAAATAATTTACATTGTTGACTTATGACAGAACCACATGTACATACAAGTTCATTCTCCTGGCTCACAATAGTTGTACTCTAGAAAATTGCTCCAAACAGTCAATCAGCAAACACTGAACCACTGCTCCTAGAGGAAATATAAGTTTAGGTCCCTGTGAGCCTCTGGCCACAACATTTTTGTCAGTTAATCAATACATAAACCTTGCTTTCTGCGTGTTTCTGTTTAAACACATCTTAATATATATTTTTGATTTATTACCATTGAATTCATGACCAAGAGCACTATACCTCATATCTGAGTGAAGCTTATCAAATGTATTTTCTCCGTAAGGCACATCACAGCCTTGGTTCACTTAGTAAACTGGACAGCACTTCGGCCCTATGCATAAGGGTCATTTTAAGCAGTGAAATCACCAGCAAAAAATACAAAAATGTGACACCAAATAGATGCAAAAGGATATTTGTTTACAGTATGAGAGCTGAAACCAGAAGGCAGAGTGTCTCTTTGTTCAAATGCAACTGGAAACATGCATATAGAGTAAATCAAATCTTTTGTCACTGTCTGCAAGTCCACAAATGACCACAAAAGTGCCACGAGTATTGATCACAGGTTACAAATAAACATTAGCAAGTAAGAAACTCATATACATGTATGGAATCTTAATAATAAGAATCAACCCAAGATATGCCTCATATGTTCTTGAGCCTGTGGCCTTTTCTGTGCAAAAAGAAATAGACAAGGGAAGGCCACAGGCCCAGGAACAAAATGTATGAAGAAGGAACTCTAGTACCTTGGGTTAAGGTGGAAGAAAGTTCACTCATAAAAATTTCCAGAGAACCTTCTGTTTCGGAGTTAACTTAGGAAGACTATTATATATATAAGTATAAAATATTACTTATATACCCATCAAACCTGAGTGGGCTTTTCAAAAGATACAAAACCTAGCAAAAAGACCAAAATTAGTTGAAAAATAACTTTAATACCAAATGAAATATGGCATGAAGTTCTAAGGCCAATTGGGAGCCAAGAAAGGATGATTCTCTTCCCTTCAGTTGGAAGAAACTGTAAAAGGTTCCATGAAGGAAGCAGCATCTGGCATGGAATTGAGTAAGTTGGAGGGAGGTTTCTTCACACTGAGGAGAGAACATGAACCAAAGCATGAGATCAGGAAAGCACAGACATGAGAAATATTCCATTTTAACTGGTAAATGTAAAGGTAAAGCCAGAATAAGTTGGGGCAATTTTAATGACCTGGCCTGTGGTAACAGACTCAGTAGTTGGCACCTAATTCACCAAGATGATGTGAGCATGAGATTCATCTGCCTGCAAAGTAGGAGGGAAGACTGGAGTTGAAGAGGCCATTATAATAGTCTAGGCAAGAAGCAGTGAGTTTCCAAACTAGAATACAGGCAGTGGAAGGGAGAAAAAAAAAAACAGTGTGGATTTATTATAGATCCACAGATGTGAGAACTGATTTAATTGGCAGAATGAGGTGTTGTGGGTCAGGCAAGAATAAAAGGAGGTTTTCAGGGACGGTGGTGCGGTTTCCTTTTGGGTGACTGGGAATGGTAGTGCCATTAATATATATGTTAAACTTGAGGGACAGACTGATGGGTTAGGTTTCAAACAAGGTGAATTCTAAAATTCTAAAATGCTCCCAATCCATCTAAATAAAGACTAGAGAGAGAAGAAAGGCATCTATAGTTGGAGATGGAGACGAGACTGGAAATATAAATGTAGGAGAGTATGGAGAGAAAAGAGAGTATCGGGTTGAGGACTTGGATTTATCTACATTTAAGGAGAAAGAAAATGAATTAGCAAAGAAGACAGGCAACGACGGCCCAGTACTCGAGATTTTCCATTAGACAAAATTTTTTTTTATTATTACACTGTGCACTCAAATATGAGCACTTCAGCTATTGCTCTACACAAACAAAAATAAAAACTCATTTCCTTTGCCGCGATAGAACAGAATATTAAGACATTATTCTGATCCATCAATTCAGCCCTGTGACTTGCCAAATACCCAGCTAGAATACAATCCACTAGAAAATTTTAAATTGCTCTGCCGCATATCATCTTTACATATAAGTTTAGCAGAATATTTTCTTTTAAATATCACTTAAGATCACTCAATTATGAGAGTAGAAGGAGAGGGCCCTTTAGAAATAGTGTTGTTGAATATTGGAATGGAAATCCTTGAGCTCCTTGTCTTATGAAATAAGTCTTTTTGTGTGCATAAAATATAGTTCAACATTAAACATTTTCTACAAAATGGGGGACAAATCCCAGAGTAATCTTCACACAACGTTATTTTAGGTGCCTAATGCCTGTAAAATTATAACTGTACATTGTCCTAAAGTTGAGAGTCTTTCAACATTTTCCTCATAAACCCCGTTTTTCAGGGGCTTATAACTCAACTATAGAAATTTGCTTCAGGATGAAACTTGGAATACCCAATTTCAATTTGATCTAGTTATAACCAGTTGAAATAGAGACCAAAACTTTTGCATTGTACCTTTCTTACTTGGTTCTCTGTAGTTTTAAGTTTAAAGACACTGTCAGGCATTTCCACCAATTTTTCACTTTTCAAATACCTTTCTCTTTGGATTTTTAAAACACAGCAAAAACAGATTTTAAAAAATGTAATGAGTGATTAACGTCTCAAGACAAGGATAGAGACATGTTGAATCTTGCACAGCCAACTCACCCTCCAAAATCCAAGTAAGGTCAGTAGATATCGAAACCCTTTCCAGCATCACATTTATTTTCAGCAAAGAGCTTGTATTGAATGAGAATAGAATACCCAGTTGAGGCCTATAGCATAGAAAGACGTGGGGAAATTTAACCCTAAAGAGTTCAGTATACAGTGAGGTAATGTTCTTGACTTTTTTTTTAGTGTGAAAAAAAAATACTCCAAAACAATGGCAATAGTTTGTATCTCAAATAGTTGTTCATTTCCTTATACATATAAGAAACTACCTTTCTCTAAAGAGAGTAAAATATTTAAATATGAATAATTACAAACTACTGTTATAAGTAAGTCCTACAGAAGGTGTGCAGAGTAGAGTGTTTAACCACCTAAGAGTTACTCTACTTCCTTAGCAACTAAATTATTATTTGGCAAGAAGAGGCACAACAAATGTGGCCAGTGTTTGCTTCAGTTATTCCTACTAAATGCAGCCATATTCCTTCAGAACAATCTTTCTTCATTTACATGCTGTCCAGCGTCTCCCATCTTGGGTACACTCTACCTTCATTGATCGTACAATACCATCTCGGCACCACCTAAAGTAGTCTTTTCATGTCTGGCAAACAGCAGGGACTCACAACTGCTCCACATTGCCTGTGTACTTCTTCCCTCCTTCCTCCTTTAAAAAAAAAAAAATTAACATTTATTTATTTTTGATAGAAGCAGGTAGGCAGGAGCAGAGAGAAGGAAACAGAGGATCCAAAGCAGGCTCTGCACTGTGAGCACAGAGCCTGATGAAGGGCTTGAACTCACCAACCATGAGATCGTGACCTGAGCTGAAATCTGAGTTGGCCACTTAACCAACTGAGACGCCCAGGCGCCTCCTTCCTTCCTCTATCAAGTGCATCCATGCTCTGTAATAGATCTTCAAACTCTATATGCACCATGCAATTGTGACTATCTTCCATGATGTACCTGGGCCAGATCTAATAGGTTTAAGCTCAAGAGACAATAAAGAAAATCAGGCTTGAGAGCTAAAATGTGTAAACCGGCAGTTATTAAGTTTTGTTGAAAGGTACCAAGACAAAAACCATCCCAGATTTTAATCTCCATTTTGCTACTAGCCGGTGATTCTTCACCTGTCTGAGCCTGAGTTTTCTCATGTGCAAAATAAAAACATCAGATCGGAAGGTTTTTAAGATCCTTTCTATCTCTAAGTTCTGGAATTCTTGTGGAAAAAAGTACTTAGTTCAGTTAGGTACATTTTCTATTATGTAGCCCGATTATACTAATGCAGATGCCAGTTTTCTCCTCCAAAAGCATTTTACTCTCCTAACTACACAAGAGACTATATGGTAAACATCACTTGCTACCGAAATTTTATGTTTTACTAATGCATGCATGCCAAGACATTAAAGGGTTCCCTTCCCAGCACTAGGCAGCTGACCATTTGACCATTGCCTGACTGCATGGCCAAACCTATAGGAGAAAATAGGCACAGAGATTCTTGCTGAAATCCCCATTCTTGTAGATTTGAAACTAACCCATTGGAAACTCCACTGGCTTTTGTGGGTTAGCTGTGCATGTGCAATGCAAGCTTGTTAAGAACGTAAACCAACATTCATAATTTGATGTCAACCAGATTCCTTTCCTTCCCATACCTGATGGAGTATGAAAGAAGGGTTATAAAGATGAGAAAAGGGAGAAAAAGACCTGTGTAAGTTTGAATTGATCTTCAGCTCATTGTGAAAATGTACAAGGAATTTTTAAATGCCAGGATCTGAGGGTGCTGTCTCAGAGAATTGGGCCACTCAATTTTCTTATCCCAGTAGCTACCTAATAAGAATATGGTAAAAATTTAAAGACACACAATTGGGGCACCTGAGTGGCTCAGTCGGTTAAGCATCTGACTCTTGGTTCCAGCTCAGGTCATGATCTCATAGTTTCATAGGTTCGAGCTCTACATCAGGCTCTGTTCTGACAGCGCAGAGCCTGCTTGAGATTCTTTCTCGTCCTCTCTCTCCGCCCCTCCCTCATTCACTCTGTCTCCCTCAAAATAAATAAGCTTAAAAAAAAATAAAATAAACACACACAATTAAAACAGATCCAGACCTTTCCTGCCTTCAGAAACAGGTCTTTTTTTCTGAAGACAGGTCAGAATCCCTGTCTTTTCCCTATAAATTAGAGCTGCCATCAGTCTATCCGAGAACTAGGTTTCTGCTCCTATTCTGCATAATTACCGAGGTAGGTTGGGGATACCCCTTCCCACCAGGGAGGAAGATTATACCATAAAGTGCTGAAATAATTCCAAGTAGGACAAAAGCAAGGATAGCACAGCAACATTTAAGGATTGGGCATTTTCAGAAAGTGAGGACAATCAGATCCCCACATGAACCTCTGGCTCCCTTCAGTGATGGCCTACTTTAGAGCCTGCCATATGAGCAAAGCTCCCAGGCAACCACGTACCTCCAGAATACACGGCAATTCCTTCTTTATTAAGCCGCCGTGAGGTCTGGAAGTATAATTTCAACTTTGCATCCCAGCAGAGTACTGAACACACTGTAAATACTGAAAACAGAGGGAATTTAACACAAGGTATTGGTTACCCAGGTAATGAAACTGCCGAGAACCCAACCTGGAGAAAGGAAAGCAACCCAGAAATTAGGAAAAGCAGGAGGCCACCCCTTATGCTGGGGAAGCAAAAGATGGAGGCGGTGTTATCAGAACCCAGAGAATGAGGGGCGCCTGGGTGGCGCAGTCGGTTAAGCGTCCGACTTCAGCCAGGTCACGATCTCGCGGTCCATGAGTTCGAGCCCCGCATCGGGCTCTGGGCTGACGGCTCAGAGCCTGGAGCCTGTTTCCAATTCTGTGTCTCCCTCTCTCTCTGCCCCTCCCCCGTTCATGCTCTGTCTCTCTCTGTCCCAAAAATAAATAAATGTTGAAAAAAAAATTTTTTTTAAAAAAAGAACCCAGAGAATGATATCACCCAAAAGAAGCTGGCACCGGCTAGAGTCAGAATGGTCGTGCAGCTACCCAATGCAAATGGAGCAGGGAAATACCTTCGTTGCTCCCTTTCTCCTGCCCTTAGGTCTCTCCCATTGCCCAAGCCCAGATAATTGTGTGGGAGCCTGAGAAATGCAGCCGGCTGGGATCAGCTTCTCTGAGGCAAGGAGCAGAGCTGAGGAAGGGGGAGGAATGCGTCTGCGAGCAGGGAGTCAGGGACCAGAATGAGTCTCTTCATCCACTCACCAACATGCATAGAAGATATCACCAATGCCACAGCCCCCAAAGAAGTTAAGATGTTGTGGAAGGGACAGAACGTCAGCACGTAATCCCAACCCTACCTGTGAGAAGTGAGAAGCTACATCAGAACTCAGAGAAGGGAAAAGCAGTCCGGGAAAGGGTGCTTGTCATATGGTGAGCATGCTCCTTCAATTCATTCCCTCAGGAAAAATGGTAAAATGATGTACCTCAAGCGAGAAATACAGGCTGTATTTTTATCGAAGAATGCCTTTTCTTAAAAACCCACAAGAAGGTTCTAAAGAAATTATTGTTGCTCTTTTTGTTTCTTGTTCCCCGCGATCAAATGACTTCTGTCATCATTGAAGGATTTTGACTGTCTCTGGAAAATGATGGCTAGAGTAACCCAACCAAAATGAATATTGCGGTGAGGAGGCCATTAGACTGGTGAGACCCACAGCCAAAAGTGCCTTCGTAGACGACAAGTCAAGTAGGGGGTGAGGGGAATGAGAACAAAGTTAGCCTTTGCAAATGTAAGGAGATTTTCCAGTAAAGCGACAATAATTTAATTACAAAAATGCTTCTGATACGGCTACCCATGAAATCTTTTTTGGCAAAAAGACTGACAGAGTAAGGACGGCGGGCTAAGTGGTTGCTGATTGGTTTGAATTAGAGCCAGATTAAAGGTACTGCACTGGCTTTCCGTGTAGGCTGCTTGAAGAGGCAGCCAAATGTTCAAGCCTAAACCCCTCCTCTAGCATATAATCTAAGGCCACCATGTTCTCTCAAGACACATTAACAAGTTTTAGATTAGTGAGCCAAACACCAACATTTTTCTCTCCTGATTTATTTATCATCTGTACAAAATGAGTCTGACTGATTTCTATGGCAAAAATCAAATGCTACCACAATCACACGAGATGACATAACTACGGAATGATCATTTTTTAAAGAGCAACTCATACTCACCATAAAGAGCCACAGTAGCATTTCAATCCTTCAATGCCCTTCAGTGCTTTGTGTTTCCTAGCCAAAGTCTTTAACAGCCCATGAAGGCTGATAAACACCTTGTATTGAATAGCAGACTAAGAATGTAATCATCATTAAGTGATTTTTAAGCCCAAGTGTGGCTCCATTTATATTCAATTGGTTTAAAAAAAAATAACGCTTTGTATTTTACTGGGAAGCATCCAGATTTTTATTTAAAACAGAAATACTGAAAAAAAAACTAAAAGAAAAAAAAACTACACAGTTTCTGTTCTGGACCATTAATTTTTCAGTCAGATCTAACTATCATTTAATTGGTTCCTGATGCTAAAACTTGGATTCCACTTTAAACTCTTGAAACTAGAGCATATAGAATAATTTGTTATGCTGAGCTATTCATCCCAAATGTCCAGGGAAAATAAACCAATCTCAAAATAAAACTGGGCTACCTTCTGTGATGACACAAAATTAATAACATAGTCTAAGAAATAAACCTTGCATCTATGTTTGCCAAAAAAAAAATCATTAGGGTCTCCATGATGAAGTAATATTTAATACATATTAATGTTTAATGTAAAAGGAGGTCTGTGAACTAAAAACACAAATTTTGTGAGCATAAACTTTAGAAATCTTGCCTAAATTAACAAGACTCAGAATCATAATTCAAATAAATCTACTTCTCTTGGGTTTGTGAATGAATTTTTCGTACTTCTTATTTTTTCTATTTATAGATCGATTAAAATGAGTTCTGGTATTATGTAACCCACTGATGAATTCCTAGAAGGAAACTTCAACTTTTCAAAGATCTCCAAGTAGTCTACATTGTCACTTTACAACGTGAAATCTAAACAGGAAAATATTCTATAGACGTGACTTTTTCTTCGGTAAGTACAGAAAAAAAATATATTGAATAATCTGGGAATTTAAGCAGCAAAGTGGCTTGAGGGATCCGCATTGTAAACAGGTTTCTGTTCACAACAAAGTCAATTTATAATCTGGCTAAACTAACCAGCTCAGAAAAACAACCTCTGAACAGGAATGCCACACATGCAGATAAACACTAGTGAAAACCTTCCTGAAAGGACTGCTGGCTCAGCGTGAACCCAGTGCAACTTGGTAACCAGTCCTCTGGAGAGAGGCCAAATTAGTCAGATAATTGCTCTGGCCTGAACGCAGCCTTGGAAGTGCTAAAATCTAAAATTCTTCCCAGCTTCTTTTTTTTTAATGTTTATTTATTTTTGAGAGGGGTGGGGGGCAAAGAGAGGGAGACAGTGGATCCGAAGCGGGCTCTATGCAGAGAGCAGAGAGCCGGATGCAGGGCTTGAACTCAGGAGCGGTGAGATCATGACCCAAGCCAAAGTCAGAGGCTCAGCCAACTGAGTCACCCCGGGGTCCCCAAATTCTTCCCAGCTTCTTAAGGGTGGCTTGAGGGTCCTCAGCTAGTGGCCATGAAGCAAAGATAGTTAATGTTTCTGTAGCTTCAGTAATCACAAAGTGATTTGTAAATGAGGAGCTCTCTTTACTGCTGAAATGAAGTTCAAAGACAGTATGGCTGAGCTATTTGCCAGCGATCGAAACTGCAGGAGAAAAAGGAGGCACAGAATGCACAATATCTTTCATTTAGAGAAAGTAGGCGTAAAGTTTCCTAGTCTTCCAGGAAGACTAGGAAATGTATGTTATATGTTATATATATGTTAGAAATATATTTGTAAAATTTATCCTCATTGTTTTAACTCCATCCTCCCAGTCAATACTTTCATCCAGATGCAAGTACGAGCTATACGTGTAATTTTATAATTTTCTCTTCCAGTCAGCTCTTGATTTGTCATTTTCAGTGGTTTTCTGTCAGAGTTTTGCATAGCAGTACCAGAAGCATTTAGCTGTATTAGAAACATTTTTGTAACTAAACCATTGTCGCTTTCCTGGAAAATCTCCTTACATTTGAAGACTGAATTTGTCATCATTCTTTGCTCCCTACTTGACTTGAAGTCTACAAGGCACTTTTGGCTGTGTGCCCTTCCAGTCTAACGGCCTCCCCACCAACCCATCAGAATATCTGGTGATTTAACTGTGTTTCCTGGTTCTTCTTAGTAGCAACAGCTTCCACTGTTAAGGTGGTTTGTTAGCTCCATACTACAGTCTGACTTAGTGCCAAGAATTTACCGCCTTTCCTTCCCCCAAACTTCTTCCACCTTGGGTGCTACCTAGATCAATGAAAGCATCAGGTCACAAGACAGAAAACTGGCTCAGCTCAGAGACTGCTTTTGCTCTCTCCACTCCCACATCTAAGCCTCCATTAAGTCCTGCCCAGTGGACCCCCAAATGCACCTAGTTTCACCTCCTTCTTTTCATCCTTTGCCCCTTGCCTTAGAGGAAGCCCTTGTAATATTGTCTGGAGTACTGCAATACCTCCCTATGTCCCCCCCCTTCTCTTCCCTTTCTGTTTTAACACTCATCCGGGCAGGTCCCTCCACTTCACAAAATCATCAATGGCTCCAATGCCTGCAGTCTCAAGTCCAAACTCCCTGCAGCCCTCACAAGAGCGTCTGGGCTCCGTCTCTAACCAATCCGCATATTTATCACAGTTTGCATTTCCCCAAACATCTCATTTTCTTGCTATCTTTGAGTTGGCTGCTTCCTCCACGTGGAATATCTTTCCCATCCTACCCTGTAGAATCTGCTTAGGGAATTCTTTGTAGACTCAGGTTCTCCCTACCTGCCTCCCTCCCTTGCCTACCTCCCTCCCGTGGGCAACCTCCACCCTTGGCTTTCCCTGATCATCCTTCCTGAGCACCTTTCCACTCTCCCTTAGAACATTCACCCACTGCTAGGGAATTAGCAGTTTATGGACAGTTGTGGGTTCCTGGAAGGCTGGGATTTTTTTTTTTTTTTGGACCAGTTTTTGTATTTCTAGCACCTAATTGGAGTCCTGAGACCCTGAAGAGGGGAGGGCAGTTGAGGAAGGAAAGGAAGAAGACAGAAAGAGAAAGGGAAGGAAAAAGAAAGAAAAGAAGGAAGAAAGGAGGGAGTTGGGAGGGGGGGATAAAAACCACTTGCATACCCTTGTTAGAATAAATACATTTAGGGGCGCCTGGGTGGCACAGTCGGTTAAGCGTCCAACTTCAGCCAGGTCACGATCTCGCGGTCCGTGAGTTCGAGCCCCGCGTCGGGCTCTGGGCTGATGGCTCAGAGCCTGGAGCCTGTTTCCAATTCTGTGTCTCCCTCTCTCTCTGCCCCTCCCCCGTTCATGCTCTGTCTCTCTCTGTCCCAAAAATAAATAAACGTTGAAAAAAAAATATTTAAAAAAAAAGAATAAATACATTTAGCCAATCGAGGCAACCAACTACTGAAAAACCGGCACAGGAAAACACCCCTCACTTACACTGGAAGCTTGTTGTGTGAGGCCTGAAAAAAGATCTAAAAAGACAGAGTACAGTCCTTTCTAACAGAACTGAGTCATATGATGAGATTGGTTTCTGAAACCAACGGTATCTAAAAGTAAAGAAAATAATGAATGCCAGAACAGTGCGTGGGGGTGGATTTTTCTCCAAAATACACCCTAGAGATTGAAAAGGGAGAGGGAGAGGATAAAGGTTGACTAGACGTGAGGGGAGCCAAAAATCACCTTTTCCCCCTTCAAAAGGCATCAGAGAAAGGAAAGGGGGATTGTACATTAATGGAAAAAAATCAACCACTCTGATTAAATGTTACATATTTTTTACTCACTCAAATTTCAGAAGGCCAGGGGAGGGGCTGAAGGGTGTGTTTTTACTAATGATTAATCTCTCTCTCTGCGTGTGTTTTTCAACCTGGTGACATTGTTGAACTTGGGGCAGGGGAGAGAAAAATTAAAATAGCCAAAAGTCCGTCTTCTCTGGTTTTACTAGAACATTATCCTTAATGTAAGTTTCCCTTGATTGTCCACTTTTATGTACCCAGTGAGAGCCCTGCTTGAGAGGAGTCTTTTCTTTTATAATTTGACACCTAAACATTTTGTCTACTTACTGTGAAAAGTCATCAAATAAAGGAAGTTACAGAAAAACATTATTATCCCCAAAGCAATTTATGATAGATAAGACATCCAAAGTTTTGTCTAGTTAAAAAAAAAAATGCTTCTGAGATGAACGCGTGTTAAAACATTTGAGAAAGCTACGAATATTCTAAAAGAGTCTGCTCTTCCTATATGGTGGCAAGAAAAAAAAAAAAAGCCTAAAGACACAGCAGGAATAAATAATCCATAGTGATTTATTTACAGAGCCTGAAGCGTATGGTTCTGAACAAGATATTTCCCAGAGCAGCAGCAGCGAGCCTGACACAGCACCAGACCCGTTTCAAGCTCCCAAACGACTTTTCCACAGCCGCGTGCCTCTGTTTTCCATGCTACGTTTCCTGCTCTGAGGTCAGTAACTTATTTCATTTACTTTTCTCTCTAATCCGTATGCCTATCCTATCACACTAGAAAAACTCTGAGGTCTCGGTTTCAGTGATGTGGGTGAGACTGACCCAGTGTCACTGAGTCACCAGTCAATCCAAAGGCTAATCTGTATTTTGTCCTGACTGCCCCAAGTAAGCAATAAAACTTCATTCATTCATTTATTCATTCATTCATTCATTCAACATATATGTCATGAGAAACTACTATATGCCTGCCATGGTGCTGAGTACTGGAGGGCAAAGGTTGACAATGGTTACTCTCCACTGAACCCACAGTGACAATACTGGGTAACAAAATGCTATAAAAGAGGAAAACAGAAAGTGAGGATGCAGAGAGGAAGAAGCAACCAACACTGATCCCTTTGTCCAAAAAGAAGAGAAGTTTGCCTTCAAAGGAGAGTAACTATATTTAACTTTAGAAATGACTAGAATATCCTTATGTGCCACTGGATTAATGTCTATACTTCTTAAGACCTGGGTCTGTAAGATCATCTTCTATAGGCAAAACTAAGAAGCAACTTAAAGAAATTATCTAGGTTCCTGTTTGGAGGGGACCAGGAGGGAGGGGATTACCTAGGGAAGAGTGTAAACATGTATAAATTATTGAGAGATTTGCTTAGAGCGTCTGCAGAAATGTGATCCAAGTTCACATATGTGGTTGAGAATTAACAAAACACCTTTACCAGGGGCCTGCCAGAGCAAATTCATGGAGACTTGTCCTAACTTACAGTAATATAGGACTTAATGGGTTTTAAAGCACTTTCATCCTCATTATCTCCCTGTACCTAAGGGTTCATCACAGAGTATGTATACTGAGGCACTCAGGAAAAGTAGTACATTCCCAATCTGACTGGGAAATTTGAGGATCAGAGAACCATGCTTGCAAACAGCACACCCAGGATGAGCTCTCCAGTCTTCTGAGTCCTGACCGGTGCCCTTCTTTCTTGCACCCCGCTGTATGAAACAACAGAGCAGGGGGACTAAAATCTAAATACAAAAACAAGCTCTCAGATCAGATCAATGAGACTGATATGATTGTCTCACATAGATATGATGCAAATAAATGTGATTTCTAATGCCCCCAGTGCCCCACTAAATAATAGCTGGACTAGGTTCTTCACCATGCTGGACCTCATGCAGAGGAAGAATAATCTTTGAAAGACAAGACCAGGAGCAAGGCATCTTCCTTAAAGACCTTAGAGATTTTAGAGATCAGTATTTTCTACTGCAGACTAAAGGAAGCTCTGGGGATCCCAGGGAGAGAAAAAATCAGTCTTGGAAGTGACTGTGAAATCCACTCAATACCAAAGATTTTTTACCTTCTAAGCCTACTCCCTCCTTCAAAAACCCTGGGAGGGTTTTTCCCAAATTAACAGGAGAAAAAAATATGGGGGTGGACTAGGATTCAGCTCGACCCACGACTGACCGGGGAGAGATGCCTCCCCAGTGGAAGTCTCTGGTGGCAATGAGGAGGAAATGAGTAAGCTCCACTGTACTAAAGGTTATCGAATCTGGGACTGGACCACAAGGCTTGAGGACTGCATCAAAGGAAGGACTACACTCCCTGATTCCGTGTGTTCCTTTGGCTTTTGTAATCGGCAGACCTAAAACGACAGTGTCTGAAACAAGACGGAAGTGTCTTTCTCAAGTGTCAGTCCAAGCAATCCCGTGGGTGTGGCAGTTCCCCGGTGCCAGGACCCCAGGCTCCTCCAGCTTGTTGCTCAACCGTGGCTTCTCCAGCTCCAGCTCCAGTCCTCCCACCACGCTGCAGGCAGGGGACGGAGGAAGTGCACAGGGACGCGATGTAGAAGTTGCACACGGCACTCTTGTTAATATCTCATTGGCTACAATGCCATCACCTGTGCACGGCTGGTTGCACGGGAGGCCCAGCTACAAACCCTGTGGCTGTAAGAGCAAAGGGAGAGCAGATGTCAGAAGACAACCAGTTGTTTCAGCCACAGACCCCAACCTGAAGATTCGTCTCTGACAAGGCTTCCTCTTTTCCTTCAGCTCAACTGCAACTATTTTCTAGCACTTTACTGTAATGATGAGCCTCCTTTTCCGTCTGAACTGCAACCCCATTTCTGAGGCACTAAGTCACGGGCAGCTCCTAAGAGCGGGAGCCACAAGCTTAAAAAACTGCTTCGACTCTGCTCCAAAGTGATTAGCCTCATGAATATATTACTGGTATTTTTTTAGTGCTTGCTGTTAAGACAGTCTAACAATTAATTTGTAACCAAAAGAAATATCATCTGCTTAACAGGGAATATCAACCCATGAGAAATAAATGGTCTCTGCTTCTTACTAGAGAACTGTTAAGAACACTGTATCACTTTGGGGCGCCTGGGTGGCTCAGTCGGTTGGGCGGCCGACTTCGGCTCATGTCACGATCTCGCGGTCCGTGAGTTCGAGCCCCGCGTTGGGCTCTGGGCTGATGGCTCAGAGCCTGGAGCCTGCTTCCAATTCTGTGTCTCCCTCTCTCTCTGCCCCTCCCCCGTTCATGCTCTGTCTCTGTCTGTCTCAAAAATGAGTAAAACGTTAAAAAAAAATTTTAAAAAGAACACTGTATCACTTTGATACTTGAGATCTGAAAAAATTAATGGAAGTGTTAGGGTCTATTTTAATGACAGTGTCTTTAATTTTAATGATCACTTTAAAGTGATGGTTAAAACACATTTCTCCAATTTTCTGTCCATTTACTGTCTCAATAGGTCACGACATTAATGGGAGGGGACACTAAATCTGAGGCTAGAATGAATCATGCCCGGTTCCAATCAAAATTGTACTGAATGCATGTATGGAATGTATTTGGATTAATATTACTCACACAGCAAAGATACCAAAGATACCACGTGACAGGAAATTCGAGGTTCTCACCAGTGTCCAGAGCACGTATGCATGCCATCCAGTAGTTACGTTACATTGTAAGGACTCTGTCAAATATCTTGTATGGCAACATTAAATATGGGTCTGGAAGCCAGTTAGAAAATCCCTGAACTGAGTTTATTTGAGAGCTTAACAATATAAATTGCAGAAGAAGAGAGACTCTCCTAGAGAAACTTCTCTACAATATAACACTATAAACAGCTCTCTAGAAACATATTTCATCAACTGAGTAAGATCCCCTTGGCAGGCCATCTCCCGGGGTAAGCTGCAACGTCTGTAACATCTCCAACTCTGGGAGAAAGATGACATTCTCTGAATCCTGGAGGAACTGTGTTTTCCCCTTAGAACAAAAAGCATCATCCTAAAGCGTGGGCCTTGTCAGCTTTATTAGCACTGCCAAACCCCATCATCTCCCTTCCCCCAAATACCTACACCGTCACATGCATACACATACATGCATGTACACACACACATGGCAATCACCTTGGACAGCATAATTTTTTCTGACAGCATAATTTCTAAGAAGACAAATAATTATATTACTCATTAGTGCTTTGAGGAAGTCAAATAATTAAGGATAGCTGGTCACTGGGGTGGTTAGACTCTTTACCACTTACCTTTTCACTGGAAAAAAAAAGGCATCTGTGGCAAAGCTTGGCATCTGCTTAACTTCGATGTCTTACTTGGGAACAGAACCCTGATTTTACTTGGGCATATCGTCCCCCCAAATAAAAGATTATGTTTCCTGGCCTCTTATGAGCTGGGTGTGACCACATGGCAAAGTTCCGCCCAACGAGAGGTTCGTTGGATGATTTCCAGCAAGTCTGTTGAAAGGGCCTGACTCACATGGGAGAGCTCTGTCCTTCTGCGTACCCTCCTCCTGATTTGCAACACGGATATGATGACTGGAGCTGTCACACACACGGATGGCTCACGGGGCCATCTTGGACCATGAGGTGAGCCTGGGAATGCAAATCACACCTGGGAAGAAATCTGAGGTAAAGTAGGCTAGGCTGCTGTAACAAAGAAAATCCAGACTTGGTGACTTGGAAGACAGATGATTTCTCTCGGAGAAAGTGAGGCTTCCCAGCAATGGGCAATTTTCCTCCAGTCATCCAAGGACTTAGGCTCATGGTGACTTTGTCCTCCTTGTTGTGTGGCTTCCACGGCCACTCTAGCCATTAGCATCCAGCCAAAGCCAAAGTGGGGGAAAGAGTGGAAAGCCGGGATCATAGATCTCCTCTAAGGCAAACGAAGAGGAAACTGCTGACATCGTTTCTCCTCATACCACTGGCAAGAGCTTTATCACATGGCCAAATCCAGCTACAAGGGAGACTGGGAGATTCCATGAGCCCAACTGGAGAGCCACACCTCAGTTACAATTCTATTATTATGGGAAAAGAAGAGACACAGAGTCTGATAAACGGAAACCAGTCTCTGGACAGAAGGTAAGGTGGGATGATAGGAGTCTGGGCCCTAATGACACCTTAGGGCTGCACTCTGTACTGACTACATCGACATTTCTTTTAGCTGAAAGAAAAATCGATGTTTATGTTATCAGGCCACTCTTATTTTGAAAGGTTTTTCTCCCCTTCTTTACAGCCAAACATAATCTTAAATGGTACAAATTATCAAATTTTACCTTTAAACATAAGAACATTTTGATTTATGAGTACAAAATACATATGGTCAGTTAAACGATTATGGAATTTAAACTATAAAGGATTACTCTAATGACACGTTGAAAATTATGGCTGCAATTTTGAGTTAGCATTCAAAATGGAAATTTTTCTTATCTTCCCCAATATTACTTGCCTTTGTACCTTGCAATACAACGTGTGATTTCTCTGTGGCCTAAATATTAATAATATTGGTTATTAATTAGTGAAAACTAAGATTCATTTTTGTGTCTTTGCAAGTTCAGAGTGAGGTATGCATATTTGTCCTCGCCGTATTTTGTAAAAGAGCACACGTACACATAGAACTTTCACTTGTAGGATCATGAGTCCCTTATAAACAAAAACTCATTCGATCAGATTGTCCTCAATGCCTCAGTCAGCATATCAACCCTTTTAAGTGATTAAGGCTGCATTTAGCACCCCTCGCCACAATGACATAAAATTGAAATAGCTTAGACATGACTTAGAAATCTGCTTGTTCCCTTCAATGGAGATTTTTAGGTATGGGGACCAGAAGACATGGATTCTCGTCTTACTTACCCAAGCTCAGATCTCTGCTCTTGAGAGGGACCCTTAAATGCCTTTGATCTCATTTTTCTGATTTATTAAAACGAACGTTCAAATGAAACCATCTCTATCATCTTTCTCTACCGATTGTTTTCCCAGTTCCAAAGATCCCCCGACCCTGTGACGACAAGGCCAAGCTTGTAGCAGCTAGAGCAAATGACATAACCTCACACTAAAAATCCTTAGGTGGGGCGCCTGGGTGGCTCAGTTGGTTGAGTGTCTGACTTTGGCTCAGGTCATGATCTCGCGGTCTGTGAGTCTGAGGCCTGCATCCGGCTCTGTGCTAACGGCTCAGAGCCTGGAGCCTGCTTTGGGTTCTGTGTCTCCCTCTCTCTCTGTTCCTCCCCCACTCATCCTCTCTCTCTCTCTCTCTCTCTCTCAAAAATAAATATTAAAAAAATATTTTAAAAAAATCCTTAGGAACATGGGAGTAGCCCATGTGTTAGTCAGAAATGGTTACACAATTGTGTAAGTCATGAGGTTGTGTTTTCCACCCTCCATGACAACTTTTAGTGACACCGATCGTTACCTTTTACTGGGAGTTTATTATTTGCCAGGCACTGTGCCAAGTGAATTGTATACAATGTCTCAGTTAATCCTCCTGACAATCCCAGGAGAGCAGTGATATTATCCCCATTGCATAGATGAGGAATCAGAGGTTTAGAGCGATTAAATCATTTGCCTGAGCTACGCAGAGCGTTGACTAGAACTCGGGACTGCCTGGTTCCTGAGCACGGGCTCTGCAGCACGGTGAAGAGATGTCTGCAGGAAGTCAGGTGGTCCTGGCAAACTGCTCTCCTGACCCCACCCCCAGAGGCATGCCATTTGAGTCACTCATATTTAATTACACCATGAAGTCTCCATAGTAAACTTCCTTCCTTTGTGTCCCTCTGGACTCCATTCCCTTACTTCTCCTAATAATAGATGCGAACATCAATTGAGCACTAGCCACAGAGCTCTGTTCTCTAAATAGATGGTCTCATTTATCTTCACAAAAATCCTCTGAGGTAGATACTATTATTTCCTCCATTTCACAGGGAAGGACACCGAGGTACAGAAAAGTTAAGTATGTTGCCCAGCTAATAAGTGAAAAATACGTGTTTGAACCTGGTTCTAATTCCTAAGTAAAATTATATATATATATATTATAGATATATAAATATTTAATTTAATAATATTTAATTAAATAAATATTTGATTAAATAATATTTAATTAATTAAATATTTGATTGATAATGTTAATATTAATAAAATATATTAAATTAAATATAAATTATATACAATAAAATATTAATAAGTATTTAATTGTAAATATATAAATATAAACATTATAAATATATACACACATATATATATAAAAATTCTGGTAACATTCTAAATCAACATACATTGAGTCTTAACAATGTGCTGGACCTTGTGCTAATGATTCACATAAACCGTCACATTTAATCCTGTAAGTAGGCTTAACTGTTTTTGATGTTATTTGAAAGGTAACAAAACCCAGGCAGTCTTAGGAAAGTCATGAGAGAAAGTCAAGCAGGGGCTGTAGAACAAAATGGTTACAAGATCAGGCTTTCACCTCAGACAGCTGGTTAGAACTACCAGGCATGTGCTCTTAACAAGTTACTTCATTTTTCCCTGCCTCAGTTTCCCCACACGTGAAACGGGAGTGCTATGAGGATTAAATGTGTTAACATATGTAAAGCTTTTAAACCAGTGTCTGGTGCAGAGTAAGAACCGGATGACTACAAAGGCAAAATCAATAAAAGCCCAGACTTTGCCTTTTTCTACCAAAGTTGCTTTATCTTTTTGTGCCACAGTCTTGTCATTCGCCAGATACGAATAGCACCAGTACTTACCTTGCAGTGTTATTTGGAGGAGGAAACGGGGAAATGTGTGTAGAGATTAAATGAGCACATATATGTCAGAACAGCGCATGGCACCGAAGTGTTCTTTCGTTGTTGTTGTTGTTGTTATTAGGAGTATAGCATTGTTACCATTTTGGTCCTTTTCTCAGTCACACCAAAAACTCCTCCTCTCCTTCAGCAGTGATCAAGCCAGCCCTGCCTGAAGTTTTTTTTCCTCAAGGGAACAGAAGTGATGCCTATGGTGGTCTGCAATTTGAATCATTTCAGATGAGGAATACATGCAGGTCGCAGAATGCCTTTTTCCTCAGAACTCACCCGCAGGAGGGCAAGAATGCTTCTCAGTACCTGGGCGTGAATGGTACTCACTACGCCATGCAAACAAGCACATAATCATATCCCTGACTTGAAATGTTTTCTTTTTTTTTTTTTTTTTAATGTTTAGGAGAGAGAGACGGAGTGTGAGTGGGGGAGGGGCAGAGAGAGAGGGAGACACAGAATCTGAAAGAGGCTCCACGTACTGAGCTGTCAGCACAGAGCCCGACACGGGGCTCAAGCTCACAAACCACAAGATCATGACCTGAGCTGAAGTCAGTCGCTCAACCGACTGAGCCACCCAGGCGCCCCTGAAATGTTCTCTAAGAACCCGCCTGACTTGCATGATGGCAAGGCTCTTGGACCAGGGCCTTGACATCCACTGCTTGGATGACTCCCGAAGCACCAAGCCCTAGTCCAAAATATTGACTGATTGTTTGGTTGACCAACTAATACAACAACCGGCCATCCCAGCTGCTTTGCTCAGAGAGCAGGCTGACTGATTGTTTGGTTGACCAACTAATACAACAACCGGCCATCCCGGCTGCTTTGCTCAGAGTGCAGGCCGTCCTGCTCTGGAGAGGCAGGATTCCAGGACAGTTACATGTGGCCACAGCCTGACCGCCTGGGTTTGACACCTGCCTCCTCCATTTTCTGATTAGGTGAACTTAGGTAATTTGCCTCACTTCTCTGTGCCTTAAAAATGTCTAAAATAGGAATCATCATAGTCTTTATTGTGACAATTCGTTGAATTCATCGTGTCAGGACTTAGGTATCAGGATATAGTAAGTGCTCAATAAATGTCAGCATTATTGGCCGGCTAGCACAACTAACTTAAACTAGTCTGGGTTGCCCAGTTCCCTCACGGCCACATGGTGTGTCCCTATCTGAATGTAGGATAGAAGGGAGCTTCCCTCCTTTTGTGGGTGTAGGCTGGCAGTCCAGCAGGGAGAAAGCTTCCACAGCAGCTGTGCCCTGCCCATCACTCTAGCAGCGAATGCATGCCAAGCGTGCATACCTCCATGAATCATTTTGGCTGTTAAGAATCATTCACCAACATGACCTTCTCTTTTCTTCTTGAGCCATGCTAATAAGGCTATATCACTTACCACCCACACTTACATACACACGCAAAATAAAATTTAATCTTGTAACAATTATGTCATGTAGACGTGTCCTTGGGCACCAAGAATGATACCTGTTCTTTTTTCCCCTTCTTCTGTCAATAAACATTTACCTGAATGTCTCATCTCACTACTTAGACACAGGGCTATGCACTACAATTATAACAGTGAAAATCATTTTAGACCAGAGTTTAAAATCTGGAGGGATGAGGGGCAGAGGAGACGGAGTGTAATGAGAAGTAAACAAGCAAACATAAAACCCTGTGGTAAGAAAGCATAGAGTTTCAGGCAGGGTGTCTGGGGAGCCGGGGGGGGGGGGGGGAGCAGGGGGTTAAAAAAATTAAACACCAAACCAAAAATCAGGATCTCAAAGAACGCCTTCCCCAAAGAAAATGGCATCTAAGCTGAGCCTCAAGCAAAGGTATGTTAATTCTCACAAGTATTCCATTATGTGGATAGAGAAACTGAGGCTGGAGGACACCAAAATACAGTTGGAAAAACACACAAGAGTCTTCGGAATAAAAAAACATCATCCTGAAGACTTGGAGCTCTTTATTTCTACCATCACACCGTGCTCCCTCCCTTCCTAAAGATCTAAACATTTTAAGTTTATGAGTCTGACAACTTCAATGGCATTCCTTACCCAGGCTATAAAATTCTAGCCCTGCCACCACAGAGCTGTTCTTTCTGAATTTCACAAACTTAGAGATAACACTGACTCTAGTTTTCTGGCCAGCAACAGTAATGGAGCCCAGGACCTCGGTTTATATTTGAAGACTAACTTTACAACTGGAAAAACGCTGCTGCCTGTGAAATTCAGGCCAGGGGGTGAGGGTGGAGGAAGGAGCTTTCTCTGAGATTCCCTGCCTTGGGAACTTTCTACTTATTTTGTAAATCTTGAATTTCCCTTTGAAGTTACGTTTTCAGAGAGTTTTGTTTGTAACACGGAAAAATACATGTCGTAGCAATTATCTACAAATATAATAACAGAAAATACCCTCTCTTTTCAAAAATAAATGCTCCGTGTGAAAAAATGAAATCATTACGTTATAATTATTTCTCATTGATCTTGACTATACAGTAAAAATAAAGAGGTGGGGTCAACATGTCAGCTTTGCACAAAGGCATCAACAGGTAATCTGCCTCATACCATAGTTTGAGTAAGGTTTTGCCTATATTTCACATGTATGCCTATGTCCACCCCCTTGGTTCTAACATTGTACAAGCCTTCATTGACCGAGAAACTCTACATGCCACGGTAAAGCTGGTTCAACCAAAATAGTTAATGAAGATCCTTTGCCAAGCATGTGAAGGCTATTGCTTTTAGAGCCAAATCTGGTTGGCTTCCACGGTTACAATCATGTAATTT
Organism: Felis catus; assembly: GCF_018350175.1. Taxonomy (NCBI): domain Eukaryota; kingdom Metazoa; phylum Chordata; class Mammalia; order Carnivora; family Felidae; genus Felis; species Felis catus. The sequence continues at coordinate 112,425,961 of NC_058371.1, forward strand.
GACACATGCGATCTCCCTGCTCCCACCCCAATCCATTCAAGTAGACTGAGTCCACTGTATTAGTCCAACTTTATAAGGAAACAGAGAAATTATTATCAGAAGAGAAAAAGATGTTATTTTGGCATAATTATAATCGGTAACCTGAGGCGTGCCAAAGTTTAGTCAATAAAGGTTATTTATAAAGCATGAGGTACCACAGTACTGTTAGGAATAAATAGAACCCAGGACTTCAATCCCTAACTTCAGCTAACAACTTTCTCAACTTAAAGAATTATCTCTGGAGTTCTAGAAAAGGAATCGTAGAAAAATATCAGCCAGACTACATTTTGCATTGTCTATTGAACGACTGTTTTAGGAATGAAATGTGATGATAATCAGATGCTCACTCCTGCAAGGAAGAATGGATTCATATCCACTTTTGCTTCCATTACCTGATGGTAAACATTCTGCCTGTAGAGCTGAATATAGGCCAAAGTGCATGGGAAGTACAGAGAGAGCTGGAGGTTAGAAGGTATGTTCACTTAGGGTAGTTCTTCCCTTTATTTAATACTTTACAGTTCACAAAGTTTGTGTTTATTTTGCCAAAACTCATCAGGTGTCTTCTGCGTGCTGGCATCGTTCTAGGCATTCTGGTGTCAGTAGCCAACAAGGAAATCAAAGTCCTGCCCAGGCTGTTTTATTTAATCCTTGAAACAAACCCACAAGAGGTAGACATTATCCCTATTTTATGGTTGAGAAAAGTGAAATTTAACAGGATTAAGTGATTTTCCTAAGATCACAGAGCCATCATACTGAGAAAGTAGTAAGAATCTAAACCCTGGTCATTTGACTCCCAGAGCAGCACCCTGTACAATAAATCACTCTGCCTCCAGGGGGTGCCCTCGAGCCCTCTTGTGGCCACTTTTAGAGCTTTTTCTGTTCAAACCACCTTTCGTCTGGAGGACAGTTAGTTGATCTTTGAACAAAAGGTTGGACAAAAGGAAGAAGACTCAGAAACTGGAGATGAGGATGGAGTGGAAAGGGATGATATAAAGAAAGAGGGTGAGACCTCATTCTCAACTCTTCTCCCATCCCCATCGCCCGAATTAAGGGAAAGTAGCTACTAATTGTGATATTAATGGGTTAACACTTATTTTTTTAAATAAGTTTGGCTTCCACCAAACTTTACAGTTGCTCAAAAAGCATTTAGGTGGTTATGTGCCGTATGTCAAAGTTACTCCTAGGCTCAAAATAACATAATATTCAGCCAAAAATCATCCAGCAACAAATCCCACACTTGTGATTCATCTTCAGGCTGAACATTAGGCTGGACAGTTTTTACACATTACCATATCCTAGGACCTTCCACAGACTAACGAAATCAGAGGTTCTGGGGATGGAGCCCCAGCTTAATTTTTTTTTTTTCTTCAAAGCTCTCCCCGTGATTCTTCTGTACACACAAGGTTGATAACCTCTGCCTTTCAGTGGTTCTCCAAATGTGTCCCGGACACCAGCAGCCCAGCCGCATTACCTGAGAACTTGTTGGAGATGCAAATTCTCAGGCCCCACCCTAGATCTACTAAAGCCAGAACTCTGGGGGTGAGACCCAGCGAGCTGTTTTAAGAAGCTCCCAAGTGATTCTGGCTCACACTCAGGTGTGAGAACCAATGCCTTAAAATATTTCATTTATGATAAATCTTGTTAAACATCCAAAACGCCTCCTAAGCTAGTTCATTTCCTAACAGTAGAAGCCATGAACTACTTGAAAAACATACTTTGTATTTGGAAAAAAAAAGAGGACGGTAGTAAATAAATGGAAACGAAATGCTATAAGGGCGCCTGGGTGGCTCAGTCGGTTAGGCGGCTGACTTTGGCTCAGGTCATGATCTCGCGGTTGGTGAGTTCGAGCCCCGCGTCAGGCTCAGAGCCTGGAGCCTGTTTCGGATTCTGTGTCTCCCTCTCTCTGACCCTCCCCCATTCATGCTCTGTCTCTCTCTCTGTCTCAAAAATAAATAAATGTTAAAAAAAATTGAAACGAAATGCTGTAGGGGGAAGAAACCATCACTTCAGTTAACTTTTTCTGAGTTTTTCTCCCATTTTTCACTGGTTTTTTTTCCCCTTCTGTTTCTGCTGATCAAATGCTGAAGGTTTCAGAGTGCTAGCATAATGTAAATGAGTTCCCTCTCTCTTTAATTGCATGAGACACATGTGACTGCAGAAATATGAGTTACAGATTTATATGTATTAATCTTCGTGGAAGCAGCATTCTCCAAGTATCATGCAAGCCTCATGTGACAGTCTTGGGTGCCACAGGCAGGCATGAGTTGTTTACATTAGCAAATACATTTCAGCAAAAACACATGTTGGCAGTTAGCGCTCTCTCAGCAACTCACACAAGCCATTCTGTGGGCAGCAAGACTCTGTTAGAAGAATTTTAAAGTCCTTCTTTTATATTTGCTTCCTCACAACCATCTGAAGATCTCAAAACATTTTGGATATGTCAGGTTTTCAGTTCTCTGTAAATACAAAGGTTTAATGTGACGGATCCAAAACCAGAGGGTAAAGTAAGAAATTTAGAGGTCTGCAGGCCACCCTTGGAATGAACATCTTAACATGAATGTTTTGGGGGGAAAGGCGTGGGAGTAACTTTTCACTCAGAAGCCAACAAAAACAGTCCATACTGTGGAAATGGGGACATAAGTAGTCCAGGTAAGTGTAATTCTGAAGAGCTGAGGAATGACATTCAAGTGACATAGGATAAGAACGAGCGAGCCATTTCCATGGGCAGGACTGATACTCAGCTGGTGGGGCCAAGCTGTTGGTACAGGATGTAAATACTTCTGTGTTGACTGGTACAGAGTTGATGCTCTGAGCCCCCACAGTGTTGTCTCATTGCCAGGGCCACCCCCAATGCTCCCTGTCCTAGCCTGGGCCCTTCTGCTCTCCCCACCCCAATTCTGCAGCTGCACAGACAAGGTCAGGAAGACCAGGGAGCTCCTGGGCCCTGTTGAAGCCCTGTAGCTGATCTCTTCTGACAGCCAGTGCCCATGCCATATAGTCTATTGAGTGTTTCGAATATCACTCTGTGCCCATCTAGGCCTAAAAAGGACTCAAAAAGGAATGAAATAAATTTTAGGTGATTTAACAAATTACAAAAGCATTTAACGTCACATGGTATGGTTTTGTTCTGAAATGCCTTTGAGCCTATATACATTTTTTTAAGCAGGGGGTAGATTCCGGCACACGAGGCCCTGTTCCCGACAGTAGCATCGGCATCAGCAGCATTCCTGGTGGTCATTGTGGTGGCAGTCACGGTCACAGTCACACTGACATTCCACCTGTGTAGCTTCTGTCATTGCACACACTTTCTAACCAGAGGGCACCGTGGGCCACCAAACCCAGGGAAGCGTTTAAAGGAGCACACGATGTCTTGGGAGAAAAAAAAATGCATAAACATCTCAAACTTTCGAGTTCGAATGTGAAGACTTTTTTCCGCTTCATTCCAAAGCATTTGGTTCTGCTCTCTTGTAGGGAAGGTTCTCCCAGTGGACGTGTTCCAACGGGCTGTAGATGACCTGTGTTGCAGAGTCACAGGCCAGGAATGCCCTCCTGATTGACCCTCCCCACCCTTCTCTTTCAAGACTTTTTGGCGAATCAAGAGAGGGGAAGGTGGAAGGAGGCACATGGTACTGTATAGTCCAGCACGATGTATAAACTCCTGCTCGACAGGACCTAACTGTCTGAAGCAGGCTCAGACACAGTCATGCAGCCTCAGAAACGTTTTGGAGCCCCCACCTCCCAAACTGGCTCATTCAGTTTTGCCTGTTGTCTGACCCACACCCATCAATTCTCTCCAGCTCTCCGTTTTCATTCTCTGCCAGCAAACTTAGCCGGGGCTTTACCAGTTCTTTTACTTCCTGTCCCACCCTTGACCCCAGTGTCCCATGGCTTTATGTTCTGCAACCTGGGGACAGTTGCTTCTATACGCTCAGCCTACGTTCCTGGAAGCCAGCCCGAGCAGAGCTCCCAGACCTGCTTGCTTGGCAGGGGGAGTGAAAGAGTCTGGTTTTATCTGCATCACCAGGACATTTTCACAAGAGGAGTTGCAGACCTCTGGATCATTCACTCCCCTACACCTCGCAGCACCATTTTGTCTGCTAACCACCTCTAAGCACCAACTCTTTACCAGTTACCTTCTCAGGGCTGTGGAATCTGTAGCTTACCAGTACCTAAATTATTCATGGCAGTAGTGGAGTCAGAATAAACATAAAAGAGATATTTTAAGATCTACGCAGAAAAAAAAAAAAAAAAACAACTATTTAAATAAATGTAAATAGTTACCAGCATGGAAAATGTCCACTTTACATGCCCCAGGGGCGCCTGGGTGGCGCAATCGGTTAAGCGTCCGACTTCAGCCAGGTCACGATCTCGCGGTCCGTGAGTTCGAGCCCCGCGTCAGGCTCTGGGTTGATAGCTCAGAGCCTGGAGCCTGTTTCCAATTCTGTGTCTCCCTCTCTCTCTGCCCCTCTCCCGTCCATGCTCTGTCTCTCTCTGTCCCAAAAACAAGTAAACGTTGGGAAAAAAAAAAAAATTAAAAAAAAAAAAAAAGAAGCCCCAAAGGCATGTATCCCATTGAAAGTTCTGTTTCTCTTTTTTAGGGTACTCATTTATGAGAAATTGTAGGAAATGATATTAATTTAGTGCCCAAGACTTTACTTTTGCCTTGAGTCCTTTCATCCAAATTCTGATGAGGTTTACTATGTAAAGAGGATTAACTTTAAGATTTAATTTAAGTACTCTAAGGATTATATTATCCATAAATGTCAGTAAATAAGTATTATCTTTCTCCTTTGGTATACAAGGTATAACACTCCTGTACCACACTTCTTTACCAATACCAGTTGGCAAGGTTGGGGGGGGGGGGAGGGGGCTTAAGAAACTGATTGGAAGGAGCAATATAGGGCTAAGATGTATCTGGCATTTAAATTCCTTTATCTTCCATTCACTCCAGGCTTATATAAGTTTTGGGTTTTAATCAGCCCCATGGTGATATCATTAATATCATCTTTGTCTTCTGGATTTTAGTATTTCAAGTACCTTCATTTTATAAATCCCTGCTGGTAAGAAACACTACAGTAGAGAGATCTACTTTAGCAACAGAAACGTTCAGTCTAAAACAACTTTGCTAATTTATTTACCACAAATATTTTCTTTTTGTTTCTTCTTAACTTTATTATCGCATTCCCTGTTGTTACGACTCTGCTAACAGATTTGCTTATAAATTCCTCAAAACCAGGGCTTTCAAGAAATTTCCTATAAAATCATTATCTCCAACCACTGTCCTAAGTCTCATCTCTATTAGAATTATAAGAATAATAAAGCATTTGATTTTCAATGTCACTTAAAATTCTTATTTTCGGGGGCGCCTGGGTGGCGCAGTCGGTTGAGCGTCCGACTTCAGCCGGGTCGCGATCTCGCGGCCCATGAGTTCGAGCCCCGCGTCGGGCTCTGGGCTGATGGCTCAGAGCCTGGAGCCTGTTTCCAATTCTGTCTCCCTCTCTCTCTGCCCCTCCCCCGTTCATGCTCTGTCTCTCTCTGTCCCAAAAATAAATAAACGTTGAAAAAAAATTAAAAAAATAAAAAAAAATTCTTATTTTCTTTACTTGTCAATTATTTCATTTTGGAGTTACAGTACAATATAAACATCAGGGGTTCACTTCACTTACAAAACCCCTGCAGAACCTCCAGTGACCTTATGTAGAAATACACTTACAAAAGAAGGTAATGCGATAAAGGAGTTATAAGGCAAAGAGTTGGAATACCTAAAAGCAAAAAGAAGAGAGAAAAGAAATAACCAGTGCTCACTTGGTTTCTAACCAAAGTTTCACTTTTGAAAATGGTATAACACAACGATCTGCTTTTTCTTGGATTACCTTTTTTTTTTAATTTTTTTAAATGTTTATTTATTTTTGAGAGAAACAGAGACAGAGCTTGAGCGGGGGAGGGGCAGAGAGATAGGGAGACACAGACTCCGAAGCAGGCTCCAGGCTCTGAGCTGTCAGCACAGAGCCCGACAAGGGGCTCGAACCCACAGACCGCGAGATCACGACCTGAATCGAAGTCAGACACCCAACCGACTGAGCCACCCAGGTGCCCCTTTCATGGATTACCTTTAAAACTGAAATCAATTTCAATCACTCCCCGCCCCCCCCCGAGTGTATTCATAATAATAGCTACCATTAATTAAAGCACAGTATCAGCCACCTCTTACATGTCACCTCTGAGCCTGTGAGTGCCAGCTGCCTCTGGGACTCTAGGCCACCTGTTTTGCTTCAGCTGCTTGCTCTCAACCATCTCTGCAGGGGCTCCTCCCAGTCACCTGGGCTCCCCAAGCCTCAGCCCCACCCACAGCTCCTCACCTCTCATGCTCTGCGCACCTGTCACCTTTCACCTCCTTGGCACCAGGTGCCCAGGACTTGTTCACCACCCTCACACGAGCAACCCGGAAGTGAAAGGTTTCCACGGAGGAAACCTTTGACCAACGGAGGCTAGGAAACAGGAAACTAGAAAAACGAAATTGTTTTCCCTTTCCACCCCCATGAGTTTCCCTACGATGCAACAATCCTCACGTCGTTCAAAAGACAGTGTCAGGAGAGTGTCTGTATGCCCAGTAGACCCAGGCTTGGTAGCATCCCCTTGTATTTGTTCTGCCTCCTTCCTAACCCCTTTCCCCTCACTCCTGTTTCCCTAAGACTGCATTCCTTTATCATTCCTCTACCCCTCTATTTAAGAGGGGTGGCACATGACTCTACACTTCAGTCTGTCTACTCTCTGAGAAACCTTGGTACACTCGTTAGCTATGCCTTCGTAACACAACTACAAAACCTCGGGGGCAAGTGACCAGCAGCATTTAATTCTCACTCACAAATCTGCCAGTTGGCTGGGCAGCTTTGCCTCAAAGTGTGACCAGCGACATGACTCTGCTCCCGGCTGTGGGTCCGACTGGGCTTGGCTCCTTGCTGCAGGCTGGGTTCAAGTCCGCTCCACGTGTTTTGTGTATTAGCCATGGAACTTGGACTGCAGGAGCAGTGAGGAAAGTTCTTCTTACATAGATGGCATAAGTGCAAGAAGGCAGCACCGTAGCCCCTGCTTGAGTCACATCATATAACATCTCTCATAGACCAAAGCAAGCCACATGGCTGAATCCACGTAAAGAGGGGAAGAAATGCACCTAGTGAGAAACTGCCAAGTTTCACGGCAAAGAACCTGGGTATAGGGAGAGGTACAAAAAAAAAAAAAAAAAAAAAAAAAACCAGGCCAATGATTCAATCTACCATGTCTGGCTACGATAAGCAGTCTTGTAACAAATTTAAAAGGTTATCTCTAGCGTACAGATGAAGAAATAACCATCCCCAGAAACAAAGGAACGTTATCCATTATGACTGAGCCAGGATACTAACACAAGTCAGGTCTGTCCGACTCCAAAGTCCATTTATTCGGAAATTGCGATTGAGTGCACCGTGTGCCAGGAAGTATGCAAAGTATTGGGGATACCAAAGTTAATTTGTAAGTATCATTCTGACCCCAAAGAGCTTACAGACCAGTGGAAAGACATACTGACGTGCATGTACGATATAATCAGGTAATTACTCTAATGGGAGCTTGGGAGACTGGGCACCTAAGCCAGAACTCTCAGGAAAATCAGAGCAGCACTCATTTTCCACAATTTTCCACCACCGCAAGCTGCTCATCTCCCAGCACAGCATGTTTCCTACCTACCTCCGGAGCATTTATCCAGTTTAAGTTAAGACATTCCAGCAGAGTAACATCTTACTACGTAGGAATGCCCTAGGCTTTATTTACAGGAAGAGAGCAATGTGGACATTCCTTCTCCAACTGAGATCAGTTTCTTGTATAGGTAATAAAAGATAAAGTGGACCTTCCTGACACACTTTCTTATTTTCCCAGAATTTAGGCTTATGTCACTGCGTGTGCTAACAGTCATAAAAATTACTCTTTTTTAATCCAAAAGTGCAATGCTGTCTATTCAATATAATTTCAAATTATGGAAAGACATTTTATATCTCACAACACAAAATATGCTGCAGATGTTTAGGTCAAGATACCTTCCGGGGCGCCTGGGTGGCTTAGTCAGTTGAGCGTCTGACTTTGGCTCCGGTCACGATCCCACGGTTCGTGGGTTCCAGTCCGCATCAGGCTTCGTTGGGGTGGTGTGGAGCCTGCTTAGGAATCTCTCTCTCTCTCCTCTCTCTCTGCCCCTCCACCACTCATGCATCCTCTCTCAAAATAAAGAAATAAAAATTAAGGGAAAAAAACAAGAAAGATAACTTGTGAAATACTGTATTTTTATCTTTCTTCCTTCCAAGCATTACCATCTTTGTTCAAAATACTTAGAATGAAATTATTAAGAGCAATGAAATGAACGAAGATATTGGAGGAATAGAAGGTTTGGTCCTACTGTTAGTTACCACCCAGAATCTGCACCAGTGGTTTTCCATCTTGGCTACAAATCAGAATCAGAATTTATTTTTAAAAAATACTGATGTTCAGGCCACATAGATGAAATAAATCAGAACCTCTGGATGGGGTCTGGACATCATCATTTCATAAAAGCTTCTTAGGTGATTATAGTGACCAGCCAGGATTGAGAAATACTGTTCTTCTATACCAGTAACCTAGATTTTCTTTATTATAACTTGATTTATTTCCTTACTTAGTGTGAAGTTGCTATTTGAGATATTTGAATTACAACTAAAAATGTTGTTGTAATTCACTCATTCCACAAATATTTGCTGAGTGCCTGCTACGTCCCCCGTTCCACATATAGAGCAGAGGTAAAGAGTACTAAGCAAGAGCCATAGTCCCTTCCTTTAGGGAGGTTATGGAACAAAAAGCAAACATTTAACAAGTAAACAAAGACTATTTAAAAAGTAAACCAAATATTATAAATTATAATAAGTGCCATGAAGTAAAAGCCTGTCTGGGGACAATACACGGAAGCTGAGATTTGAGGGATAAATGAGAGTTTACCAGACAAGGAGCTGGAGGAAGAGTGCTCCAGACAGAGGGAAAGGCATGTGCAAATGTGCCCAGGCAGAGAGTCAGGCTGGTTCAGGGAACTAAAAAAAGGAGCTGTGGCTGAGACAATGTGAAGTGGGAGAGGGGGCTAAGCTGAGAGGTCTGCGTCATTAGGGACTCCAGTTGTGTTAAGAGATATGTAGTAGAGAGGCACCTTGGTGGCTCAGTCAGTTAAGCATCCAGCTTCGACTCAGGTCATGCTCTCAGTGTCCTGAGTTCGAGCCCTGTTTCAGGCTCTGTGCTGACAGCTCAGAGCCTGGAGCCTGCTTCAGATTCTGAGTCTCCTTCTCTCTTTGGCCCACCCCACTTGTGCACCCTCCCTCTCTCTCTCTCTGTCTCTCAAAAATAAATAAAAACATTAAAAAAAGAAGAAGAAATATGTAGTAGGGGGGCCTGGGTGGCTCAGTTGGTTAAGCAATACTTCTTGATTTGGGCTCAGGTCATGATCTCCCGGTTTGTGAGCTCGAGCCCATGTCCACCTCTGTGCTGTCAGCACAGATCTTGTTTGGAATTCTCTGTCTCCCTCTCTCTCTGCTCTTCCTCTGTTTTCTCTCTCTCCCTCAAAAACATATAAATAACTTTTAAAAAAAGGAATATTTAGTATACTCAAAGTACAATAGGAAGCTTTCAGGTATTTAGAAATGGGGAGAGGAGGTGAGGGAGAGTGACAAGATCCAATTCACCTCAGTTAAGGAGACTAAGTGCTCCTCCTTAACCTGCCAGGAGACATTGTGGAGTCAAATGCTCACAAAGTAGTGAGTCTGTAGTTAGTGGAATAATGTAACATAGTGTTTATGAAAATAAAGCACATACTTGTAAATCACACATACGTACGTGCATGCACACACACACACACACACACACACACACACACACACTACTATCACCTAAGGGTCATTCATACTAGTAGCAGATGAGTTCACATCAATACTCAGCAGTTCTGTGTCTTTCAATAACTGATTTTTAATACAGTGCTTGCTATTCTGCAAAATTGATAGATGGTGTTTGTAATCACCCTCTTTTATTGCCAAACCTAATTGCTCTCTTTGTTAATTATAGAACCTGGGTTCCTCCTGAGGAGAAACATTTCATCCATTTGCCAGGAAAGGCAGTAACATTTAAGCAAAATGTTGGTTTGATGTTCATTGATGAACACTAGCCAGTTGATAAATCTTCAAAGAAAAATTTATACCTACATATAAGCACAGTGGATTTCTGATATGCTAATAGGATCGGTCCTATGAAGAATCTCAGCAAGATAAATATACTCTGGGAGCAAATGGATTTTTTTTGAAATGACAGATTAATGGTTTTAATGACTTTTTCCAAGTCTTCCTTCCATAAATATGGTGCCTGAGAACCAGTCACCAGGTGTGTGTTTAAATTATCATTTTATGACTTAGATGAATCTTCTATTTGTTCATTAAAAAAATAATAATAAGTGTGATCCTTTATAATACCTTCCCGGGAATGTCATAACAAATTCTACAAACTTGTTGGCTTACAGCAAAAGCAATGTGTTCTCTCACAGTTCTGGAGGCCAAAGTCCAAAATCGCTGTGATAGCACGCTTTAGAGGAAAATCCTTTCCTGCCCTTCCAGGTTCTGTTGGCTCATGACATTCCTTGGCTTGTAGCAGCATAAATCCAGTCTCTGTCTGTCTTTACATGGCCTTCGTCTCGGAGTCTGTGTGTCTAGTCTCCATCTTATAAGGACACATCACTGGATTTGGAGCCCATCCAAAATCCAAACTGACCTCATCTCAAGATCCTTAATTATATCTACAAAGATCCTGTTTTCAAATAAGGTCCCATTCATAGGTACCAGGGATAGGACTTGGATATATGTTTCTGGAGGACACAGTTGAACCCACTACACTCTTGTAAGCTCTGTAGTTAATAGTATGATTGGCTGCAAATGAAAGAACTCTCAAAATAATAACAGCTTAAACAAGAAAAATTTATTTTTCTCCCAAGGTAAAGCTCAAGTAGGAGGAAATGTCAATATAGCTCATATGTAGCCCATGTTGTTAAGAACTCAAACTGTTTCTATCTTGTTTATAATAGGATGGCCTCTCTTCTTAATTTGCCTTATGGACCAAGATAACTGCTCTATCTCCAATCATCGCTTCTGCATCCCAGACACCTAGAAGGTAAAAAAGATAAAGGGAAGAATACAACCTTTTATTTTAACAAAATTTCCTGCAAATTTTTCATATCACTAGTATTTACATCTTGTTGGCCAGAATTTAGTCATATGGCAAACCTAGCTGCAAGGAAAGCTAGGAGTTCTTGTTTATTCTGGGCAGGCATTTGCTCCATTAAAATTTAAAGATTCTATTACTGAAGAAGAAGAAATGGAAACTAGTATTGAAAAACACCTAAACATCTCTGTCCCAATAGTCAAATAACCTCCCAAGATTGTTTTTTTTAAGAACTAAACATCCTGAATTGCTATGTTCTATAAAAAATTGGTGCCTCTATAGGATCTGAATTTACTCTAACCTCTGCAATGATCGTGCTTTTACAATAGTTCCCCTTTATTTTTTTTTTCCTTAGTACTACCTATTTGCTTGTTTGACCTCCATAGAATACTGTGATGTCTCTACCGAATGTACCAGTTAAAAAGTTATTACATTTATTGGCTAGTGCAATAGTCGTTTCAATTGCCTTGATTGCTAATCCATTATTGAGGTAATATTCCCTTATATCTTATTGGGGTAACTGTCAAAACTGACACAAATGAAAGCAAATGATTCAAGTAATAGGGGACTGCATCCCAAAGAAGGAAACAAGTGAACTTGGGGAAAAATATATAGAAGAAGCAGCAGCTTCCATTTCAGTAGGAAATAAGCAGTTTGTTTCACCCCCAAATGTGGCAAAAGAACAACTGTTTAACAATAGAAACTTAAGACCAGTATAGGTAATGGTGAGGGGGCATCTCATCTGAGCTGATGGAAGAAAGAAATGCTTCAGGATCTCCTAGAATGGTAACACTCAGAGTTAATTACAGACCACGGCATCAACTGGAAGAGTCAGCTTAACATAATACAAAGGGGGAGGGGGAGGAAAATCTGCTCTAGGAAATAGGATTTATTGGAATGAGATCAGAAACGACCCCCAATAAGCCAGCCAGAGTAGTGGGTTGCCCTAACTCCCTACTAGAGACCAAAAAGCTAAGACAAAGAAAACCAGAAATGAAAGAGCTGTGAAGTAGGGAGACAGATTGTCAGAAGGCTCGACCAAAGATAGATTCAGTTGTGTTGGGGCACCTGGGTGGCTCAGTCGGTTCAGCATCTGACTCTTGGTTTCAGCTCAGGTCATAATCTCACAGTTTCATGAGTTCAAGCCCCTCATCAGGGTCTGCGTTGGCAGTGTGGAGCCTGCTTGGGAATCTCTGTCTCCCTCTCCTTCTTCCCCTACCCCACTTGCACTGACTCTGTCTCTCTCAAAATAAATAAATAAACTAAAAAAAAAAAAAAAAAGATAGATTCAGAAAACTCTTGTCAGGTATTGCCAACCACAACCACAGAATAGAGTATCTTCTGGAACTTTGTCCTAAGGAGCAAGCAAGCAGAGGATATCTGCCCAGTAGTAAGTGAAGAAAACATGTCTTAATACCTTCATAGGTGGAAGTTCCAGCACAACCTGCTGGTGACATCCATTTACTAATAGTGAGGACAAGTCCCAGCGAGAGAAAAATTTACTACTACTTTCTCAAACACTTTTGTATTTAAAGTACCATGCTAATGCCTTCATTGATCCGCATCTGATAGCTCCAGTGTTAATCCTAAAAATAAGGTGGTTTCTGTAATAAAACCAACAGCTAACTCATTTCAGGTCTTCAATTTTTCTGTTCCTAGTCATACAACTTGTATACACTCATCAATGAAAACAGTTTTTATTACTCCCTTGGGTTTAACTAGAGAGACAATCCTCTTATTCTGAATCATTATTAAAATGAGCAAATCCATATTTCCCATTTATAAACCTATGGAGAAAAATCCTCTGAATTCAGGCACTAGTAGAAGAATTCACGTGTTTCCAAAATGCTAGAGAGTGAAAGGTTTTTTTTCAAAGTCGTAATTTGGAAGGCAGATTTCATAGTCCCCAAGACATGAAAAAAGAAAAATTAGCTTAAGTAACATTCCTACCATTACCAAAAGTGGCAGAAATGGCTGTGTGATTAAAGAGAACTTCTGTCTATTGTGGGATCAGACATCCATCATCAGACCAGCTATAGGTCAGGTAATTTTTTTCTTTCCCAAATGTCCTTTTTCCCCCACATCTATAATAAGGGGAGGAAAATCCCTTACAAACACCAGAGTTCACATAAAAATCATATAAGGAAACAGGTGTGAGGGCACTTTGTGCGGCACAACGTAATATATAGATGCAAGATGTTCATATTTCAACAAAAATGAACACTTCCCTCTAGGAGTACTTTGCTCACTCTGACTCACCACAGGACCAGAGTAATTGCCAGAGTGTTGAGAGGATTTTGTTTTATGTTCATTGTTATATAGTTCGTGTTCCCATTTCATCTTTTAGGTCTTTATCTTGATTCTTTGATTTGTTTGCTGAATTTTCATTTGCTTGCTCAGGAATAAAAACCTTCTGTTTGTGATCCCTCCACGGCACAGTTTTCTCATTCCACAGCATGGAATTGTTGGTGTGTCTTTAAAGGCTCCTTTCCCGGGAGGGCATGGCTTAAATAAGGAGAGACTTCAGTTGTTCTTCCCTTGCTGATTAACTTAGCAAGTCTTAGAAAGACAAGACAAGTTAATTCTGTGGATGAATAGCGGGAAGAGGAGAGCATGGGTCTTCAGCCTTGCATTGTGCCTTCAAACGCTGCGAAGGATTTGAGGCACCTACTGAGACACGGGGTGTTTTCCCTCAAACGAGACCCCATCCACCCTGGCCTAAGATTTTCCCGGACACTAACAGTCACTGGGTTTTTTGAAGGACCTCAACTTGAGCACGGAACCAATAAGAAGTAAGACAAAAGAGTCAGCTAATGAGTGAAATTACCAACTTTATTACCCATACCGACTGGGTTAGAGGACTTAGGCTACTGTGAGAACCCGAATGAGCTTGTTCATTCTCAGTGTTCAGCCTCATCCTGAAGGGACCACGAGGCTGACACACTTGCCCAGGTCACCGTCTCCACTTCTCCAAGTGGGAAGTGAAAAGAAAGAGATCAACTCCCCTCATGCTCAGGACTTTTAATAGAATAGCTCCCCACAATCAAGGAACTTTGAGTAATGGCTGTCCCTAGGCAAATGCTTCACCAGGAGGAGCAAGGAATTGGTCCAAAGGTTGGGAGTACACACAGATGACCAACTCACAGAAACAAGGAATGAGAGTAGGTACTTCTCTGGAGTAAATACTAATAGCTAACATTTCCTGTGTGCTAGGAACTACTCTAAAAGCTTTACCTAGATTACCTGATTTAATCCTCACAACAAGCTTTTCCTCTAAGGAAAGCTCCATTGTTGTCTCCATTTTACAGATGAGGACACTGAGGCACAGAGAGGCTCAGTAAGTGAATGAGAGAAAAGGAAATCATGTCCAAGTAGAAAGCTTACCAGGAGGCAAACAACATTATATCACCTCTAGAAATTCATGGATAGTCCAGCCCAGATGGAAGAGCTTCTTTTCTTCTCTGTTCAGGGTTTCTACTCCCAATACAACTGAGACTGTAAGAAAATATCTACACATAGTGGTACTCAGGAACTGGGCTGGCCTTGATGGACATGACAGGAAGGACAGGAAGAATGTTCTTCTCTCTTCAAAATGTCTCCCCCTTAGGCTGGCGTGGAACCTGCACGAAATCCCCACTGATTTCTCTGCGGGGGTTAATGCATCCAAAAATCAGTTGTGAAAAAGAAGTCTGATTAAAACAGGTATAACCATGATGTATAAACTCCTGGCAATATATTCATGTGAAGGCGGGGGTTAGCTCTAGGGAAAGAGCCCTGAGGAAATGAGGCAGGTTGAGTAAGGGTGAGAAGAAAGAAGGAAAGAGAGTTCTCAGGCTGGGGAGCTCATAGGGCTCACAGGTGTCCAGGAAGCAGTGCCAGGGCACCAAGGCTGAAGGAATGTCAACACAAAACAGAGAATGGCCCGCCCCTCTCTCACACCTTCACTTGATTTGACTTGATGTTCCCAAGCCTTTTGAGGGGGGAGTTTTCTTATAACATCCCTGTCACTTTCCAGAAGGCCGTTATTGCCTATCAATATCAGAACAAGGACACTCATCTGTCCCTGAAGCTCTTCAACTATCCACTGCCACCAGTAGATACCCACTCCCCTGCGAGTCTGTGAAGTCAGGAATGATAGGACATCATTTCTATATAACATCAGTTCTATAATATCAGTTCTTCCCCCTACCGTATTAATTTCCTGCGGCTGTTGTAACAATTTATCACAAACTGGGTGGCTTAAACAGAAATGTATTCTCTCATAGTTTTAGAAGCCAGAAGTCAGAAACCAAGGTGCTGGCAGGGCCGCACTCCCTCCCGAGGCTCTAGGGGAGAATCCTTCCTTGCCTTCTCCAGCTTCTGATAGCTGTCTGCATTCCTTGGCTTCCTTGGCTTCTGGTCACATCGCTCCAATCTCTGTCTCCATGTTCACATTGCCCTCACATCAAATTCTCCTCTAGGTCTTCTCCTCTTCACTCAGTCTCAGATTTTTTTTTCTGCCTTTCTGATAAAACCACCTTATTAGATTTAAGGCCTGCCCAGATAATCCAGGATGATTTCATCATCTCAAGATTTTTAATTTAAGGGGAGCACCTGGGTGGTTCAGTCGGTTAAGCGTCCGACTTCGGCTCAGGACGTGATTTCACGGTTCGTGGGTTCAAGCGCCACATCAGCTCTGTGCTGACAGCTCAGAGCCTGGAGCCTGCTTCGGATTCTGCGTCTCCCTCTCCCCCTGCCTCTCCCCCTGCCCCTCCCCTGCCCTTGTTCCGTTTCTTTCTCTCTCAAAAATAAACATTAAAAAAAATTTTTTTTAACTTTTAACTTAACTACATCTGCAAAGACCCTTTTCCCAAATAAATTACCTTCACAGGTTCCAGGGATTAGGATGTAGCCATATATTTTAGGGTACTACCATTCAACCTACCATCAGAAGAACAAGTAAACAAAATGGGAACATAAATGGAGGAGTACGCTATTTTAGAACCTCACTCCACCCCAGCCATCAAGGAAAATACTAAAATGAGAGGTTGTATAGCGATGCCTCATAGAGCATACCAGAAAAGAACAATGGGTACCTGTCCCAGCAATTTTGACAGCCGGGTGTGTGATCTTAGATGATTCATTTATGCTTTCAGAGCCTCAGCTTTCTAATCCGTAAAAGAGGGGTTGTGTGGGATGTTCTTTGAGGACTCTTCCAATCTCACCATGCTCTATACAAAGTCAATCCTACTCAAAAGGGAAAAAAAAAAAAAAAAAAAAAAAGGAAAGAAGGAAGAAACTTGGCAAAACTAATCTGAAGAAGCAAAGCAGACTTGTTTGCCACCAGGCATACCCGATTTTCTTCTGTGCTGTAGGGAGACTCCGTGCCGGAAAAGCAAGCGCACGGGTTTCTGGAGACTTGGTTCCATCTGAAATTTGTGCCAACTCTATGAGATCTTGAAAAAATCATTTAAGGGGGCGCCTGGGTGGCTCAGTCGGTTGAGCGGCCGACTTCGGCTCAGGTCGTGATCTCGCGGTCCGTGAGTTCGGGCCCCGCGTCGGGCTCTGTGCTGACAACTCAGAGCCTGGAGCCTGTTTCAGATTCTGTGTCTCCCTCTCTCTGGCCCTCCCCCCGTTCATGCTATGTCTCTCTCTGTCTCAAAAATAAACATTAAAAAATTAAAAAAAAAAAAAAAAGAAAAAGAAAAAGTCATTTAACCTTCCAGAACCTGTCTGGCTTTTGTGGAAAATAGGAAAACTGAAAGAATGCCATGGGGGAATAGAGTAGACCCACGTGGAGAAGGTATGGAAGGCATTTAGCGGCAGCTGCCTGGTACACGTCTTTTCTTTCTGTTTGCCCTGCCCAGGGGAGAGTAAATAGATCTGATCTTAACCAAAGTTGCAAAGTGTTTGAACTTCACTTTTCACCTGCTTCCCTGCACTTTTCTTTTCCCTCTTACTGGTAACCCTTCCAGGCAAGGAATTTGTCATTTATAGATGTTTATTGATAAAACTGAAATGATTCATAACCAAAATGCCACCTGTGGCAGCCTTCCAATTATTTTGTCTCTAACTGTGGAATGCAGGCCACAAGATATTTGGATGTGAGCAACCAGGTGACGGAAGACCAGGGAGCAGGAGCAGAGAAGCTGCTACTAAAGTCCTCTGACGTGAAACTCGGCCCCTCTGCTGACTCACAAAAGGACTCTTCAGATATTTTGGAATTTGCATGCTAGGACTGAATGCAAGTGCACGTAGACTCCCCTCTTTCTTACAAAGTCAGGCTGAAAACTAGAAACTCATTCTAATCTGCTGTGATTTAAATAAAATAATGAGAGTACATATGCTTAAGAATAAGAAGTCTATTCCATTGTCATGTTCACCTTCCCCAAATTTACTTATTGTGACTACTTCTTCTTCACCCAAGATATCAAGATGTATGATGAATGTTTTCTGAGATAAATTTGTGTTGTGTTAATATTCTATGAGGTTTTTTTTTTTTAATGTTTATTTGTTTTTGAGAGAGAGAGAGAATGACAGGGTTGGGGCAGAGAGAGAGGGAGACAGGGAACTCAAAGCGGGCCCCAGGCTCCATGCTGTCAGACGAAGCCTGACACAGGGCTCGAATTCACGAACTGTGAGATCGTGACCTGAGCTGCAGTCAGACGCTCAACCAACTGAGCCACCCAGGCGCCCCTGTTTGAAGAAGTTTTATTGTCCAAACCTTCCCCACAGCTTTGATTCAACAGTACAACAAATCAGATTTCTTGTTTCTTTTTATATAAATACATTTCAGGGGCGCCTGGGTGGCACAGTCGATTAAGCGTCCGACTTCAGCCAGGTCACGATCTCGCGGTCCGGGAGTTCGAGCCCCGCGTCGGGCTCTGGGCTGATGGCTCGGAGCCTGGAGCTTGTTTCCGATTCTGTGTCTCCCTCTCTCTCTGCCCCTCCCCCGTTCATGCTCTGTCTCTCTCTGTCCCAAAAATAAATAAACGTTGATAAATACATTTCAAAAGAAAGTGAATGTAATCCAGACCGGCTAATGTTCATGTGGAACATTATATTCAGAGGGAGATCATTTTTTTCATAAAATCTAAATTTGTTGTATTTCCAATACAGTTTCAATACAGTGGCATAATTAGCCAGACCTTTTGACATAGAGTATTAAGATGAATGAAAAGGGATTAGTTTTTACCTTCCCAGGGCCAAAACAATCTAGTAATTGGAATTAGCACATGAGACGTCATCTAAGAATATTCCAACACGTCATTTTATGCTACTAAGACCATGTCACTTATTTTTTTAATTGGTCTGAGGCAAAGAGGTTTTCATTAACTCTTACCAATACTCTTCTGAAGAAGAGTCCGCTTCAAATAAAGCCATATACTTTTTTAATTATGTGTAACTGTGTCAAGGTGTTCTTGGGGAGAAAAAATGTAAAGCTTCCTCATAACCCTTACTAAGAATCTTACCATGGGGACTTTGCTCTTACTTAAATTAAGAGTCAATCCTTTATTAAATATATCCTAACTGGCTATCACTATTATAGGAAAATCACCTCTATGAATGAGGAGATTAGGGGTAGGAGAGGCAGAGAGAGTCTGAACTGAATTGTTTGTTCTGTTACAATTCAGCAACACTTCAGAGATTGCTTTGCAAAAATATAAGGTGTTACTTTAAAATTTTAAGCATTATCCTATATCAAATGTAGTGTGCAGTTAAACTTTGTGCTAGAGCTTATGGATTTTGTGAGCTCACTAAGGAATGAGACATCTTTGATAAATAAATTAGAAGTACTTAAAGAATTTATATTTCAGTTCTCTATATGAGTCAGAGAGTTTTCCCAGTTTGGTTATTACTTATCTCATTTTTTATTTGTTTTTGTAGTTAAAACTATAAGCAGATAGGACTTACAAGAAATGTTGATACATAGCATATGTATATATGTGCATAAATATTTATCCATACATTTATGCAGGGTGACCTATCTAAAATCATAATGCTTTACATGGACCTCCTACTAGGAATGTTTATATATTAGTTTCTCTATATGTGAAAAACAGAATATAGACAGAGAGAATATGCTCATAATTATGTGACTGTTTTAAACTCTTTCTTAATTAAAAATGGTGAAAAATCAAATGAAACAAAGCACCAGCATAAAGTTGAGGCATTTTACTTCTAAGTGGATAGCCCTGATTTAGCTTAGGACAACTTATTTGTTATAAGCTTTGTCTTAGTAAGTATAAACTCAAATATAAAGAATAAAAATCTGGCAAGAATAAAAACCTTAACAAAAGCCATTGTTGATAATAATAATGGGGGCACCTGGGTGGCTCAGTCGGTTAAGCGTCCGACTTGGTTAAGTGTCGGACTTCAGCTCAAGTCATGATCTCGCAGTTGGTGAGTTCGAGCCCCGTGTCTGGCTCTGTGCTGACAACTCAGAGCCTGGAGCCTGCTTCTGATTCTGTGTCTCCCGCTCTCTCTGCCCCTCCCCCACCCACGCTCTGTCTCTTTCTTTCCTTCTCAAAAATAAATAAACATTTCACAAAAATAAAAAAGGAAAAGAAAAAAAGAATGAAAACCACCATCAATGACTTCCAAAACAGTGAGATATTTTTTCAGCTCAACAGTAATGTTTATCAACTAACACCTAATAGTAAAATAAATAAATAAATAAATAAATACGGCTATTATATCACAGACCCGTTGAATATCAGTTGTTTTGAAGGTCTAATTTATGTCAATTTCATAGTTTTCAGAAAACTGCTTATAATGTGAGGTAGGAAATCAGACATAATAAATCAATTAAAATCAATGAATTTTATCCAGATCAGTAATTCATCCTATTTTAGAGATAATTGAATTTTTTTCATTTCACAAAGAAATGTCTATTTTTGTTGTTTTCCCTCTATTCCTCAGCCCCACATACGTCTTTGTCCTTCACTATCTATAGGTCCTAGCCAGGTAGGCAGAAGCCAATGATCCAGTAACAAGTAGAATACAGAAATAAGTTCATAGGGGGCAGTAAATACTCTTAGACATGGTAATAAGGAGATAATTTGAGGGCCTCACTGCTTCTACCACAGCATCATGGCTCAAGTTCCTCTGCCCTGGCAGACTCCTCATTCCTCATGGGCTATACTATATGGCTCCCAAATTTGGAACTTCTGGGATGTATCCTCTTTTGAGGAACTCTCACAAATACCCTTACCTATGGGAGACTCTGGTCTGCTGGTTTGGTGGTAAAGCAAAGTGACAACAGCCTTGAACCTGATCTAAACTCTCACCCCTGCCTTCCTTCAAATCCTGGGAGCCCTTTGAGGTCAGGATAAGCTCACTGATTGGCTTGTAGCTTTTCAGTGAAATAATCCTTGGAGGGACCTGGAAATAATGTACTTTCCCAGTGTTTACAAACCTCCAAAAGATATGTTTAAAGGAAAAAATATAAGATAGCAACATTTAAGCCAAATCACAGCATTTCTTACAATACAAATGATTATAATAAAATGACTGGGGAGGTGAGACGTTAACTTAACCTGTAGTTAGAAGTAAATTTTCAACTTAAAAATGCAATACTGTTTAAATTCAATGTGGGAAACAAAAGACTCAAAAAACACTCTCCTGGGGCACCTGGGTGGCTCAGTCAGTTGAGCATTCGACTTCAGCTCAGGTCATGATCTGCTGGCTCATGAGTTCAAGCCCCACATCAGGCTCTGTGCTGACAGCTAGGAGCCTGCTTTGGGTTCTGTGTCTCCCCCTCTCTCTGCTCCTCTCCCACTCACACTCAGTCTCTCTCTCTCTCTCTCTCTCTCTCTCTCTCAAAAATAAATAAACGTTAAAAAAATTCTTAAAAAAAAAAAAACAGTCTCCTAAAATTAATCTGCAAACCATCCTACTCTCTAGTATGCTCTCATCTTCCCCCAACCAGGCACATCAGTATAACCATCTTTCTCTTCTTTGATTTTTCTGTGATCATTTCTATATAATTAAAAGATTTAGTCAGTCTTTTTTTTAACTCAGCTTATGCCCATTAAAGATTTAGAAATATTGTTTCCATCATCCAGAACTCAGCTTAACAAATGACCACAAAGTGAACCTACTAAATTAACTGAATCATCTGGTTGAACCACAATCCTAGACCCTGACTCTGCTTTTTGTTCTCATTTTAATTCATTCATTCTTTTTCCTTTCTTGATTTTTTTTTTCTCTCTCTGTTCAACACATTCCCATGTACTTGGAGAAGGTGGAGAATGAGGAAAGCATCTATGATCTGTGTGCCCTTTCTAACACATAAGAAGAAAATAAGTAAATCTTTCAAGATGAAAAACATTACTTTCATTTTTATTGACTTTTGTAGATCCTACTTGATTTTTGCAAATCAGAAACCAGTAGAATGACATTAATGCTTTGGGGAAAGAGGGAGGAGTTGTCAACGGTGGCAAAAAAGAATAAAGAGCTATAAGAATACAGTTTTAACTCCTACAACTCACAGTACCTCTCTTGTGGGAAAGGAAGAGAATACAGAATATTCTCCATAAATGCATCCTTGAGAGAAAAGACTAGATACTTCAGGGGAGAATACGGAGGACAAACATAAAAAATTTAAAAAAAAATTTTTAAAGTAAGAATCCTATTGCTTTTGATTCATAAATTACCTGCAGGAAAAGGGACTTTTTCACATATTCAGGTGGAAAAAAAAGTTGCCATATGTGAATTTGTGTATATTTACACTCAGATAAGGACAATGATGGAAAACCATACTTGTTCCAGGATTACTCCAGTAGGACATTTAAACATCTTTCAGTGAGTCAGTGATTTTAGTTTCTTGGAAGTTGGGCTTGGGAAACACACTAAATACACCTGTCTGAACAAAAAGGTAGTTATTATAACTTCAAGAGTGACATAAACAAATGATCCAACATCCTCCCAAGAGACAGTGTAAATATCAAAAGCGCTAATAAGTGGAGGCTGTCCCCTCATGACAGAAGGTGTGGTATGTGTACAATTTCAAGATAAGAATGAAATCATGGCACTTAAACAGTAACAGCACTGTTAGCTACATGTAATATTTGAAAAATATGACAACCATCTCAATCTGCTCAAGTAGCTCTCGTAGTAAGGGTGAAATTTTATCAACATTGGTTAACTTATGGTGTATTAGAAAACTAGCCAGGAGATAAATTGATGGATTAAAAGATAAACTACTCACAGGCAGACAAACAGAAGGACAGATAGAGTTACAATCAAATGTGGACTTTACTCAGACGGAAAGATAATAACTTGCCCCAAGAAGTGATGGGTCTGCTAGGAAAGCCTTGAACACAGAATTTTCTGACTTAGTTTTTAATTTAGTTCTCACAGTGTCATGCCGCATAACAGAGAAAAACTCTAAAAGACCCTAGGACATTGTTTTCTATCTGTTAAATGAGGCTAATGGTATTTTCATACAGTTTTTCGAGGGCAAAAGACATATGAAATATTTAAAAGACTCTGGAAGAGATGCCCCCTATTTTTTTTTAATGTTTATTTTTCTTTTTGAGAGTGAGCGCGAGCTGGGGAAGGGCAGAGAGAGAGAGGGACAGAGGATCTGAGGCAGGCTCTGTGCTGACAGCAGACAGCCCGATGAGGGACTCAAACTCAAGAATGATGAGATCATGACCTAAGCCAAAGTCAGACCCTTGACCGACTGAGACACCCAGTTGCCCCAGAAATCCCTTCTATTAATTGGAGCTATTTGACATGACATCATTTTATTCAGTAATGGGAGTTCAGTCAATAGACAAGATATACAGAATGAATTATGAAGGGTCCTCAGGGGGCTCTTTGTTGAAAAGGGTAACTGACTATCTTTCTAGATTTCAACATAAGGTGAGAGAAGGGGTCACCCTCTAGATCCTTTCCAATTCTTATTGTATATTGATCCTAATTTCTCTTTTTGTAACTTTTTTTTTAATTTTTTTTTTTTTTTTTTTTTTTTTTGAGAGAGAGAGAGACAGAGCATGACCAGGGGAGGGGCAGAGAGAGAGGGAGACCCTGAATTGGAAGCAAGCTCCAGGCTCTGTGCTGACAGCACAGAGCCTGACGCGGGTCTCAAACCCATGAACCGTGAGATCTGGACTTGAGCCAAAGTCTGACGCTTAACCAACTGAGCCAACCAGGCACCCCTGGATCCTAATTTGTCCTGCACATTTAGAGAAGTGCTAACTATGAGACCCATGGGATAGAGATGGAAAATAAGACAGTGTGTGCCCTCAAACTTTACTTTCAAAAATACCATAGAATTCTCAAGAGATTGTGTGACAGCACAGATTGAGAGCCGCTTTAAAATAGGGGTGCCTGGGTGGCTCAGTCAGTTAGGCATCCAATTCTTGATCTCAGCTCAGGTCATGATCTCCAGGTTTGTGAATTCCAGCCCTGCATCGGGCTCTGGGCCTACAGTGCAGAGCTTGCTTGGGATTCTCTCTCTCTCCCTCTCTCTCTCTCCGCCCCTCCCCTGCTCTCTGTCTTTTTCTTTCTCTCTCAATAAAAAAACAAACATTAAGAAAAAGTTTAAAATAGGGGCACCTGGGTAGCTTAGTTGGTTAAGCGTCCAACTTCAGCTCAGGTCATGATCTCGTGGTTTGTGAGTTCAAGCCCCGTGTCAGGTTCTGTGCTGACAGCTCAGAGCCTGGAGCCTGTTTCAGATTCTGTGTCTCCGTCTCTCACTGCCCCTCCTCTGCTCACATTCTGTCTGTCTGTCTGTCTGCCATTCTCTCTCTCTCAAGAATAAAAAACATTAAAAAAAATTTTAGGGGCACCTGGGTGGCTCAGTCGGTTGAGCCTCCAACTTCGGCTCAGGTCATGATCTCATAGTCTGTGAGTTCAAGCCCCGCGTCAGGCTCTGTGCCGACAGCTCAGAGCCTGGAGCCTGATTCCGATTCTATGTCTCCCTCTCTCTCTGACCCTGCCCCATTCATGCTTTGTCCCTCTGTCTCAAAAATAAATAAACAGTAAAAAAAAAATTTTTTTAATTTTTTTAAAGAAAGTTTAAAATACACTCAACTACCATTTTTCATTATATGAACCACTCCTCATGCTACCTTACTCACATCACACAAAGAAATAAGAATTTTTGCCATAAAACAGGAAACTGTATTGATTCTCCCATTCCTTCTTCTCCTGTGCTTCACAAAATTGGGAAGCTACACATCAACTTACATTTATCTGTCCCTTCTGGAAAAGGTCAAAATGAGCCAATTTTAAATCATTTTTGGCAATGAGACAAACTTGAATTGGGAACAACCTTTTGGATCAGTAAGTAACTGGTCTGCTGTGATGAAAAGGACCTTGTAGAAGGTTCCCTGGCATTCTTCCCTGGCTCACATTCTACCATCAACAACTAGTATACGGTCTAGCATTGCTACCAACAGACTGTGTCCTTGGGATCATTATCTTTCCCCTTTGTCTCCTGACACCCATCCACCCAGGGTTTCTTCTTCAGCACGAGAAGTCATCTTCCTTAAAATTTCAAATGACTTTACTATAATAACAAAGGCATGAGGGTGCAAACTAGACAGGTAGGTAATGATAGGTAAAATTTCATTTCTCCTTTGAGTTCAGCGTGGTTTAGCACAATAGCCAGATTCCTAACAGGTTTTCTACATTTTGCTCCTCACTCCATTTGCATGTTTTTACAATGTGGATGTCCTTGTCACTCAGTCCTTACTCACATTTCTCTTCGGTTTCAAGATAAAACTACTCAAACCTCAATTTCAACATCTTATTCTCCCTGGGAGTATCTAGGAAAGAGTTCTTGTAAACTAGATTTCCGAGCTCTTATACTGGGCTTAGGTCAACCTGACAATCTGAGCATTAATTTTCCTACTGTTCAGAATGATCCCTGAATTCTCTTTTCTAGAATGACCCGCCCAGGACAAATAGTAGAGCTTGGTTTTTCTGTTCTCTTTAATTCAATCATTTCCCTTTCCTTCCCTCTAGCAGGTAAAGCATTTCTGACTTTCTCCATCCCCCATGTAATATATTTGCTTTTCTTATCTCTGCATTTTCCTCTCGTTTTTTTTTTCAAATGTTCCACATGGACATTCTATATTTCTTTCTCCAGAGGATTCTAACCCTGTAGTTATGGTCACCACCAGTTCAGTGTACGAGTTAATATTTGGAGGTAGACACATCTAGATTCAAATTCCGACTCTGCTACTTACCACCTATGTGATCTAAAGTAATTTCCCACTCATTCTGCACACCAGTGGTTAGAAGCTAGATGACCTCGGGCCCACGACATAATCACTCCAAACCTCACTGCCCCCACATTTGTAAAATGACAGTTGCCTACCTCATAAGGTTGTTGTAAGGAATGAATGTGATGATCAATACAAAACTGCTTGGCATAATTGCTAAATAAACTAAGCAGCCCACAAATATTAGTTATTATCGTTATTACTAATGTAGACCCATACTGTCTACACTTTGTGGTCACTTTGTTCTCAATACAAATGCTATTATTTCTTCAGCCCAGACTTCAGCATACCTCATTAGCCAGAGGCTTTCTCTCATGGTCCATACAAAGTTTAGAGTAGAAAGCTGGGGGAGCGGGACGGACTGCCAGACTTTTTACGCAGCCAGAGCCATTGAAACACATCTGAATTTGAGTTGTGATGAGTCCTCACTCGTCCCAGCTCTTCTGGACGTCACAGCTTATGAACACAGCAGCTTTCACCTCCGGACACCAAAACCTAAACACTGAGATTATGATAAGTAGGAGAGCTACAACTAAAAAACACCATGGAACCAGAGACCTTCTATAAAACCACATGGTGAAGACTACAAGGGGACAATCCACATACACATCAAGTGCTTCAGGATCCCACTGTGTATGTGTTTGGGATGGGGGGAGGGGGGCATCAGTGCTCCAATTAAAGAGAAATGCAGGATGGGAGATCTGAGCCCTGCATCAGTCACTTCACTGAATTCTGGCTTGTTTCAGCTGCAACTTCCAAGGTCCCCATCCTCCTCCATTGCTCTAAAATTCATTCCTCCAGAAATGAGAGCCCATCAGAGAGAATATCTTCTGTGAGAGAGGTGGTCCAGTTGCTGCAAACTCTTGCTAGAAATTCCGAGGAAGTTTACCAGGTATACCTATAGGATGGTGTTGAATAAAGCATTTGAAGTACTGATTATTCTACAGGAAAGAGCTTAGCTTTTAGAGTTTGTTGTTTGTGGCAGTGGTGGTGATGAAACCCAACCCACTTCCCTGAAAAGTAAAGGGAATACATAGAGTACTACAAATTATTTGTTGTAACAATCGAAATGGAAGTTCTGAGGTGAAAACCGGGAGGTCTATATATTAAACTAAAAATTTTTATTTGAAAACCAAGATTATGCCGGCAGAAAGGCCATTTTAAAATCAGCACAGTAACTGGACTTTTCCTATAATGAATGTAGACTCAAACAATGATGTCTGTTAAGTGAAGTCTGTTAAAGACTTGCAAACCCTCGCAGATTATCTAAAACAAAAATAATACTATACTCCTGAACTTACAAGAGCAGTCAACCCAAAGGCTTTACCCAGTTCAGGGTGTCTCTCGATGGCTTTACTTTCTGAAATTGCTATCAGAAATTAAAAGAAATTCCGTGTAGCTACTTTTGATGGAAATTCAGATTAGTCAAACTACATAAAATATATAAAGCCATTTGTGTCTCAATTCCTGTTATAAATGAAGTAAAACCATTGTAGACTTTGGGGGTCTTTTTCTCACTGATGATCCCAAGGTATTTATTATCCTCCCCAACACCAATAACCATGTTGACATACCCTTTCCTGTCCAATTCTGCATGTACTAAAACCATACGGTTATAAATAAAACTCCGAGTCATCACTTGCATTTGAATGAAATAATCCTGAAACGATTCTGCGTTTTACTGTGGCCTTACCTGTTTTGGTCCCTGTGGGCCTCCCACTTGAAATGATTCGGTGCAGAAGATGGCCAGAGCGGACTGAGGAATCCTGAAATTGGGGGTTCTGATTCCTGATGCAACCTCTACCCCAATCTACTGCATTAGTTCCTTCCTCTTTATTCCCAGTTTGGTAAAGAATGTAGGTGGTAAAGATGCTGTGGGCACATTTGCACACATGTTCCAACTGATTTGGAAAAGGAATGGGCGAGAGAGGGGTATCCGAGTTAAAATCAGGCAGGCATTTCAGATTTCAAGAGACAACTGAAAAGGGAACATCTGTTAGACCCCTGAGTTGGAGGGCAGTCTGTGTTAGTCTTCCTAACTCTGAGTGTCTGCACGTTGTGGAGCGGGTGGAGTCTTCCATCCTCAAATCTGAAAAGATTGAGAGATTTTGTAAGGCCCAGATGTGCCAAAGGTCAGAAGGATCAATACACAGACCCTACCACGGAAAGGTGGTGGGGAGAGACGCGGATGGAAAACCGCTGCAAAAGGGAAGCCAATGAAAGGTAAGGAAGTTTCTGAATAATTAAAAAGTTAAGAAGAAGCAAACTCAGTTGCCAAGGGGGAAGGAGGTGGGGGTGGGGGATAAAAAAATAAAAAAAAAAAAAAAGCAGTTGATGTGGTAATTAAGAATTTGGTGAGAGCCTGGGCAGGTCACCTCCTTTCTCAGATCAGAGCCCCATCAGAAATTCTTTCAAGTGTCCTTCTGCGTCGCCAAAGATGACAACAGCAAATCAATAAGTGCTTGAAATGAAAGGGGTTGTTGGCGAGCCCCCAGGCTACAGATTTCCCGCCGCCAGCCTTTTCTGAACTCCTAGCGTGCCTTTGCACCGCCTCTCTTAAGAAGAGCTACCTTTTATTCTTATTCTCAGGACGAAGGTAAGTGCTCAGTTAGCATATCTATTAAATGTCGGCTGTATTTCCAGCTCTCCGAGCGCGCTGAGAGCGCGCTGCCGCAGCTGGCCAGCGGGTCCGCTAGGCAGGAGGAGAGGGGAAGACTGGCCAGGCGGCCAGCGGGTCCACACACCTCCGGGGCTGGCCCAGCTTCTCCCAGGATTTAGCACTGCTGGGTTAGAGCTCAACAGCCTCTGCCAGAGCAAAGGGCCTGAGTGACCGCGGCCACCAGAGCGCTCCTTCTAACTCATTTATTTACAAGCAAGCACAAAATCATTACCCACAGGAAAGAGCCAATGCTCCAAAATTAACGCTTGCTATCACCGGAAACTCTGTTCTGAGTTCCAGACACTGGTCTGTTACCCTTCCAATATTCATCCCTTCCCTAATATGTCTCGGTTTAACAATCTTTCCAGAGCCCAGCATCCCCGGGACGTTTTAATTAGGTAATTCATTAGTGACTCAATACAGACATTTATATATTCTTTTAGCTCGAGTGGTTAAGTACTAATTTCGAAATGATTATAAAACACAGGAATAAGCAACGCATAGTAATTTTAATTTATATGCAAATCAATTGGTTCATCTTAATTCCTTAAAAAAAAAAAAAAAAACCCCAAAAAACAATTATTGTATTGTAGCATCGGGGGTATGGATCAAAGCGCCCGAATGGACAATTCCGAAACCGGACCTGGACTAGGGAGGGAAATTCTAAAACCGCCAACAAATCAATAACGTTTGAGGCAGTTAAACATCTCTAGCCATTGGTATTTACATACTCGCTTGTTGTCAGATAAGGAGCTGGGGAAATTGCTTGCCTGGGTTGAGATCATAATCCAAAGTGAAGAAAGTAAATGATAGCACGCACCCCGTCAGGGCGGGCTCTAAAATAATACTGTACCTTTCCCAAATCCTGACTCTTGGGTGAGAGTGAGTTGGCGGAGGTCATCCTAAATTTGTCCTCGGTTTTGCCCGCTTTGCTCACAAAATTGTCTGTCCTCCCTATGCTTTGATTTTTGTTCTAACAGTTGTCGCCCGTCTGAAAATACTAGAGGGAGGGGTATAATTCAGAATCTCACTAAAAATTCTATGAATCCATTTAGCCAACACCGCTCTTATGCTGATTTGGGGGTGGGGGGGAGGGGACGCATATGTTTAATTCCCTGTGTCCTCCCACCATTAAATTAGATGACCAAAAAAGACAGAAAAAGCGGCTGTGAGAAATTGTCTAGTGCATTGGCTTACTGGAAGGTTATTACCTTTAGATATAGTTTAGATTTTTTGGAAAAGTAAAAAGGGGGTATTGTTCCAGAGGACAACAAAAATTGAGATATTCTAGAACAGTGACTCTCACTGGGGATCACCGGGAGATCCACCGCAGTTGTTTACGTAAAAGTGTAACATCCTTGAAATTCACAGATACATAAGGTCAGTGTCTCCCCACCCCCGGCTCCCGGCCCAGGCGATCTGGCCCTCAAGGAGCTGGTACCTTTGATGCTACAATCTTGTTTACATCTGCCGGGCAGGGAATTGCTTGCTTTGCTCGGACGCTCCCTCCACCCCCTTCTAATTTGAAGTAATCGGAATCTAAATACAATCGCCACGGCCCACTCTTTCATTTCTGCTCTGACGAGGGAAAAACCTGAAATCCGTGTCTTAAATCAGCTCGGTGGTTTGTAGCCCCCCAGCACCCTGCCTCTCCGCTGCATGCCTAATGTATTCCCTAGTGGTTCTGAGCATTAATTAGTTGTTTAATAGGAGTATGACTAAAAATGTAAAAGAAGGATTAGGAGCGTGAAACGTATGTCCAGCTCCTTCCGCACACTCGAGGAGGGAATGAGAATCATTCTGTATCTTCTATTTCTCCAGGAGCCATTAGCATTTCCCACCAGCTGCTCACTTCGGCTGCACTGGCGCTGGGCGAGGCGAAGACCCAAAAGCTCAGCGCGATGTCTGAGGCGGCCGGGACTGGGGGTTAACCAGCCCCTGGCGGACGAGACTCCAGACAGAAGGAGGGGGGTGGGGAGGGGAACGTGAGCTTCCCGGAGCCCCTTCATCCCAGCCCCGGTTTGCAAACCTCCGAATCTTGAAAGGGGGTGGGGGGTTGCACGCGCTTATCTGCGCGTCTCTCCAGCGCTGCCCCTTTCTCTTTTCCTCGTCTCTCTGCAAGTCTCTGAAGCTTCCCGTCTCTGATTTTCTCACTCTTTTCCCACTTTTCCATGAGATTCCTCATCTTCGCCACCAGATGAAGGGAGGTCGTTCTGCTAGAAGCGTCTCCTAATCTCTATAAAATGAAAAGGAAAAATGGGGAGGACATTAACCCATTACTCAGGGGAGTGGGGAGACAGCAGAAATCGTTGATGGATACAGATGAAAATGTCTTTCTCAGACCACCTTCTCTGGTTTGCAGTGCCTTTAGATTTCGGTTGTGGAACTTGTTGAAAGAATTTGATTTTCTTGATTCAGCCAGAGTTCAAAAACCAGAAATAAAAATTCTCAGGAACGGAGGGGAAACAAAGATAAAAACAGCACGTGAGCTGTTCCTCCTCTTTTCTCTCCCTTTAAGTAAAACGGTCTTGACTCTCCAACGGGTAGAGAGAGAAAGTTTGAGTTTTCATGGATGTTATGGAGAGGTTAGAGATGGCTTTAAAATGTAGATCTCTCAGTCAGTTTTCTTCGTGGCTGAAGAGGCTAGCCCTTTCCATAAAATGAGTCCATCTGTCGACCGTTAGCTATTTCAAAGTGAAGGGATTTAGCACTCAAAACAAATTGAGCAAGTTTGTTTGCCTGTTTTTACTGCTAACTCAAATGAATTCAAAACACGGAGTAATTCAAGAAAACACATAACACGTTCTAGACAGCCCCCAAATGCAGGGAAAGCCCAGCACCTATAGGGTGACCTGGGTTATTTTAAACGCCAAGCTTTTTAAAGATGTATGTATTTCACACATGCTCTCCCAACAAGTCATTTATTTCCCTACAACTGAGAGAATTGGTATCCTGATTGAGGAAGAGCAATACAACTTTTGGAAGGAACTTTATTCTCTATTGAGGACAAAAGGGGAGGGCTTTTTCATGGCGCGCCTGGGCGAATTTTGTTCCTATGCAGAAATTAATATTGATGGGAAAACCAAACCGGAACCTATGACTGCTTTCCAACGCTTTCCAAAAACATACATTAACAGGACGCCCTTGAAATTGAAAACAAACTTTGTCTAGTATGCCTGGCAGAAGCCTTCACACCTGGTCTTCCAGACGAATCATATTTATAGTCCTTACACCCAAAGGCAGGACGAAGCAAAAACA
Organism: Felis catus; assembly: GCF_018350175.1. Taxonomy (NCBI): domain Eukaryota; kingdom Metazoa; phylum Chordata; class Mammalia; order Carnivora; family Felidae; genus Felis; species Felis catus. The sequence goes on from NC_058371.1 coordinate 112,457,377, forward strand.
CCCCGCTAGCTACCAAAATACACGCCTTGCTCCAGTCAAGAAATCGGAAAATCAGGGCTTAGAAGTAAGACACACTTTCCGAATGAAAATGACTCTTCTAACTTCACGTGTTCTTCGATTTTTAAGAGCAAATGTGAATTTGAGAGTAGCTTCCCCTCCCACCCCCACCACCAAGCCTTGCAATTTAATACCATGCTCGCCAGGAACCTTAACCTCGTCATTTTAAAAAATGAGATATCCGTGACCCGGGGTGAACTTGTTGAGTGTAGGTACAGCAGAGGAAATTCTAGACTCTATGAACGCCCGAACCTCGTCCAGAGCAATCCTTTCGTGTACTCTGGTCAGTGCGCGACCGTGCCCACCTGCGCGCAGACAGCGGGTGCAGCGTGCTTGGTCCACCCGCCTTGACCTCGGGCGTGGTGTCCCGGCCGGCGGTGCTGGGCCAAGTCTCTGGGCCTTCCCCGGCTGACTAGTCTCGGTTGTCGCCTTCCCAGCCCTCTTCCCCACCATCCCCCCTCCCCGCTGGCCCCACTTTTCCAGATTACTCCTCAGTCATCCTCTCTCACCCCCACTCCGCCTACTTTCTCTCCAGCCTCCAGTGCGTCCCTCACATCACCACCACCCCCACTCCGCAATCTCTCGTTTCTGTGAACTCGTCTCTCAACCCTGCAGGCCTGAAAGAAGGTCACATACAGGCACTCTCGTACTCACACCCTACATGCCTCGCCCCAAACAAAACCCATGCACACAGTCCTTTGTTCCATTTCTCGGGCCACTTGCCCTGGCCCTTCCTCCTTCTCCGTCCTGGTTTGCTCCCCAAGAGTACGTTTCTGTCTCCCGGACGCTCCGGTCTCCTCCCCACCCCCACCCCCACCCCACCTCTGATTTATTAGAGCTCCCGGTTCGGCGCAGATTCCTTGTTCTGCTGCATCCCACCCTCCCCTCCTATCCTCCCATCCACAGTGGGAGTGCTTGCGCCTGCTGCTCTTCTGCCCCAGTCCCAGCGCCCTGCCCGGTCCCCTAAACCCTCTTTCGCTCTCCGGGCTCTTCCTCCGGCTCCCGAGTCTCCGGCCTGCCGGCCTCACCTCCCTGCCCTGCCTCGCTTCTCGTCGCCCCTGCTCGCTCCCCCCGCGCTCGCCCGAACGCTGTGCTCGCTCCTTGAACGCCCGCCGCGCAGCCGGGCTCGGCCGCCCGCCCGCCCGCCACTGTGCAGTGGAGTTTGGTGGAATCTCTGCTGACGTCACGTCACTCCCCACACGGAGACCGAGCTGAGGGAAGAGAGAGGGATGAGAGCGAGGGAGGGGAGAGAGAGTGCGAGACCGAGCGAGAAAGCTGGAGAGGAGCAGAAAGAAACTGCCAGTGACGGCTAGGTTCCGGCGGCCGCCGCGCACCCGTGGACTCCCTCGGAACTTGGCACCCTCGGGAGCCCCGCAGTCCTCTCGGGCTTGGCTTTCCGGCGCTTGCGGTGCAGCCTGCGCCTCGGATCGCTGGAAGTCTCCCCGGGAAGCGGTGGGACGCGGAGACAGCAGCTCTCTCCCGGTAGCCGGTAAGTGGAGGCCGTCTCTTTCCGCAGGGATGTGAGATAATGCGAGTTTGGAAATTTGTTCCACTTTGGAGAATCTTCACCGTAGGTGATTTGTGGTTCTTGGGGCTGCCTTCCCGCCCCCCCCCGAAGTAACTCAGTTGGCAAACAGACCTCGCAAAGCCCTGTTCCTCTCGTCCCCAGTCGCAGACACTAACAATCTATGGGGTTGCTGAAGTCGAGTGGGAAGCGAGACCATGGCTGGCATTTAAAACGAGGTATCTTCCCTTAAATCTCGGTGCCAACACTGCAGGGACAAATCCTCAGGCTGAGGATTAGCATTCTCAAGATAAAGGGCAGGGTACAAAGTTTCAGCTACTGGAAGATTAGCCCCTTTCCCATTGTTACCAATTGGAAAAAAGATTCCATCTTAACTGGCAGTTAGTGACCTCTCAGGCCCAAGCGAATTACCTGGGAACCAGGCCTGGATGCCAAGCTTACACAATTACTTCGGATTATAAATCCTTTAAATTGATCACCAGTCAACTCCAATCTTGCACTTCAGGAGATACATTTTAAATGGATAGAGAGGAGAGGACTATTTTCCAACTGTCGAGTAAGAAAAAAATTATGATTCTAAATCTGAGAAATATGGTTCTCTTTTCATTCCAATTCAATGACTTTACTTTCCTAAGTAATTCAGAAATCAAGCCACCATAGGGCAGTGTGATTTTTACTCCTTTTTGTGTGTGTATTATGTCTTAGTAAACTAAATGAAAAAAAAAAAAACTTTTACTATTATGAATTAAAATAACACAGGCATTCATATATTCTAAAATATTTTTATGAAAACTAATCTGACTTACAGAGATTTCCTTGCAGTTCTTAGGCCATTAATAAGAATTAAAGGTGGTTCTAATATAAGTTTGGAAGAAATTTATCTAAAATTCAAATACCAATTATGTCAAGGAAACAAAGCACCGGCACAGAATAGATGAGGATTTTTACTAGTGTAACATAAAATAAGCATACAAGGTTTTAATAATCAAACAGTCCCTAAAATTTGAATAGCTCCTTCATGTATGGAATGTTTTACTTTACCTCAGCAAAACTACACTTAAATTATTCAGGTGCTTTGTTCCTCAAGTTGAGCATATTGTCTTCAAGTGTTCCTAAAGCATCAATATTAATTGGTTTAAAAGAAGGCTTAAACTGGTAAAATACAGAATTGTGTTAAGCAGTATTTTAATTTCCTTAAACGATTACCCACTGCAAATTAATTTAGTGGCTAATCTCCTTAATTTAGTTCATTTAAAACATATGTTCTTGTGCTGTTTATTTTTAAACTTTCCACTGAAGATTTTGTTACGGGGTAACAAAAAATGGAAAGAGGGGGAATGTAAAAGAATTTGGAATTATTAGAACTGTATTTTTTTCCTGCGATTTCCTCCTATGGCAATCATCAGAAATTACTTTTAAGAAAATTGTTTTATTTCTCAGGCTTTTACTGCCTGCTTTGGCCAGTGTGGTTCAGTATGCTTCATTAACTATGTGGTACTTTTTAGCATACTCACAATAGAAAACTCAAATTAGGCAAAACAAGATTGCCTGGCATATATGTTCAAACCAGGACTTGAACTTTTGGGATGAGAACAACTTCCCATCAAGAAAAGTTGCGCATCTTAATTTGTGAGATTAGTGGTGGAGGCTGGCCCCTAAATCCTGCAGCCAAATTTGCCTAGTAAGACTTGTCTTGCTTGACAGGGCAAGTTTAAGGATCAGCAGGCAGGAATTGGAGGTTATTTTTAAAAACTATCTCCCTCAGTTATTTAGATTCAGTTCGTCCAGTAGGCCTGGTAATTATATGAAGAAAAAAAAATGCAGGTCTCACGGCTCATTTTGACTGCAAAATAAATCCCCAAGTCACAAGGACACTTAGGAGTGAGCTAAGGAACACGCCTTGACCTTCTTTTCAATCCTTAGAGCAGAGTTCTTGATTTGTTTTGTATTGCTTTGTTTGGCCTTCAGCACTGGAGCTTGGGAGTGTGGGGGGGGGGGGGAGAATGTGTAATAATTGGCTGACTTTATATTGAGCGACCCCATCTTTTTCTTTTGTATATTTCATTTCTTTAAAAAATGAAAATTATTTGCAGTTACCATCTGCAATGCTTCGGCTACCCGCTAATAATGCAGGCAGTTCAGATGTTTAAAAAAAAAAAAAAAAAAAAGATTATCGAATTGATGGTGACATGCAAATTTCCCCCGAAATTATCATAAGTAAACATTTGAAGTCTGGACTAATAAAATCCCATCTGTGTTACTTCATATCGAGTTAGTAGAAAGCTGTGATAATGAATTTTGTAATATCTCACGAACAGACATCTCAATCAGGGACTAATCCTGTGATTTTACTGCAGAATCACTAAATCTGGAGCCGCCAAACTGCTACTTCTGGGTCCCCGGGCCTGCAAGGATCGGCAGAGCCCCCGCCCACGTCCCAGCTAGCGGGTGGGGGGGAACCCCTGGACACCCACGCCGCGGCGCCGGGCAGCCCCTCCTCTAAGCGGCGACCTTGGCCAGAGGCTCCCGGGGCTCGGCTTGTTCCAGCAGAGGCCAAGGAGCGGGGAAACACGACCCAGACTAGAGCCAGACCCGCAGCTCCCTGCCCCGCCTCTGCTCTTGCGCCAAAGGGGCAACGCCCGCTCCTCCCCTCTACCCTGGACCACAGCGAAGTGGGCCCTCCCGCCGCCGGCATACCCTGGTTAGCGTGGAGAGAGGCAGGCACCGAGATCCAAAGGGCCTGGGGAGCCCGAGACCTTCTTTCTTTCCTTCTGTCTTTAAAGCTGCCGCGGCTTTTCTACCCACCCGGACAGAGCCTCTCGCCACCCACCTCTCCCGGTTTGCCTGTGGCGGAAAAAGGGGGCGCGCGTTAAACGCTTGGCTCGCTGCGTTGTGGTTGGAATTTTGAAAAAGATTTGGTTTGCCGGGGTTGAATCGGGGCAGCCGTTCTCTGAGAGTTATTTCTACGTCCTCGCTGGGTAGAAAACCCTCCGGACTTTTGCCCCGTTCTCTTCTGTCTCACTCAGTCCACTTCGTTTCCCTCCTCTGCGATCTTAAATCTTAGTTTAGGGTAAATAAATGGCCGGGTGAGTATCTCCAGGGAAAAGTGTGGCTAAATATGGAAAAGTGGCTCCTGATGGATGAGAGGCCCGAAGCCAGCTCGCTCCTGGAGTACCCTAGGCCAAGAGCTTTAAGAGTCCCGTTCATTTCAGAATTACAGAAAATCGAGGAAAACCGCTGTCTAGGGCAGGTACAAGTTGAGTCTGATAGTCTACAAATGTTTACTTAGCGTCTACTGACCGAAAGTCCTGTGCTGAATGGTGGTCTTCCACACAACCTCTTACATAGAAAAGTCCTCTCCACTCACCCCCAAATTCTGTACCTGCTAAGGTTGCCCCCGTGTTCAGACGGGCTCTTAACTCCTGACATAAACACCTTGAGAGTAGTTCCACAGCCTAAGTCCCCCAGGACATGATGGATTTATCCGTCGAGAGCCCCTGCGCCCATTCACCGCAACTCTGGAGGGAGATCCCCCTCTTGGTAAACATTCAGTTGTTCTGGACCAGGGGCTAGGGTGGGGATGAGGCTGAGAAGCACGCCCGAAACCCAACCCAGAGTAGGCACTTAAGAGCGAGTTTGCAGTTGTCCGCCCTACAGGTAGCGTCCACTGAACCCTGCACGCTCGGAGACCCCGCTGCTTCTCACGACCCTCCTTCTCTTTTATTTTGCAGACAACGGGGAATGGAGACCAACTGCCGCAAACTAGTGTCGGCGTGTGTGCAATTAGGTAAGAACGCGCTTCTTCTGCCGGGGTCACTCGACGGGACACCGCACCATGCGAGGGCGGCAGGAGGGCACCGGTCCCTTGGCGAGGCGGCGGCGAGGGGCTCTTCCCGGAGAGACCAGCCGGGGCGGAAAGGGAATCAGAACCGGGACACCGGCAGCCTCTCCCGGGGGTAGGAACTGGGGGGTATGGATAGGGAGGGAGCCGCTCACCGCGTCCCGATGCCCGGGGCCTACTCCTCCCTCTGAGGGAGCCGCTGGCAGCCTGGGAGGCGCGGAGAGTGTGCCTCCCTGCTCCGGGTTGCCAGAGGGTCCGGGAGACGCGAGCGACCTCCGCCCTTTCCTCTAACTGGGTCTTTGCTCTTTGTCCCTCTTTCTCTTCTTCGTCCTGCCTCCTACCCCCACCCCCAACACCCTCGCTTCTTTCCACCGCGGTCCGGGGCGTCTCTCTACCCGCTTGTGGGGCGGGCGCGCGCGGCCCAGGCGTGCAGCCGGCGGCCGTTGAATGCCTCTTCTCCAAAGACTCCGAAATCAAAAAGGTCGAGTTCACAGACTCTCCCGAGAGCCGGAAAGAGGCGGCCAGCAGCAAGCTCTTCCCGCGGCAGCATCCCGGCGCCACTGGTAAGGCCGGGAGCGAAGCGCAGGCCGCGCGCAGGTCACCCGCCTCTGGGCCTCTGGGCTTCGGGTACAGCGCACCGAGGCTAGGCCGCCAGACAGGCGCGCCTGTCCCTTGACTTAGACACTTGGCCCCTGTGTGGGACGGGAAGCAGCCGTCCCAGGGACGTTAATTCCTTTCCCCAAAAGTATACTGCACTCCTGAGACCCAACACCTCTCTCTCTGGCTCTTTTTCGCTCTCTCCCTGTGGCCTCGTCTCCTACGCACACCCCAACCTACCTCTGCGCCGCTAGCTGGCGTGGAAAAGTAGTCCAACAGCGACCTCTGTCGCCCGCCATGTCCCACTGCGTGTAGCACCACCAAGGGTGCTCTCCGCCCCGGCCTCTCTCAGCCTTGCCCCGCCCAGGCTTGTGGGCGCGGGGTTTGCCGCGGAAGGCATGCACCGGAGGCTTGCGTAGGGCGAAGATTCGCCTGGCCGGGAGTTGGAGGAGCTGACTAGAGCCCCGCAGAGCCTGAGGGCAGCGACTGTGCGCCGCAGCCAAGGGTGTAATGAAGTGTGCGCCCCGTCGACGCGAACCTACCTGTTGTGCAGGTTGCAAGGCCTCGGGTTTTGGTGGTGTCGTTGCTTGATTAGCTGGTTTCACTGTGGACGAGTCAAGGGGCCCTGCTGCTCAAAGGCTTGTGTAAAAGCCAGAATGTCTCCAACTCACTGCATAGGCCTTTGCTAAACGGAAACTTGCTCTTTGGGGGGGGGGGGGGGGGGTGTGCGCGGGCGCGTGTGTGCAAGCCTTCCCTTGGAATACATGAAAAATTCAAATTTAACAACTGTCCTATTCTCCGGGTTTCCCAGGCTACTGTAATAACAAGTGCCTAGCCTTAGGAAGTTGTTGACCTTTGATAGTGTGAGGAGATAAAGCCCCCCCACAGCCCTCGGCCCCTAACCCCCTCTTTCCGGATTAAAGTGTAAGGATACAAATGTAATGTGTGCCGGAGGGGGGCGAATTGGGACGCCCGGCCAAATAAACAAACCGTGTTGCTAAGAAGAAAACAAAGGCCCTGCATTCGTGCTTCCCGGTAAACCTGAGAAAATTATCATTTGCATAAGTAAAACTTCTAAAATGGTCGGGAGCGAAGCAGCCTGGCACTGCACACTATCGCGAGTCCTCCCGCTGGGCTAGTTAAACGCTCACTTGTCCGGGATTAACCCCATGGGGTTAAATGGGGCCGTGCAGAGATAACGTCGGGTGATTTCTGTCATTAAGATTGTGTTAAATTCTTCCTCTGTTTGATAATCGGTCGTAAAAATAAATTATTAGACCGGAGTATGTTTGGGATATGGTTAAAAATCAAGAACAGCGATGACTCCTGGAGAAATGTTTCGTGCGGGTTCCGTCTGGCCAGACTAGGGGAGCTCCCCAATCTCGCTTCGCGCGGGGCGGGCTGACAGTCGCCCAGCTGAAGCTGACGTTTCCCGATGCGTTGGGAGGTGGAGAGCTGCCTAACGTCTCTTATCCCCACCCCAACCCAGGGCTCCTAGACCTCAGGAATGGCTTCTGAGGACAGGTGGTCTCCATGGGAGCCCCTCCGAGGGGAAGCTAGAGATGGGATGGGAACCTCTTAACGTGGGCTAGAAGCCGTGGTCCGCCGGGGAGTCCTTTCTGTTCCTGTCACAGTCACCACTGGGCATCCACTTTTGATAATTAGTAGATAAATAAAGAACTAGAAATAATGAAGGACTGTTTCCTTACCCATTAACTTTCAGGCCCCGATTATTCTAGTGCACTGATCCTCCACATTGGCAACAATCTGTTTTCTACCTTTTGGACAGAAGAGGAAAATTGCTGCCTAAACATGTTTAATACCATTAATTAAGGAGAGGCATGCGATAGGGAGAAATGCTGAAAATCTTGATTTTATTGGCCTATAGGGACGTAATAGACAAAAAAAAAATGTCACACATGAGTAAGCAAAACTACAGTGCCTCCAAGGAAGGTTGCCAGAGTCCCCTTTACTAAATATAAGTAAATTTAATTTATGTCATATGCAAACCCCTGGCCACAGCCTGCTTTGAAAAGAAAGATTTTTCTCCCTTTTTTGATAGCTTTTTTTTTTCTTTCAGAAAGAAATAAATGTTTACAATGGCATGTCTTTTTTCAAAAGGGGCCATGGTACTTTATTATTGGCACTACCCTCTCCTCAACCCCTCCAAAACACCGTGTCTTCGTTAAAGACTGAAAACAGTCCCCAAGTAGACAAGGTTAACCTCTGGAAGGCTGGGACTCTTGCGTTCCTTTCCAAGCGAATCTTTGTCCCCTTGATACCCATTGGGCTGGCCCACGGCCTGGCTCAAACCCTGAAGCAGGTGGAGTAGGAGGTCGGCTGGAGACCCCTAAATCCAGGGGTTGAGAGAGGGTAGAAAAAGGACTGGCTAGGCATCCAAGTGGAGGCGGGAAGAGTTGGCAAGTTTAGCTGTAACCCAGAAAGAAGGCTCAGAGGTCTGCTGAGAATGTCCCCCTAGAACAGAGATCCTTGACTTCCTTGCTTTGAGTGTCCCCCCCCAAAAAAGCCTGCTTGCTGAATTCAGAAAGTGCTTTTGACCTTCAGGAAGGCGGGTGGGGGGAACCGATCCTCCCTTGTCTGTAACCCTTAAAGTTTCGGGGTGGTGGCTCTGGATTCCGGGCTGAAATCGGACAGAGCTGCCGCCCCGCGGTCGGGGTGCCTAGCTGCGGTGACCAGACTTGGGCGGGTACCTTCCCCAGAGACGCCATTAATTTTTAAGTAGCCTTGGCTAAATGAGTGAGCTGAAAGAGTCTCACCAAGGTCTCTGGTGTGTGCCGACGTCCTTCCCTTGGGAGGGGGACCCCAAGGCCCCTTGTGGCGCCCCCAGCCGAGACACACTCTCTCAATGGCAGCTTGGCCCCAGTCTTCTTCAGAGAACCCGGGGTAACTCCCCGCCGCCTTGGCGGCAGCAAACCCTTCATTCATTCAATCAGCAAATGTTTGCCGAGCACATACTACGTGGATTCCTAATGTACCCCCTGAAAGCAAATAAGCCGGTTTCCCTTCGCCGTTATGAAGCAGCTTTAATGTTAGCAAGGAACTAGCTAGAGCAGGTTCAGACCATCTCCTGCAAAACGCGATGTGGTGGTACCTGCGGCAGTGCTTGGGGCCTGAGCGTTGTTAGAAAGAAAGGGGATGCTTAGAAGGGTAGAGGGCCATTGGTGAGGCCCGGGGTAAGGGACAGGGGCTTGCAGAAGGGGCTGGAGGTCCGAGGAAGAAGCCACGAGAGAGGGGAACAGGGTTAAGGAGAGGGATTTCCATTTTCTTTTCTACCACCCCTGCCTCCCCACCCCATCCTACTCCACCCGCCACCGAGTCTAGCTTATTGTCAGCAGCTGCCTCTGCCTTTTGTGGGTTTTTTTCCCCGTCAGGGGAAATTGTACCAGTTGTGCAATAGGTAGTCACTCCCTGTGGATCCCCGCCCGCAGAGGTAGTCTTTTTACAGGTCGTGTTCCTTGCTACTGACACCAAGTGCGCTCAAAGTTTCATAAGGCTGGTTGGGTTGTTATTCCAAACCGCCTGCTGTTAATATATGCAGCAGTTGTTAGAGCGACTCGGAGGGAAAAGGAAATGTATAACGAAAGCTTATTCGTGAGCAGGAATATACTAATGGAACAATCTGATGTCTTCTTAATCCTATGTAAAAAGCTTTGTCGTCTTCCTAATATTGACTGAATGGGTAATTAATGGCTCTTCATCTAGGCGAATACCCTGTAATCCAAAGATAGGCAAAAGACAACAAGCCCAAGGTAGAAGACAAAAGGCCCAACTGTGGCCGCCACCCCCCTCCCCCACCAGGGACTCCAAATAGGAAAGTTTCTTTTCTGGAGAAAAGGGCAGAAGTGGGAGAATACAGGTACCTTTCCTAGGCTGGGCTTAACCACTGAATCTGGTCACCCAGCTCAGTTCTCCACTACTCCATTTGCCCCCACCAGTCCTCTCTGCATTTCTTCTCAGTTCCTCTAGGAAGTCACCCTCGTTTGGATCCTGACCAGAACCTTTTCTTTCCCAAAGCCCCCATCTTTCATTTGGGGAAGTGATTGATAACAGAGGACCAATACACCAGGTCCTCAAAAGGCTCAGGCAGAGGATTGAGCTCCTTCTGATCCAGGTGGAGACTCCTTTCTTTTACAACCTAAGGCAGAATCTGTGCAGACTTAGATAGTTGAGAGGGGAGGGAAGAAATTAATGGAAGGAGAATGAACAGCAGAATTGGGTATATGTGTTAAAGAGTGATCAGGAGCGGTGGAGTCGACTTCCTTGTGAGGATCTGACATGAAGAGTACCCAAAATTCTTCCACCATGTTTTTAACAGGATGACATTTTAATTTAAACCTTTAGAAGTAATATATTACTTGGGTTACTACGATGAGGTGGGTTCCTTTTTTTTTTTTTTTTTTTGTCAGCTGACAGCTTTTAAAATATTATTTCGCTAGGGAAATAAAAGCTTCATCTCAGATTATAGGTGGGTATTTTTGGATTTATGTGATTTATGGTCACCATGACAACTAATGCTGAATGTTAGCTACCAGCATGTCTGGGAGAGGGAAGACAGAAAGAAGGGAGAGCAAGAGAAATAGAAAAGGGAAACAGACATGAGCTAGAGAGGAGAAATAGAGAAAAGAGAAAAAAAGGCGAGTTTTAATCCAATTTTTAAAAGTGACTTTAGTTAGTACCTTTCCAGTTCTCTCTGGACCTGGATATTAGTGTCTATCTCATTTTCATCCTCCCCCCTCCCCCATTGCTAAGACATATTTATACCACTCTACTTTTACTAGTTTTCTGGGATTAAACGTTCTCGGAATAAACCTGTTGTGTTAACAAACTAACGTGAAAAGGCATTGTAGCACGTGGGTTTAATGATTTCAGCAGCATCCCCCTACCCGTCCTGACTCTGCTAATCCCCGATTTTCTCTTCACCTGCCAGTGTGGGGGTACCTCTCCCACCCCGACACTGAGCACCCCCAGCTAGTTACTCCAAAGCTCAAGTGTGAGACTAAAATATGGGTACCGTTGGCAGAGACCCAGAGAATGTAGGTGCCGCTCAGTACGTGCACAGACTTTGATTCAGAAAACAATCTGCCCCTTTTTACAAACCAGCACTTTTTAAATCCATTTAGAGAATGGGGTAGGGGGGGATCAACCACAGTAACGTTTAAATGTCTGGGTGCTTCCGCTTCGTGCCTGGAGCACGGGGTACAGCGAAGGGGGCCTTTCCAGATTGGTTTGTGTGCGGAGAAAAGGCAGGCAGAAGAAGAAGGAGGGGAGGAAGGGCCACTTCTTGAGCGGGGTGCAAGGTCTCCATCTGACCTCTGCGCCTTATACCACAGGCGCACGCACACACACGCCTGTCACGTGGCTCTGAGCTGAGTCTGGGCCGCCTCGGCCTTGAACTGGCCTGGGCCAGAGCAAGACTCCCACCCCTCTAAGGTCTGACAGCCAGCGCAGGGAGACATCTAATGAGCGATCTTACAGGTGAGCTTTGAAGACAGATTCCACCCCACCCCCCCCCAAAAAAAGTTGTGGATTGCTTGGTTGGATTGAAGTCCATACTTGGACCCCGCACCCCAGACTTTGGAGGCATAACCCAACCAATCTCCTCGCGAAGGCCAGAGGGGCTTTGCGCAACTAACACTAAAGAGTGTGAAATTAAATAAGACCTTAAGACTGGTAATCGGTGGCAAATACCAGCAGCTCAAAACACGCCTGACCCCGTGTCACACATTTCCCTCCTCAAGGGTCTGGCTTTGCAAGAATAAGCAAAGAAAACCCAACTGAGACAATTCTTGAATGTCTTCGGACTTGAAAACCTAAACCCGCACTGGGCTTCCCTTCCCCCCACCCCTGCCCTCCGTGGGGGCCTTGCGGAACCTCCAGCTTCCCTGAACTGACCATCCTGATATTTCTCTGGATTGGAAATTTCTGTGATGGAGGCTGAAGTCATAGTGATTTCTAGAACCAGTTAAAGAAGACTGTGCAGAGGTGGGGGGTGCAGAGGTAGTGCTCAACCTGCAAAAAAATAGGATTGCTTTCAACCCCTTCCTTATCTATACTACCAATATCTGTGCACCCACAATATTAAGTGGATTAAGTTTTTGTAGACTAAGTCTCCTAAATTGCCGACCATCATCACCACTGTTTTCATTGAAAAGTGTTTGTTTGTTTGGGTTTTTTTTTTTTTTGTTTCTTTTGTTTTTGGGTTTGTTTTTTGTTTGTTTGGGGGGGGGTTCCCATTACTCACTTGCTTTTCTCCATCTAGACTTTTCATGTTGGTGTGCTCCCACCATCCATGGAACTGGGTCTGAGAAGGGGGTCAGCCGATCTCACCATGTGTGAAGTGATTAGGAGATTAGGAGAGAGTTGAAACTCTGGTTGGAAAAATGCAAAGAAATGCCTTACTGGCTCAGTTGAGTTGGGGGGGGGGGTATATATTTCATATGTGCATTATCTAGATAGATGGTAGATAGATACATAGACATGGTTATGTTTTGTGTTTTTTTTATTAATTTACTTTAACCAGATATCTCCAGATAATTGTCTTTATTCTCCACTTGGCTTTGCAGTGGATAGGTACAATTTAAGATTCCTCATCCTTTTAGGCTTTTAGGCTGCCTGAAGATCACCAGCACTTCCAACCTGTACTACCCTTTAGCACTATGTTGAGCTGTCACTCGCCCTGGGGTTTTTCAGCCGCTTTGGAAGCTGGTTTGGAGACTAGGTCTTCCCGTTTGTGTATCTGCCCTGATGAGAGTTGTTAGTCAACAGAGCCACCGAGTTTAAATCAAAATTCTGTGGGTTTAATGAGAGATGAGCTTAGAAATCTATATGTTTCTGTGGAGCTCCTCAGCTCTCCTGAGTAAGGAGTTGTGAGAAACACCCAAAGCCTCCACCAAAAATTGCCTCTCCGGGGTTTGAATCTCAAAGAAACTAATACCAAGAAAGAAAGTATACTCACTGTAGTTTATCATTTGTTCATATGATGGAATCTCTTCATGAAATGAAGCTTTATGGGGGTGTTATTTTGGGGACTGGAGCTATACTGAGGTTTAAAAAAAGAAACTAGAATATGATTAGTAAACACATTGGGCAGAAAAGAGCTGAATTCATATTGACTTAGTTATAGGTCATCGGCTGGCAGTGCAATGGGAGGAAATATTTACTTTACACATACACTTTATGATCTTGGGGGAATTAGAGGAAATTCAATAAGAAAACGGCTAGAAACATTTAAAACCCTTATTTAAAAGACTTAAGCAAATTAGAGTCTTATCAGATTAAAAACCACTACAAATGTAAGAGCATTGTCTTCGGTGAAACGCTGTGGGGTCTGAGGAGATTCTCCGCCAAATCTCAGGGATAAAATGCGTCATTTAAGCACCAGATAATGAGCAGAATGTAAATTAATTTAACCTTCTTTACCAACAGGCTGCTGGTGTAATATGTATAATTTAGTGATAAGATTGCAGGACCTAATATAGCTGGATGTATGAGCCTCAGCTAATGCAGACTTGTCACATGAGGATGTGTTCTGCTCTGAGCAGGTGTATGTATGCTTGGAATGGGGCGAACTGGAATAAAAGGTTAAAACTAGAAATGCTGCTTTAAAGCTTACTATAAAGAAAATTCCTCCTTTCAGCTAAATTTTTCTTAAAGTGGGATGATACTTCTGGGGAGAAACTGAAGAACAAATGTCATTTGCTTCTTTGGATGGCTCTCGAGCATGTTTAAAATGGGGGAGGAGTTGCAGATAGGGTTTGGCAGAGAGAGCCCGGCAAAGTAGAGACACATAGGTAACAAACATAATTTGCAGTCTGCCTCATCCACTCTGCCCCAGACTGAGTAAGTTTCCCAATCTTGTGAACAAGGACAAGGAGGGAGTTTTCTGAAGATACCTCATACTGATGTTACAAATCATTGACTGTAATGTCAAACAAATACACATTCAGGGATGATAACACTAACTCCACAATAAAGCAATCACCAATGCAGAAACCCAGAAGAGATTAGTTTGTGCTCTCCCCATGACCTAAGTAAGCAAAGGACAAAAGGACTTTCAAAAGTTATTTTGAATGGTACGTTTGTATTTCTTTAATTCCTTTGGAAATTAATTTTTTTTTTTTTTTGGAAATAGTGTTGTAAGAGTTGTATGTCCCCAAGGTGTTTCTTTTTTTCTTTTTTAAAAAATAAATGAATAAGGCTTTGGTTTTTCTGAGCTGAGTGTTCTCCTAGGCTTTTGCCCTTCGCCCCCATTCTACTGCCTCTGCCTGCTTGGACTTTAAAGATTCAGCAGCCTTGAGTTCTCTAGGAAAAGAAAATGACTTAAAAAAATATCCTTGAAAGTGGTTATTTGGCAACATTCTTAATTGTATGGAAATTCATTAAAGCACATTTTATATATAATTAGCTCAAGGTTGTTGATTCTGCAGGCTTTATGGATTTGAATCTGATTGATAATAAAGTAAACAAAAGAGTCGAATTTAAAGCGGGCTCTCTCTAGGGTTAGGACAAGCTTAATACAGTGTACAAGGAATTTGAAAGATCTTGGATATGTGTCTTAATCAACGCTAAGTAGAATGGATAAGCTTTCAGCATTTTGAAAATGCTGGGTTAGGGTTTCTATTCTATTGTGTATTTTCTGTCTGGGGTCTAATAAGCATTACAGAGAACGTGATCTGAGGCGACTTTTTATTCTTGTATAAATCCAGAGTGAACCGCCAAACAGTTGTTCGTTTAAAGTCAAGGTAATTTTCTTTTGACGGGTCCATTTGCTTCTCGATTTCTAATTTATTAGCCGGCCTTCTCAGGGCTTTGTCTTCTTTGCAATTAAAATAAAGCTTCTTCAGATTAGCGCAGCATTCACTTGACAGGCTGTTTGGAAAATTTAAGATCGGAGAGGTGATGTGTTGCTGTTTTTCAATTTCTTCTGGTTTTAAGTAGCATGCCCCCTTTCCCTACAGGGGGGATAAAAAGGCATCTCTCGATTGGAAATGGATGTAGTGAGATACAAAAAGGAAGGGTTGCGAGGCATGTTGATCCTTGTACCTTTCAGCTCTGGACCTTTCCGCTCCTTTCTCCCGAGCGTCTCACTCCCAGCCTCATCTCTCCGCCTCCCCGCCTGAACTAAAAGCAAGATCTTCTTCGGCTGGGCCGGAGCAGAATTCCCGGGAGCCGGCCGGTGTAGACTTGGTGGGCACAGTGAGGTATTAGCCCAGCCCCGCACAGCTGATAGGTGCAGACAGGGCTGTCCTCCGCCGGGGCTCGGGGCCTTCTGATTGGTGCGGAGCCACGTCACTCCCGCTGGGCGAAGGGTCTGGGAGGAGGCGGAGGCGGGGAGCGTTGGGAGGGCCGCGGCAAAGTGACGTCTGGGCACCAGGAAGCCCGCCTCTGGTTTTAAGATGTTAGGCCAACAGGGAAGCTCGGAGCCGCAGAGCTGGTCCGTCGCTCGCCTGGGTGCCGGGAGCTGAGCTGCTGCGAGGCCGCGCTCGAGCTCGACGGCCCGAGGGGGGTGTGCGTGTGCGTGCCACGGAGGGTGCGCCCAGAGGCCCGCGTTGCTGCCGCAGCCGCTGCCGCCGCTGCGGGGGATCTAATATCAGCTACCTGTCCCTGTCACTCTTGACACTTTGCTGTCAGGGCTGCCGCGCGGGGGGCGGGCAGAGCGCGATCGCCGTTAGCTTTCCTTATTGGAGGGGTACGTGGGGGAGGGAGGGAGGGAAGAAAGGGGTCTTTGCCCACTCTTGTTTCGCTTTGGAGCTTGGAAGCCTGCTATCCAAAGACGCTCCGAGCTGCGCCCGCCTACTTACATCCCCATGTCTCCGTTTGCCCGCTGACTTTCCGCCGCCGGACCCTAAGGCTTGAGCCTTCCGAAGGAGACGGGGGCCGCTCGATTCAAAAAGACTCAGCAGGGATTGTGCTCCCTGGCTTTGCCCGCGGCGGCCACAGCGCGGAAACTCTGCGCGTGTAGTGGAAAGCGGAGCAGGCGGCGGCGGCCACGGGGCTACGGCCGGGCGGCAGCCCAGGACTTGTAGGGCGGCGCGCTCCTTCGTCCATGAACTGCATGAAAGGCCCGCTGCACTTGGAGCACAGAGCAGTAGGGACCAAGCTGTTGGCCGCCTCCTCGTCTTCCTCCTGTCACCATCCCCAGCCGCTGGCCATGGCTTCGGTACTGGCTCCCGGTCAGACCCGCTCCCTGGACTCTTCCAAGCACAGGCTGGAGGTGCACACCATCTCTGACACCTCCAGCCCCGAGGCCGCAGGTAAGGCGCCGCGCGGCCCCGCGGACACCGGGGTCCAGCCGCCCCTCGCCGCTGGGCTCTTCCCGCCCGCAAGGAAGTCGACCCCTCCAGGGGGAGGCGTAGTGGGAGTGGTCGTTTAGTTTGCCTCCCGCAGAACTTCCGGAGCCGGGATTCTTTTGGCCCCGAGTTTCTTTTCGCCCTACCTCGACCGCCCCGCCGGGGTGGGGCGAACTGCACGAGCCATTCCCTGCCCTATTCCTATCCTGGCCTCCCTATGTTTGTTTTCTGGGTCACAAAAATCCCAGCATCTCCATTCGAAGACGTTCAGAAGCCACCACCCCCGACTCCCCAACCCAGAGTCTGTTCTCTCCGCTTTCCGCTCCCGAAAAGCTCCGCTTGTTAGAAAAGTATTTCTGAAACGATGCCGCAGAAGAGGCGGTATTTCTAAAGGGTAGAGGAACTTGGGTGGGTCACCGAATCCCAAAGTCTACCTTTACTAGTCTCCTGAAATCGCATGGAGATCTGTGGGGGTCTGAAAAATGCGCGCGTGTAGGTGTCCGGAAAAAATTTGGTGTGTCTGCGCAGAAGAGTATAAATATACTTGAAAGAGGCTGTAAAAATGAATGTGCCTTCACAGTGAGATAAACATGTAAATAAAACGTGCGGCGCTGGGGGAGGGGAGGAGATGGGGCGCTCACACCCACACTCACGTCTGCACGCCCCACAGTCGCAGCGCTCACCGCGGCCCGGAGAGGCCGCTCGCACACTCCTCCCCTGCCTGGCAGCCCATCGCTTCCGCGGCCTCTGCAGCCCGGTCCATTTGGAGTTCACGGGTAGCAGGTGGGACTTGCTGACGGGAACCTCTCTGTGTTTCGTTTTCAGAAAAAGATAAGAGCCAGCAGGGAAAGAATGAGGACGTGGGCCCCGAAGACCCGTCCAAGAAGAAGCGGCAACGGCGCCAGCGCACTCACTTCACCAGCCAGCAGCTGCAGGAACTGGAGGCCACTTTCCAGAGGAACCGCTACCCGGACATGTCCACGCGCGAAGAGATCGCCGTGTGGACCAACCTCACGGAAGCCCGAGTCCGGGTAGGACCCCTCACGGAGCCTGGGAAGGCTAGGGAGGAAGGCACTGTAGAAATGCGGGCCACTTAGAACCGGAGGGAGTGTGGAAGGCAGTCTCCCGAAAGGCACGGCGTGCCTTTGCACAGGCAGAAGGCCTCTCCGCAGCCCCAGTCGCGAGGTTACAGCTCCCCCTTACAGACCAGCGGTTGCAGGCCTAGCGCAGGCTCCGCGAGCGGCACCCGCTCACTGCCCCGCTACCCTGAACCCTTCGGAACTGGGCCGCGTGGCATTCCCCTGCATAGGGCATTGTGTTCCCGGCTTGCGGTCGCCGGAAGAGTGCTAATAAAATCCCTCCGAGGCCAGGAGCCGAGAACAGGCTCCAACCTGTGCGCCTTTTACAAGGAAAACCCACCGGAGACAAGCAAGGCTTGGCCCTCCTGGGGAAACTTTCTCCCCCCAGGCTCGCCCGGCCCTTTCTCTCTACTCGGCTCATCCTCCTTACACAGTCTTTTCGGTTTTCGGCCATTCAGGTTTCTCCCACACCCTATCCCTTAGTTTTGTGATACACGGAAGCATTTTGACACACAACTACTATCCTGCTAGTCCTCTTAGAAAGAAAAAAGAAGAAAGACTTTTTGGTTTGGTTTATTTATCTTTCTCAGGAGATTGTTATTCACACCCTTCTTCCCAATGATAATAGTTTTATTTTTTAAAGGTGGGAGGGCTTACCTTTGTAGCAAATCTGTACTTTATGGATTGGCAAAAGTGCACTTAAATAAATTACCCGGTAGCAACATCCTGGTTTATGCTGGTCAGTGGAAAACTCCAAATGTGTTAGGATTCTGGAAGCAGAAACACCCATAGCAAGATCCAGAGGCTTTGCTGTTAAAAACAAAAACAAAACAATTCTGGATAGAAAAATAGAGCCTCCAGTTAAAGCAGAGATGAAAGAACAATAAGATGGCAATAATGATGAAAAGAATAAAGACCAAAATGCATTCCCAAAGCAGAGGGAAGGAAGGTACTCTCTGGGTTGCATTTGTGTAGGGTATGAGGCTTTGCTGGTGGATAAGAGCCGGGATGAAGTTGGAGATGGTTTTAGTTTAACTGCACAGAGCTAGAGCTCTGACTCTGGCCGCGTGGTTTTGCGCAAGGTCAGGCTTTGATTAGCTCTCCCGTGCATCAGGGGAACGGGCCTTGCACGTACTCTTCTTGCCTGAGCAAAGTTTACACGGCCTAGGGTAGAAATTAAAACTAATTAAAATAAAAACACAATCAGTGGGTTCTCTGGAATCCTTCTGAAAAGACCTCTCCCACCCCTCCAGCTTTCCAGGAGTCTCTCCCAAGTCCCCCGCCTCTACCACGCTGGGCTGTCGCTCCTTCTGGCTGCCTCCTTCCAGGCCCGCTGTGTGTCCAGCCAAGTGGGAGTGAAGCGTGCTTTTTTATAGCAGTCGGGTGCAAAGAGGAAGGAGGATAAAAAGGAAATCGAGAATGAAAGGGAAAAGGGGGGGAAAAGAGCGGATTAGGCGTCTGGGCCCGGCTGAGATGTGTAATGTGAAACATCACCGATGTCAGCTCTGAAATCTGGGGCCAGGCCTCGCTCCAATACACAAAAGCCGCAGTCTGCGGCGACGGGCGGGTCCGATGTGGATTGAGAGAAGGGTTGCGTCGGGGCCACCGGACGCGGGGTGGGGGCTGACGGGCCAGGCGACGGCTTGCAAAGCCAAGCAAACCCGCTGGGCCCGGCGGGAGCAGTGCTGGCAGCCGGGGCCTATGCTGGAGAGGGCGGAGGATGAGTAGGAGCGGAGGAAGGGAGGGGGAGGTTGCAGAGTGACCCATTCTGGGTTCCCGGAGATTTACAAGCCAAGCTTTTGGAGTTTAGGAGACTGAAGGGGAGGCGGCCTTTTGCTTTTTAATTCGCTATTTTTCTAGGCGAGGATAGGGGTCGCGGCCTGGCGCCAGTTGTGAGAGCGAGTTCTGTGGCGTGGGGGCCGCAGGGAAGGTCTGAGACTGGAAGGAGGAGCTGTGCAAGAGAGCGCGGGCCTCTGGTGCCCTCTTAGCCACTAGTCCTCATCACTGTGTCTGTGGCTTTGGAATGGAAGCAAGTTTGCAAGGTGGCAGGGTTAAGAGTTGGGCAGAAAACCTGCTGCCCCGCGTTTATTTTACAGTAAGTGAGTTTGGATCCCGAGGAGGGCCTGGGTTAGTGAACAAGCCGTCCACAGGCCGCCAGGCGTTGGACTGGGGTTTGTGGCGCAGTTCAGAGCCTGGGCCTCAGCCGGCCAGGCCTCCCTCGCTTTAGACGCGGTTCAGGCAGCTCCCGCCCGCGGGGCGGTGGGGGGGGGTGGGGGAAATTATGGTGGGTGGGTGTGCGCGCGCGCAGGCGCGCGTGCCCGCGCGCGCAGGCGCGCGCTGGACATGGGTGGCCTCTGGTGCTTTCTGTGATCAAGGTTTACCTAATCCGATCTGTGGCATCTGTTTGCTCCTTTGCTGTCAACCCCCAGGTTTGGTTCAAGAATCGCCGGGCCAAATGGAGAAAGCGGGAGCGCAACCAGCAGGCTGAGCTGTGCAAGAATGGCTTTGGGCCGCAGTTCAACGGGCTTATGCAGCCCTATGACGACATGTACCCGGGCTATTCCTACAACAACTGGGCCGCCAAGGGTCTCACGTCAGCCTCCCTGTCCACCAAGAGCTTCCCTTTCTTCAACTCTATGAACGTCAACCCTCTGTCGTCGCAGAGCATGTTCTCCCCGCCCAATTCCATCTCCTCCATGAGCATGTCGTCCAGCATGGTGCCCTCAGCCGTGACCGGCGTCCCGGGCTCCAGCCTCAACAGCCTGAATAACTTGAACAACCTGAGCAGCCCGTCGCTGAATTCCGCGGTGCCGACGCCCGCCTGTCCTTACGCGCCGCCGACTCCTCCGTACGTTTACAGGGACACGTGTAACTCGAGCCTGGCCAGCCTGAGACTGAAAGCGAAGCAGCACTCCAGCTTCGGCTACGCCAGCGTGCAGAACCCGGCGTCCAACCTGAGTGCTTGCCAGTACGCCGTGGACAGGCCAGTGTGAGCCCCGCCCACAGCACCGGGATCCTAGGACCGTGCCGGATGGGGCAATGCTGCCCTTGAAAGACTGGGAATTACGCTAGAAGGTCGTGGGCACTAAAGAAAAGGAGAGAAAGAGAAGCTATAAAGAGAAAAGGAAACCACTGAATTAAAGAGAGCTCCTTTGATTTCAAAGGAATTTCCTCAATGTCTGACATCTTTCACTAAAAGTATTTCCAACAGTTGCAAGGACATACACAAATGTTTGACTGGATATGACATTTTAACATTACTATAAGCTTGTTATTTTTTAAGTTTAGCATTGTTAACATTAAAATGACTGAAAGGATGTATATATATCGAAATGTCAAATTAATTTTATAAAAAGCAGTTGTTAGTACTCTCACAACAGTGTTTTTAAAGGTTAGGCTTTAAAATAAAGCATGTTATACAGAAGCGATTAGGATTTTTCGCTTGTGAGCAAAGGAATGTATATACTAAATGCCACACTGTATGTTTCTAACATATTATTATTATAAAAATGTGTGAATATCAGTTTTAGAATAGTTTCTCTGGTGGATGCAATGATGTTTCTGAAACTGCTATGTACAACCTACCCTGTGTATAACATTTCGTACAATATTATTGTTTTACTTTTCAGCAAATATGAAAAAAAATGTGTTTTATTTCATGGGAGTAAAATATACTACGTACAAATTGGTCTGGATTCTTTCTGCCCTCCTCTGTCACCTGGCCAGGGTCTCTCAGTCGTTGCTTCCTAAACAAACCAGTTTTCCTCTGCCCGCCTAGTTAAACACACAAGGCAGCAGGCCTTATTTAAATTTGGTAGAAATAAATTATAGTCATTCATCAAAAATGAAAAAGAAAAAAGAAAAGCCACTCCCAGGGGGGAAAAAAGCCTGTAAAGTCTGGTCTTGTCTCCCAGATTTTTCTTTGGCTTAAACCCAGAGGATTCCATTATTGCTAGGAAATAATACAAGAGAGAAAGAAGAAAGGAGAAAGAAATTTAGAAAGTATGCCAGCTTTCAATGACTCTCAAAAATACTCCTTTGGCGGGGGTGGGAGGGCGGTTCAACACATTCGGTAAATTGTTCTGGAGAAGCATGTGTGTATGTATACATGTACAGTTTATATACATTCCTCTCAAGAGGAATACATCTATAATAAGTTTACAAGGAAACACCTCCAGTTCAAAATATTTAGGCCTCCACGTTTATCTTTCAGGCTTAAGTAGAGAGATTCTTCATGTTATATTGCATTCTATTTCCAAATCCTTAGGAGACATTAAAAGAAACAAAGACCATTTCTAATAACTACAGCCCCTTAGTTTCCCGAAGAGCCCAGGGGGTGAGAGGTTAGAGTGGAGTTTCCTGAATCTTGTCGAGCAATATGTAGTTGAGGCAAAGGTCATGCTCCCCGTGTTTTGTTTTAAATAATATTGACCCATTAATTCTAAACCTGCTTGTTCCTGAAATTATACAGGATTATAGTTTGCAAACTGCGGGACAATGAAGCAAATCAAGATGAATTACAACCCTGGCCCTCCCTCCCATCCTCTGACATCTAAACGGGGAATGAGGTCCGTGTGAGTGTTTCAAAGAACTTTTAAGCACCCGCTCTTCCTTTGTTGGTGGTTTTCAGCTTTTTTCTTTTTAATGTGAAATTCGATTTCGTAACAAATCGTAGCAAATACAACTTAGTCCGAAGGAATTCATTACCGAGGCGCTGGGGGAGGGGGAGTGAGGGGTAAATCCTGAGGTCCTTTGCTATTCTGGTCACCGTCCTCCCCCCAGTGGGTGAGGATAAACACAACCCTAGGGAACAGGGAGTGAAAAGTAGCCCGGAGTTTTCTGGAGCCGAGAAAACCTGTGTTTTTGCGCTTGGGTTACTTTTATCTAACTGAAACTTTACCTATAAGCTTTTGAGCCTCGGACACTGAGTCTTTGTTCTGCATAGGACTGCTGCTGCCACTTAAAGAGATCGCAGATAATGTCCCCGGTTTAAGATCAGTGCTCAATGCACATTAACTTTCTTTCTTCTTTCTTTTTTAAGCTCTGCCTCTAACCTACGGAGGGATCACGCGGCAGTGGGGGGCAGATAAAAGCCCTTTGGCCGAGGGTCACCTCCGTCCTTGTTGTTCACTTGAGAGCAGTGGAGAGGAAAACGGTCCCCACGGGCGGACTTTGGCTTCTGGAGCCGCGGAGCCCAGCGGTCCGGGCCTCCCCGAGCTCCGCCCGGTATGGGGGGAGGGGCGACGGGGGAGGGGGAGGAGGGGACTGGGAGAGGGGATTTGGGGATGGGGGCTGGAAACGCTAACGAGACCTGCTGGGAGGACTTGCGTCTCCTGCAGGTCTAAGAGTGACTTGGGAGAGCGGGATAGAGGAGGCAGACCTGGGCCTAGTTTGCTGGCTGAAATAGAACTCTATTTCGAGGAAATCAATCAGTCTGCAAAAAACAAAAATGGAAGTCGAGGTTTGGGAAGAGTTGTCTCATCCCAACTTGAGTGGTGCGGGCTTGGGGGCGGAGACTCGGGACTGAGGAGAAGCCCTTTTTCCCACCTCAGCTCCTTTCCCTGGACTTCCAGAAAGAAGAATTACCCTCCTCACCCCCCCCCCTTCTTCCCCACACCCATCCCCGCTCGCCCGCCAACCTTTTTCTGCACCTCTTTTTCCCTTCAAGTGAGAAAAGCCTAGTTCCTGAGCCAGTGGAGTCGGTCCTCTCGCCCCTCCCGCTCCCACGCGGGTCCCCCCTTCAGCCACCGCTACTGCCACCACCTCGGTTCCACTCAATCGATTTTTGCTGCATGTCAACACTTATTACCGGTGAGTGTGAGGGTCTTTTTTCTCCTTCTCTAGGTCTCTTAATGATTTCTGAGCTAGTTGTGTATTAAAGCGCTTAAAGGAACCTTTAAGGTAATCTATAGCATGAACACCACCAGCCTCCGCTAGGGACCAAAGATGGCGAGCCGGAGGTCTGGCCCCCAGGAGCCCAGGCCTCGCAGGCCTAAGCCCTCTGAGCGCCCAGAGGCTGGGGCGGGGGTGCTTGAACCCCACACTGATAGTTCGCGATCGCGCGCTTTCCCCTCCCCCCTCCCCCAAACAACCACCCCTCACCTGTTACTCTAACCCTTTCTCCCGCCTGCCCTCGGTTTTTAAACTTTTAAAATTCCTGAGGCCTCAAACTCTTCATTCCCCTAGTAGCGAATTCAGACTGGCGGAGACCTAGGAAAAGGTGTATGTGCCCCACGTTTGTCTCAACTTCCTTCCAGGTCCTCAATCTGAGTTTTACTGCCCGTAACTTGGTTAGAAATTTAATTTTAAAAACTACGTTGGGCAACCTGAGCCGTGTAGGCGTCTTGATTTGTAGGTAAATCCTCCCCTTCGCCTCCCGGCCCTGCTCTTTCTTCCACCCCCCACCCCTGTCCCGCGAGGTGCTGAAACCCGGGAGTGCCTTTAGGAGTGCAACAACAACAAAAAAATAATGAGAAAAAAATGAAAAGCATCTTAAAAGTCCCAGTATTCCTCGAAAGCCCCATAAATTAACCCTGTGAACAGCAGCGAACTCTTTTAAGGAGAATCTATAAAAACCTGGCGCGTTCTCCAAGAAGGATAACCTCACCCCCACCCCCATCCCCCCACCCTCACCCTCACCCCCACCCCGCGTCGCGAATGTGACCAAACAAAGGTCTGTCCTGCAATCCACATCCTAATCCACGGGCGCCTTCGCCGCCGTCGCCGGGGCTGGCCAGCCTCCCGCCCGCCGCTCTCCGTCGACGCAGGCAACTTTGGGAGTCCCAGGCTAGCCGATGTAAATTTTTTAGAGAGGGGGAGAAAAAAGGGAGAGGGTGTAATCAGATCAGAGGCCTTTATGAATATAGAGTCCCTATTGATTGATTTATAAACCCCCCGGCAAGCAGCAGTTAATCTAAGCACAGGGGGAAAGCAAGAAACGTGGCTGATTGAGAGAGGAGAGGTCTTGAAGTAAACGGGAGAAATTTCTTGTGGCAGATTTTCAGAAGGAATTTTTAAAAACTATCCTTCCTCCCCCAGCGTCCCTAATCTGACAATTGCATTTTAACTGAACTTGAGAAAGTGATAATTGAGGAAGAGATTTTTAAAAAATAATAATGGGTTAAGTAGAAATCTGATTTTAGATACATAACTAATTTTCCTTTTCAGGTTTTAGCAGACTAAAGCAGGGACATTTTACTCTCATCTTAAAAGTTTATCATCCTGCTTCCCAATCCCCCCACCCCCACCCCCCACGAAGGGAGGCCTTCTCATTGTTAACTTTCTATTTGGAAAGATAGAATCCAGAATTTACTGGGTTTGGGATGCATAACTCCATTCACTTCTGAGTATTTTATGCATTTTATGTAAATGTTGATTTTAGATTTTGTTTGAAGATTAGAGAAGGCCTGGAAAACATAAAATATACCATTAAAGATGTATTTAATTCTACTTAATTGCCTTTAAAAAATCATTGCTACTTCTGTTGTAACAACGTATGAACAGTTCAGTGGCAATTGTGGAAAACAGGAGATAGTTGAGGCTTAAGTTACCTAGCCAAAAAAAGTGACTAAAAGAACTATCTAAATTCCTCTTTATAAAAACATTAAAAAAAAAAACATTTAATGGATGTATGGTAAAGTTGTTTGGTTTTGGAAGGTTGTGTGGGGGGTTGCATTTTTTTTCCTC
Source organism: Felis catus (assembly GCF_018350175.1). Taxonomy (NCBI): domain Eukaryota; kingdom Metazoa; phylum Chordata; class Mammalia; order Carnivora; family Felidae; genus Felis; species Felis catus. Next base: position 112,482,472 of record NC_058371.1, read on the forward strand.
TCTCTGAAGGGCTAAGAGAAGTTAAGACTCATTGATTTGGTCCTCCCTGAGCCGGGTGTGTGTCTGCACCCTCTGACTTTGATGGATCTTTCCAGACCTAGTTCTCCTGTTCTTCCTGCAAAAATGTTTAAAGTGTCCCCCACCCCAACCTTGCCCTGTCTCTTTCTCCTCCCCCCCCATCTTCTCTCTCTCCTGTTTTCTTTACCCATTCTAAAGTTTTTTGTCCTTGCCTTTTTCCTGTTCTATCAACTTAGAAAATGGTCCGCTGATGCTGGGACCTCATATACTAAGCAAGGCTAAGGCTTGGTTGGGGTGGTTTCCTTAGAGCCCCAGGACTCTCTACTAATGCTTCCTCTGTCCAGAAGAAGCAAGGCCTCTCTGTCTTCTGCGACAGTTTGCGGCAGGGCAGCGCGGGACCCCCTGGCACGCGGTCCTGGGCAGGAACTTCTATCCTCGTCCCTCTGGGGAGATGGGACCTAGAACTGTCTCAGCTGAGAAGGCAGTGGGGCAGCACATGCAATGTGACGTGGATCCCAGACTAGTGGCAACCCACTTCTTGGACTCTTTCCCCATTTGGCTTGTGTCAACAACCCCCTCAACTCCGCTTCTCTGGGTTTCGGGGTGGGGCTGCTGAACCCAGCTGAAGTTTGATGGTATCTTTCTCTGTCCTCCGGGATGGACTAGCGGGGCCTTCTCTGTCGTCACTTAACGCGGCTGCTTGCGTTTGGTTACGGAGGAGTATATCTGACTGATTTCACCAGGAAGTGTGCGGGCACCGGATAGTGGGAGGGTAGGGGACGCTGGTGTGGACAGAGGTAGAGACCCTGCAGGCCATCCCCAGTGCCGAGGAAGGGGCTTTGCCGGCCAGAGCCCAAGGCTACAGACGACAGGTCACTTTGCTAGAAAATAATATAATATCAAACAAACCAATAATAAAAAAAAGGAAATTAAAACCCTTCTTCTGCGGGCCTCGGGCGATGTTCATTCGCAGTGTTCTACTAACCTTAGCGTCTCCACCCCTCGCTTAAAATCCGTGAAATCTTAGGAGCCACTCTTATCTGATGAGGCAGGGTCTTGTTTGTTTCTTTGACAGAAAAAAAAAAAAAAAAAAAATCCCGCCTGCGGAATTCTAGGCTGCTGCTCCACGGCATGAAGCTCCCCTCCCCAGCTCGGAACCTCCTTTTCCCGTGCAGCACCCCTCCCCCCCCCCACCTCTGCCCGGTCCACCTCTGAGCTCCAAGGGATGGCAGTCTGGACATCTGACCAGGACTTTCTGGACCCATGGATTCCGCGGGAGCCACGTGGCCCAACTCTCAGAAGGACCCTAGGTGCCGCCGCCGCTCTACCTGAACTTGCCCCCAAGGGTAGCTTCGCCTTGGGCCTCACTGAAGCGCCTGAACTGTGGATCGGGGACAGCCGTGTCCTACGGCCTTCTATTGACCAGAACAGCTGTTTTATCTTAATGTTCTTTTTTTATTTTTTTTTAAATTTTTTTTGGCCCTGCAACAAGGGGAAAAGGGCGATGGCAAGTCGTGCTGCCTCGCATTACCCTGACGATATTTTCAGAGGCACCGGCGAAGTGGCGGCCCAGAAGGCAACCTACGCACCTCCGGGGATCCCTTTCGTGTCGCCGCACTAGTGTTTGCACGTCCCCTGGGACAACAAAACGGAATCTAATCCTCAACTGCCGCCGCGCACCCACCTCCCTCCGGCGTCCCCAACCGGCAGCGGCAGGCTGGCGAGCGTCGAAGCCCGGACGCTGGGGCAGCACAGACTCGCCCCCGGGGTCCTTCTGGGGCAAAGTGCCCGCCCTGGCGTCCGCGCGCTCGTCGCCCCCGCACGCGCCGCTCCCGGCCCCAGCAGCGGCGTCGTGGGCGGTCGGGGCCCAGCCAGAGCGCAGCCTCTTGGCCGCGCCTCTGGGACGCCTGCTGCGCCTCGGCCGCGGACCCGCTGGTTGCTCTGAAGTCTCAGAGGCGGCCTAAGGAGGCCCAGGCCGGAGCAGCGACCCCTCCCGCACCCCCGCCACTTCTCTCCTCACCCTCTCTTGGGCTTCTGTGCCTTCATTCCCGAGCGGCCATATACCTTGAGTGGGTCATTCCTGCCTGCCTCCCTAGAGCTGCCTTTCGAAGCCCTAGGGTTGAACATTAACCAGCCGGAGCTATAGAGTGGGGTAAAACGTTACATATAAAAATGAATCATCTATCCGATCCTGGGAGCGAGGACCTATAGAGAGCTCCGCGCCTGGAGCTGCCCGGCTACGTCCCCGGCCCAATGCACGGACCCTTCTGGCATCCACTTCCCTAGGGACCATTGAGCCGCCCGCGGCTGAGGGTGGGTGGAGGCGGGGAGAATGGGGGTTACCCAACCTGCCGTGCTCCTTGAGTGGCCTGATGTTTAAGCTTTCTAACGCAAGCGAATTTCCTTTCCTTTTACACTGGAGGTACACAGGTCTGGAGCAGCCTTTCCTGTCTTAGCAAAGTTAGTGGGAGTACCTGAGGTTCTAGGAGGGGACGCTGCCCACAGGGTCGAGAGCCCAGGCTGGTCGGTCGACTCTGGGAATCGGCCGCCAGCCCTGGCGCTCCCGATGGACCCTGAGAGGCAGGCTGGGCGGGTAGAGAGTGGAGCGGGAGCTCTGCAAGCCCAGGTTGGAGCCTGAGGGGAGGCGCACGGTGGGCGGCGCAAGGGGCGGGGGGGGGGGTTGGGGGGGCGGGGGGGGTGGGGGGGGGGGTCTGGCCGGGAGGCTGCGCCCGTGCGCTTGCCCCGGCCAGCTGTCCTGCTGAAATCCCAAGCTCAGGTCGCACTCCCATCCCCCCTCGCCTGGGCCCTGCCTGTTTCCGATTCTGATTTTTTTTTTTTTAACATAAGTACTGACTAAACCCACTTGCCCAGTCAAATACATAGAATTTATGAAAAGATAACAGCGGGGAAAGAGTTCAAGAGAGCGCACGTCCTCAGTTCTTATGCCCTCACCTGGAATCATTAGCAACCCGTGGTGCTTGGTAAATCCCTGAATAGAAAGGTGATTCCGTTTGTGTATCTCTCGCTCCCTCTGTCTAACCTCTCCATTCCCCTCTCGCCCATTCAAGAAAAGAGATAAAGTTAGGTGCTAGCAGGAGAAAGCTGTAATGTTATAGAAAGCTTTCAGGAGTTGCCAATCAACCTGCAGAGTAATTGTACTTCTTAAGATGATTGGTTTATTTCTATCCATAGTAGCTGCTTTACTCAAAATGTGGTGCCTGGCCCATAATAACCTCTGAGTAAAGATTTCTTTAACAGGTAACACCCCCTACTTCTTACCCACATCTTGGAGTCTATCTCTAACCTGTTCATTGAAGCAGCGTAATTTTTACTGAGAGCATTCACCCAAATCTTTGTACTTAGGGGTGTGAGAAAGTGGCTGTGGTGGTGTGCATATTTGGTGTGAGCTGTGCATCATGCCATTACTCTCATGGTCATGCTTTAGCTTCTTAAAAAACTACTTCTTCTCTAGTGTGTTTATAGCCTGTACAGCAATTGTGAGAATTTCTGGCAGAAGGTAGAGACCGACAACAGTGACATTCAGGGAACAAGATTTCAGAGACTCAGCAGGCATCAAGCATGTGATGAATACCATATATTTGTATTAGTTGGATATTAGTTCCAGGAGAAATGACTTTGAGTGTAAGATGTAATTACAGAATGTTCCTCACTTCATGTAATGTCAGTGCTCTGCCTGACACACACAGTATTCTATGTGATTCCCAAAGAGCAACACAACCCCAGATTGTCATCACCCAACTGTGTGCTACCCCACTTCTCCAAGAAAAATAGAATGGACTCAACTGTTCTACCAGTTAGCTCCCCAGAGGGAATGAACACATCAAGGCAAAGAAATAAAAAAGAGAGACGAGTCACACTCAGTTGGCCCACAGTGACTTACAGACACAGAGAAACATAGGTGGAAAAAGGACATTTACTTTTAAAGGTGCAGGTAGCTGGGGAAAGGGATAAGATAGAGAGTATTGCAGTGTTCACTCAAACTGTCTTCTCCCCAATCAAATTACCATGTTATCTGACACTCTCAATCTATTTGTGTCCTGGGTAACAGACAGTTTGACCAAGAGGTCATAGACGAGAGGGCTTGGGTGATTGGAAACAAGTTTGACAAGAAAGGAATCTGGGTGGGGTGCCACCGTGGAGGTGGAAAGATGAGGCCACCGTGGCTGCAGCAGCCTGGGAGCCCCAAGTCTCTGCTGGACTCTGCATTCACATGCAATGCCTCATCAGAGACCAGAGAGGAAGAGTTATCCACACAACTTTATGGACAGGAGAAGCTTATGTCTCTCTCTTCACAGCCCTTGTCTTTACCTTCTCTTTATTTCCTGTCACCCTCATTTCCTCCTCCTTTTGCTCTTTTCCACCTCAGTTGGCTGTCTCCAGAATTCTGGCTGCTCTTGGGGTTATCCTCTACCTGTCTCCTCTTTTGAATCAAGGCTTTAGATTGTAGTGTTTACAACTCCAGATATGAAAAGTTGTTTTATCCAATCAATAGCCTGCTTGTAAACTATTTGTATTCATAAATATAGAGTGCTTGTATGAACAATAAAGGTGTCAGGGCCAATAAGTAAAACATGCAACATTGGAATATGTCTTTTCATAGCAACAGAGGGACTGCGAACATTCTTTTACAAAGCTCCATTGAAGACTGGATATCCTGGAAGGGTCAGTGAACACACTCCTTTAATCCCAGGAAGCATCACCCTTGGCATTATGACCAGCAAGGTGGTAAATCTCAGTTCAGTTTACTACTCTCAACTTGGAAGCTCCTCTTCTGCCTGAAACCACCACCTGTAGGCTTGGACACGTTCTCAAAATTATGTGTTCTAAAAGAGCAAAGATACAGTTCAGTGTGGAGTTTATGTGCTAACATGAGTTTCTTTCTGCATCTTTTCGTATAAAGGTACTTGTTTTTCTTGTACTATATCCTACTGTTATTGGCTCAGCAGTATTTTTTTGGTGATTTTCCTGCCTTTTATGGTTGGAAAGCACCTTCATTGTCATCCTCCATTTTCAGATTAGAACTTAATAGAACGTTGTCTTTCTCCATAGAAGATTTGTCCCATTACCATCCTTCTTTGATTCCTTTTCCTTTGTAACTTCTTCCAACATCTCTTTTAGAGATAATTCTAAATCTCACAATTCTCTTCCTTTTTACTTTTTAAATTTCATTTCTGGGCACTTAGTGTTCCCATACCTTAAACCTCTAGATTACTCCTTTGTCAATTACCATGTGGAATGTATTACCTGGAGTTGAGATTTGGGACTTACTTTCTTTTAAGCTTTTTGTGGGAGCCTGGAACAATACTTGCTAAGTAGTAGGTGTTCAATAAATGCCTACTGATCAATTGATAGAATTAAAACTTTTGTTCACAAAAATTAAAGTTCAAAGATTAAAATCTATAGAAATAGCATGAATTAAATCTCAGATTATTTCTAACTCATTTCTTTCTTTTTTAATGTTTATTTTTGAGAGAGAGAGTGAGACAGCGTGAGCTGCAGACGGTCAGAGAGAGAGGGAGACACAGAATCTGAAGCAGGCTCCAGGCTCTGAGCTGTCAGCACAGAGCCCAACGTGGGGCTTGAACTCATGAACCATGAGATCATGACCTGAGCTGAAGTCGGCGCTTAGCCAACCGAGCCACCAAGGCACCCCAACTCTAATTCATTTCTAATTTTCTCTCAACAAATCAGATATGTGAAAGAATTCCATAGTAGAAATTTCATCTTGATCTTTTTTTTTAATCATCACTACTATCATTTTTATTACATCAGAGCATTTTTAGGATAATGAATCAAATCATTCATCATTTTTAGGATGATAGTCAGGGCTTGTAAGATACTGGAAAAATTTTAATGTTTCTTAATAAATAGTATGGAGAATGTGTGTGGTGAGGGAGACACTAAGGAGATGTGTATGTGGTGGTTGGCGGGGGGGGGGGGGGGGGGGGGGGCACATAGATGACAGATGTATCCAGCTTATAATGTCAGGAAGTAGAATCATGTTACTAGTTAAGATATTATGATCTCCAATCTTCACAATTATTTAACGCACTTAACAATTTCACTCTTGGGGCGCCTGGGTGGCGCAGTCGGTTAAGCGTCCGACTTCAGCCAGGTCACGATCTCGCGGTCCGTGAGTTCGAGCCCCGCGTCAGGCTCTGGGCTGATGGCTCAGAGCCTGGAGCCTGTTTCCGATTCTGTGTCTCCCTCTCTCTCTGCCCCTCCCCCATTCATGCTCTGTCTCTCTCTGTCCCAAAAATAAATAAACGTTGAAAAAAAAAATTAAAAACAATTTCACTCTTTATAATAAATAGTAAAACATAGTGCTTCACAATAAAGTTCTTTTTTTCATTTTTATAGTTAGAGATAAGGAACTTGAGAAATTAAGTTAAACTGTTAGTCAACCCCAGAACAACAAAAAAGTATTAACCCCATCAGACTCTCACTAACGTCATAGACCAAACCACAGTTATTTTTATTTCTGCTAATTGTTGCCCCCACAAACCTCCAATATCTTTGATTAACTTATTGGTGGCAAAATATTCCCTAGATCACTTACCCTATCCACTCCCACTTGCCAACTGCTATCATAAACAATAAATACATTTCACCAGAACAGTAGGAAGATTGGCATTACCTTTGATGAGACAAGTATGAAGCATTTAATAATTCTTGTTACATACAAGAAAAAATGTTTTACCTTATTATACTAAAAAAAAGCAAACAAACATACATATGAACAAACAAATATATAAATGGGGAGGCTGAAATGGCAGAGAGTTACAATAAGGTGAGTTTTACGGTGCCTATATGGCTTTCAAAACCACCATGTCTACGTCCCTGCCCTGCTGTTCTTTAGAAGAACACTCTAGACTAGATGGCTGAAGATTCAAAAAATCAAGGGGGAAGATGGCTGGGAAACTATACGATGTGATAGGCAAATTACCTTTGATTGGTTCAGGCACTCTAATCATCAATTAAAAAAATGATCTAGGGGCGCCTGGGTGGCGCAGTCGGTTAAGCGTCCGACTTCAGCCAGGTCACGATCTCGCGGTCCGTGAGTTCGAGCCCCGCGTCAGACTCTGGGCTGATGGCTCAGAGCCTGGAGCCTGTTTCCGATTCTGTGTCTCCCTCTCTCTCTGCCCCTCCCCCGTTTGTGCTCTGTCTCTCTCTGTCCCAAAAATAAATAAACGTTGAAAAAAAAAAAAAGATCTATACACTCAAGAAACAATGGGCCGATATTATTCTCACAGTACTTTAAATATATTTTTTCCATTATATTTTGACCTGATTTTATATATAATCTTTTCTAAATGTAACTATAGGGTGATGCAAAGGATCTGAGTTATTGAATATTTCTAGGAGCTACGCACTGCGCTAAGCGTTTTTCACATATTATCTCAATCAGTTCTCATAACAATCCTCTAAAATAGATACTGTTATGTTTTTATTTGTCAGATGAGGGAACTGATGCTCAGAAGTGACTTGCTTCAGGATGCCTGGCCAGTGAGTGGCAGGACCAGGCCTAGAATAGGACTCAAACCAGGCACAGTCTGACAAATCAGGCCAATCTAAACAAATGGCCACTGTAAAAGAATTCTGCCTTCTGTACCACTTTCTGTTGATGTTCATTAGAAAATGTCATTCATAAAAGACATACAGATTAAGGAAATTTAATTATTAAGAGTGCTATGAAAATAATGTTGCCTAGTTTATGAAATGATCAGTGTTTGAAAAAAATGATGATTATAGTAACTGAGACCATTAAGGTAAAGTTATTCTACTCTTCTGTGTGTGTCTCAAGGCACGTTTCTCAGACTAAAGTAATAGGTATAACCTCTTAAGCTATTTTGAAGTGTGAGATTTTATTATTTTTATTTTTTTAAAAATTCTTTATTTATATTTGAGATTGACACAGAGTGTGAGCATGGGAGGGAAAGACAGAGAGGGAGACACAGAATGTGAAGCAGGCTCCAGACTCTGAGCTGTCAGCAAAGAGCCCAACACGGGGCTCGAATTCACACATCATGAGATCATGACCTGAGACAAAGTCGGATGCTCAACTGACTGAGCCACCCAGATTCCCCTATTATTATTATTTTTAAAGTAATCTCTACCTCCAATATGGGGATTGAACTCATATCCCAACATCAAGAGTTGCATGTTCTACTGACTGAGTCAGCCAGGTTCCCTTGAACTATGACACTTTAGATATGATAGGAAACGGAGCAAACTCTTGCTAATATTAAAGAAAGAATTTACACACACACACACACACACACACACACACACACACACACACACACACACACACCAGTTGGCATATGATGAAATGATTTTTCCTTCGTCTTGTACGTTATGACCTGCTTCCTCCTTTCTTGCCTCTCCTCACCCTCCATTGTCCCTTTCAATGCCAACTCTAGGTATCAGCTTAGATATCCCTGGAAAAGGCTTCCCTGACATCTTGGCATTGGATTAGGTCAAGGTGCCCCTCCTGTATGCTCACATACCTGTAAAAAAGCATATAACACACTTCCATGAACTTAACACTTGAAGATTATAGGTCAGTTACTTTGTAGAATGTTTTTCAGTTTAGGGTGTGTGTGTGTGTGTGTGTGTGTGTGTGTGTGTGTGTGTGTGATATTTTCCTGTGATTAGATTCCAATTACATATCTTCTATGATATTCAGAAATATCACAGAAGTGATGCTGTGTTCTTAGGCACACAATGCCTGCTTAAACATAATTTCATGATGTTACATTGCTTATTTGGTTTAGGTGACATCAGCTAGCTTCTCTATTGTATTATTACATCTCCTCTCTTTGTAGTTAGTATTTCACAAGCATGAAGTGTTTCTTTACAGTGAGAAACTGAAGCCTCCTGCCAACAGCCATGTATGTGAGCTTGGAAGTGGATTCTCCAACACTCTAGATGACTGCAGCCCTGGTCACTAACTTCACCCCAAGTCTGAGCTGCTCCGAGATTCCTGACCCTCAAAACTGAGTGAAATAAATATTTGTTGTTTCAACAAGTTAAATTTTGAGTAATTTGTTACATTGCAATATGTAACCAATCCACTACATACGGACTTCCTATCTTCCAAAAGTTTGTCACTTTTTTTTTAAATTTTTGTTTGTTTGTTTTTCTGTCACTTTTTATCTATTATAGTCCTCCCACTTCTTTGCACTTAAGGGTTCTCTCTCTCCCCCATCCTACCATTTTAATAGCATTTGGGGGGGAAATAAAGATAAAACTATTTGATCTACCAATTTTTTTAAGTTTATTTATTTGTTTTGAGAGAAACAGAGGGAGCACAAGTGGGGGAGGGGCAGCGAAAGAGGGAGACAGAATCTCAAGTTGGCTCCATGCTGCCAGCATAGAGCCCGATGCAGGGCTCAAACCCACAAACTGTGAGATTATGACCCCAGCCTAAACCAAGAGTGGGACACTTAACCAACTGAGCTACCCAGACACCACTTGATGTGACAAAATTTTACCAGAAGTCCATGGAGGGGAATCTTAAGCACAGATTTGAAGGAGGGAAAGGATAGGACTTAGTGATGCTGTTTAAGAAAAACATTTGAGTTAGAAGAAATATGCGATAAACACTCTGAGACAGAAAAATAAACTTACAGAAAATAAGAAGCAACTGAAAATGATATTTTACTTCATATTTAATAAATAAGATTCTGAGTTTTAAAAGTATAATTTAAGAATATTTCTTTTGTCTGCCCAGCACTGCTCTCCTTCTGGGGGCAGAAGTGTCTTCTTTTTGGAGGAAATGCTCTTTTCTTTACTTAAACTGTATTGTTCTAGTGGAGGCTGCCAATTATAGAAATGGTACCTCTCTTCACAAGAGGAGGCATACGACCTAGGCCAGCCCTTTGGTCCCTCTCTGGGAGTTTTCAAGTGGGATTTAGAAAGAAGTAGTCCTTTCATAAAGAGATATCAAAAGCGAGGTTCTCAAGGGCAGAATGTTACGGTCTCTGGTAAGACAGAAAGCTGACTCAGAGAGAAGCACAGATGACAGCTGGATGGAGAGAGAGTCTAGCCTGTCTAGAGTCCCTGTTGCTTGTTCCTTGAGGTCCGTGCCCTTCCTGAGATTTTGGTACTCAGGTCAGTATTTAGTTCCTGTTTTGCCCATCTAAAATTGGGTTTCTGTTACTTGCAGCCAAAAGAATTCTTGCTTCAATAGAGTGTCCCTTTTCCCACCCCCATAAATGTCTTCTTCCTTGAGGAGAGCAGAAGAAAGTGTTTTGGAACCATGATTTAAGATGGTTTTGGGGGATCCTCAGAGGCATCAGTGTAAGAAGAAAACTCTCATCTTCTAGTGCCCTCTGCTAACACTGCCTGTAAAGTATTGAAGTGGTGAAGGAGAGTTGGGTACACACACACACACACACACACACACACACACACACACGTTAAGTTTTTTTGCCAACACGATAATATTTATTGAAAGTCTATTATATTTCAGGCACTTTTACAAACATCTGTTCTGCATTAGTCCAAGAAACTAGATTTTTCATACTGTTCCTAATTATAGATGAGATAATACCTTTAAAGGTAAAAGATGTCAAATATTACTTTTTCCAGAAAGAAAAAGTTATGAGCAAAGACTCTCATTCTGTTCACCTTTCTAAACCTCCACCAGGTTTAACCATTATTTGGATGTCTCTTTCGCTTTCATAGTGAAAGGCTATCCCAAGAAACTTAAAACAAGATTTCAAATGTAAATGGTATCACAGTACTACTATTTGATTTGTTTCTAAAGACATTTTGAGAAAGATTATAAAAAATGAACAAAAACCCAAATCAACTATAACTAAATAGTGTGACTTGCCTTGAAATTCTAGCTTTATTCCTATACATTTGTTTCCTCCAAAGAAACTGACTGAAACAAGTCAGTCCAAATCTATATAAACAGACTTAAGTTTGGGAGAGCTGTGATGCTAAAGGCATTAATTCCACATTTGATTATTACTTTGAAACTTGGACAATTAGTGCTTGTCCAGTAATTTCTCATGTGTTTTCACCCCACCTTGTTCTTCCTGGGGGAAAATGGTTACAACAGTTTAGAGCTCTTTTCTGAAGAAATTTCCACACTGGCAAAGGTACCAACTTTTCACTTTCGTAGTGGGTGGTCTGGCACAGAAACTCCCCAGTGGCTGAGAATCTGGAGCCTGGCTGGGCCTCCCATAAGCTACAGTATTAAACATTTTTATATGTAATTTAAGATGTGAACTACTATAATTTAAAATAAATTAGGTTTTTCCCATTAGAAAATTGTAAGAAATTCTCAGTGTATTCTGTAAAGACTGTAAGTCTGTATCAAAAATTAATCTTTTTCTTGCTCATTTAAAAAAAGTACTATCTTGATTTCTTCCTTTGTTCTTCCATTTTTTATCCTGTCTTCTATACCCTTCTAATGTTTTTCTTAATTATTAAATATATATGCATATTTAAATTACAATTCATAATGTTCTTGTGTTCTAAATAGTTCATTTATTTAATAAAAAGTTATCAAACACTTCTTCAAACACAATAGAAGATAGGAAGGTAATAATTATTTATTAAGATCAGTGCATTATACTCAACACCTTGGGAATGATGACAAATCTATGAGATCGGCATTCATTTCCACCTTACAGATAAAGAAACTGAGATGCCAAGAGATTAGTTGATTTGCTGCAAATCATGTACCTAGAAACTGGTAAAACCAAGTTTAAATCTGGTATCATTCGATTTCTAAAGGTTTTTCTCTTGACCATACTATACTGTTTTCCTATTCACCAGCCCAAATCAATGTATACTACTTCCCAGCTCATTCCATGATGGTTCCAACTCAGGAACAACCACGTCTAACAAAAGTATATTTGCTAAATACTACACATGGAATGATATAACCTATGCTCTCAGGGAGCTGAAAACATGTAAGAAGAGATAAGTCATGTAAGCATATAACTGAAACCTAACTTAGAATTCAGTAGGTACCTTAGGAGTGGTACAAAGTACCTCAGACTTTCAGAAAAGAGTGAGAATACTTCTGGCTGGGAGCATTGAAGCATCATGTCTGAGATATCTTTTGATTTTTGTTTTGAAAGATGGGCAAAGCTTTAACAGAAGTGAAAGGAGAGCATTTCAGGTACAGGAAAAAGTGCAGTAGAGATTTAATGGTAGATCTGTGATGAGTTTAGTGGACAGAATAATCTACTGTGTCACAGTAATGGAAGTAAGACTGGAAAACTACATTTTATTTTATTTATTTTTTTAATATAAGAAATTTATTTTCAAATTGGTTTCCATACAACACCCAGCGCTCATCCCAAAAGATGCCCCCTTCAATACCCATCACCTCCCCTCCCCTCCCTCCCACCCCCCATTAACCCTCAGTTTGTTCTCAGTTTTTAAGAGTCTCTTATGCTTTGGCTCTCTCCCACTCTAACCTCTTTTTTTTTTTCTTCCCCTCCCCCATGGGTTTCTGTTAAGTTTCTCAGGATCCACATAAGAATGAAAACATATGGTATCTGTCTTTCTCTGTATGGCTTATTTCACTTAGCATCACACTCTCCAGTTCCATCCATGTTGCTACAAAGGGCCATATTTCATTCTTTCTCATTGCCACATAGTACTCCATTGTGTATATAAACCACAATTTCTTTTTTTTCAATATATGAAATTTATTGTCAAATTGGTTTCCATACAACACCCAGTGCTCATCCCAAAAGGTGCCCTCCTCACTACCCACCACCCACCCTCCCCTCCCTCCCACCCCCCATCAACCCTCAGTTTGTTCTCAGTTTTTAACAGTCTCTTATGCTTTGGCTCTCTCCCACTCTAACCTCTTTTTTTTTTCTTCCCCTCCCCCATGGGTTTCTGTTAAGTTTCTCAGGATCCACATAAGAGTGAAAACATATGGTATCCATCTTTCTCTGTATGGCTTATTTCATTTAGCATAACACTCTCCAGTTCCATCCATGTTGCTACAAAGGGCCATATTTCATTCTTTCTCATTGCAACGTAGCACTCCATTGTGTATATAAACCACAATTTCTTTATGCATTCATCAGTTGATGGACATTTAGGCTCTTTCCATAATTTGGCTATTGTTGAGAGTGCTGCTATAAACATTGGGGTACAAGTGCCCCTATGCATCAGTACTCCTGTATCCCTTGGGTAAATTCCTAGCAGTGCTACTGCTGGGTCATAGGGTAGATCTATTTTTAATTTTTTGAGGAATCTCCACACTGTGTTCCAGAGTGGCTGCACCAGTTTGCATTCACACCAATAGTGCAAGAGGGTTCCCATTTCTCCACATCCTCTCCAGCATCTATAGTCTCCTGATTTGTTCATTTTGGCCACCCTGACTGGTGTGAGGTGATATCTGAGTGTGGTTTTGATTGGTATTTCCCTGATGAGGAGCGACATTGGGCATCTTTTCATGTGCCTGTTGGCCATCTGGATGTCTTCTTTAGAGAAGTGTCTATTCATGTTTTCTGCCCATTTCTTCACTGGGTTATTTGTTTTTCGGGTGTGGAGTTTGGTGAGCTCTTTATAGATTTTGGATACTAGCCCTTTGTCCGATATGTCATTTGCAAATATCTTTTCCCATTCTGTTGTTTGCCTTTTAGTTTTGCTGGTTGTTTCCTTTGCTGTGCAGAAGCTTGCCTTTGGGGATGTGTCAAGTAAGAAATTGCTACGGCTGAGGTCAGAGAGGTCTTTTCCTGCTTTCTCCTCTAGGGTTTTGATGGTCTCCTGTCTCACATTCAGGTCCTTTATCCATTTTGAGTTTATTTTTGTGAATGGTGTGAGAAAGTGGTCTAGTTTCAACCTTCTGCATGTTACTGTCCAGTTCTCCCAGCACCATTTGTTAAATTTTCCATTGGATGTTCTTTCCTGCTTTGTCAAAGATGAGTTGGCCATACGTTTGTGGGTCTAGTTCTGGGGTTTCTATTCTATTCCATTGGTCTATGTGTCTGTTTTTGTGCCAATACCATGCTGTCTTGATGATGACAGCTTTGTAGTAGAGGCTAAAGTCTGGGATTGTGATGCCTCCCACTTTGGTCTTCTTCTTCAAAATTACGTTGGCTATTCGGGGCCTTTTGTGGTTCCATATGAATTTTAGGATTGCTTGTTCTAGCTTCGAGAAGAATGCTGGTGCAATTTTGATTGGGATTGCATTGAATGTGTAGATAGCTTTGGGTAGTATTGACATTTTGACAATATTTATTCTTCCAATCCATGAGCATGGAATGTTTTTCCATTTCTTTATATCTTCTTCAATTTCCTTCATAAGCTTTCTATAGTTTTCAGCATACAGATCTTTTACATCTTTGGTTAGATTTATTCCTAGGTATTTTATGCTTCTTGGTGCAATTGTGAATGGGATCAGTTTCTTTATCTGTCTTTCTGTTGCTTCATTATTAGTGTATAAGAATGCAACTGATTTCTGTACATTGATTTTGTATCCTGCAACTTTGCTGAATTCATGTATGAGTTCTAGCAGACTTTTGGTGGAGTCTGTTGGGTTTTCCGTGTATAATATCATGTCATCTGCAAAAAGTGAAAGCTTGACTTCATCTTTGCCAAGTTTGATGCCTTTGATTTCCTTTTGTTGTCTGATTGCTGATGCTAGCACTTCCAACACTATGTTAAAACACAGCGGTGAGAGTGGACATCCCTGTTGCGTGGAAAGCTAAATTTTAGCTAGAATGTGTAGGACATTGAAAATTAGACTCAGAAGTTTGGAGTTAATTGTGTAGGCACTGAGTAGATGGGAGTGGGGTTTTTGAGCAGAGTAACGAATGGATAGATGCTGTGCTTTAGTAAGTTAATATGTACCCACACTGCAAGAAGAACTAAAAGGTTTAAACTGGGGTGTGGTAAAGGGAAAGGTAGAGTTGAGAAAGCTAGCCAAAAGACTACTTTGGATGAGAGGGATAAGGGAAAGGACAAATTCAACAAACTTAAAGTTTTTGAGTTTATGTGATTGACTGAAGGATGAGTCCATTAGCAGAAATAGGGAAATGCTATTCACTTAAAGAACAGTTTCCTAAGTTAGGAGAACAAGAAAAGGAATCATGGTAAGGCACATAGTGAGAAATACAGTTTTGGAATCTCAAAACTAGGAAGAACAGATTTTCCTGGCAGAGAATTCAACAGTTGACATGTTCAACCAAGATTGGTCTGACTGAAAAGGTGAATTGATAGCCATCTATCATGGTTGTAAGGCAGTCAAAAGCTTGCTCAGAACTTTTTATTTATTTGTCAACTGTATCAGAAAATCCACATTATTAGATGCCCTAATATGGATTCGGACATTGACAACAGAAGGTCCGTAAACGTTTTAGATAGGTCAACTTCTTCCTTACCAAAAATAGTTAAATTTTGATTGAATAGAGGGAGATTGAAAAAGATTCTCATCTTGGAACATTGAGGGAGGACTTCAGTAGGGTTGTTGGTACAGGCAAGAGGAACTGCGTACCAAGAAATTTTGGAGAGGGGAATTTATGATCTGTTAATCATTTATTAACTAATTCACCAGTTAAAAAGTATTTGTTAAGGATCTATGAGCTTGGAGCATTTTGCTAAGTCCAGTGGGAGAAAAAAATTACAAATACATTGTTTCTGTTCTTAAGGAGTTTAGTGAGGAAAGGATAATGAATTTATCATACCTCATAATTTTGCCAAAGGTTGATAATTTGTGCACAGTAAGCTAGCAAATCACTTATATTTTTCAGGTTTTCAAACTAGAGAATTTAAAACATTGTACTCCTCAGTTCTCACTTCTTGAGGATTTTGCCTAATTGGTCAATCTTTCAAAATATATTAGAACTCCTGGGGCACCTGGGTGGCTCAGTCGGTTAAGTGGCTGACTACGGCTCAGGTCATGATCTCGCGGTCCGTGAGTTCGAGCCCCAGGTCGGGCTCTGTGCTGACAGCTCAGAGCCTGGAGCCTGTTTCAGATTCTGTGTCTCCCTCTCTCTGACCCTCCCCCATTCATGCTCTGTCTCTGTCTCAAAAATAAATAAACGTTAAAAAAAATTAAAAAAAATATGTTAGAACTCCTGATGAAGTTGGAGCTGCCCACTGTTTAGCATACTGCACAGGAAAAAATGGACCCCTATTTATATTTGACAGAAAAGGAATTAAATGTATGTGTCATTTCTATAACGGTGCAGGTGAAGATATGTGTACTTATTTTATCAACTGAACATATAAATAGGCCTAGAGACACGCTTAGTAACATTTTTATCAGTGAATTACATCTTTAAAATTCCATAATCTATCATACTTATCAAGAATTCCAAGCTGTGGAGTGTTGTTGATATGGCAGAATTAAAATTCAAAAAAGATCTGAAAAGGTTGGAATACAGAATTGAAACTACAATTGGAGTTTAATGATAGATATAGGTAATTTTTGGATTAAAAAAATCAATAAATGTAGGGGCGCCTGGGTGGCTCAGCTGGTTAAGTGACCGACTTCAGCTCAAGTCATGATCTCGCAGTTTGTGAGTTTGAGCCCCACGTCGGGCTCTGTGCTGACAGCTCTGAGCCTGGAGCCTGCTTCGGATTCTGTGTCTCCCTCTCTCTCTGCCCCTCCCCTGCTGACACTCTGTGTCTATCTCTCAATAATAAATAAATGTTAAAAAAAATTTTTTTAATCAATAAATGCCAAAATGGATGAAGCTGGCTTAATAGAAACTCCTAAAAATTAAATTATCAAAGATTTTAGTGGATGCAGTAGCCAGCCTTCATGATGAACCCAATGATTCTAGGCTCCTATAATTGCCATCTTCTTGCAGTCCCCTCCCACAATGAATAAAATTAACCTACATAGCTAACAGGATATTTGTGGAAATGATGATATGTGTCTTCCAAGGCTAGAAAACAAGGATAGTTTTAATATAGTGGCAGGAAGTTAAGTAACACTGTCACCTGAAGTGATGTGGGAACTAGAAAATATATCTAACACATTGGATGACCTAGTGAAGGAATTTTCAGTCACAGTGTTCAAGGTGCTGCTTGATTTCTTCTTGCTGTTTATACTCAAATATGAGTAATGAGGGGGAAAAGCTAAAGGCAGGGCTGTTAAGCAAAATAATAATAATAATAATAATAACAATAAAAATAGCCAAGACTTGTTAGTCTTGGAAATTGCCAGCTTCTCAAGATGGGAAACTGCTAAAACAAAATCATTTCTTCTTCTTCTTCTTCTTCTCCTTCTTCTTCTTCTTCTTCTCCTTCTCCTTCTCTTTCCTGTTTGTTTTAATTTACTTAAGTAATTGCTACACCCAAAATGGGACTTGAACTCATGACTTGGAGATCAAGGTTGACTGCTCTTCCAACTGAGCCATCCAGACACCCCCAAAGAAATGGTTTCTGAGCAAGGATCAAGTCCAGGCACTTCCAGGCAATTGTGGAAAAATTGAGGGTAAGGTTGTAAAATTCTTTGCTAAGATCTTAGAAAGATCTAAGGTTATGCCTCAAGACAGTCATCCAGTCAGACATGAGGGCTTCTAGATTAAGTCCCTAGAAATCTCAGTGATCTCAGTCCTTCAGTAATCTCAGCAGAAACCCTAAGTAGAGAAGGGCTATCTCAAATACATCTGCAGGTGTGGCTTTTGATAATCGAGTAAGCCCCAGGAAGATTCACAGGAGACTCACAAAAATTTTAAAAATATTTAATTGTTAGAAACATTAGCACCTTGGACTGAAAAGAAGACAGATAGAATAAAAGGAAAAAAAAAAAAAAAGATTTGGACCTGAAAACTATGGACAGAAGCCAGACTCAGAAAATTACACAGCTACAAACCTAGGCTACCTTTCATAAAAAATAAATTGACCCAGAAGGCAGAACCAAAAGCCTAAAGGTCAGATTCAAGAGTCATGGAAAATCATTCCCAGGAAGCAATAGGAGTAAGTTCTAGTGAAGGAACTTCTAATATTTGCCTAGCTGGACTACAGAATTACTATGGACCAGTGATTCCTGTATTCCTCATTTCCCCCCCCCCCCCCCCCCCGTTTGAACAGGAACATCTAGAGTGGTTATCCTATTCCTTCCTCACCACTGTATGTTGAGTGTGTGTCCGCAGGGAGTGGCGGGGGCTGGGGGGAGGCAGCTATCTTATTTCTTTAGTACACAACTCTTTGCAAAGAGCTATGCTCAAGGACCACACCCAGAAAGCCTCATCCACATCTGGGCCTGGTTGACAAGATTCTAGACTTTGAGATGATGTTATGATGGGATGAGACTTTTGGTGGACTTGAGAAGGTGACAGTATAATTTACCTGTGAGAGGGAGTTTAGTCTTTGGGGGACAGAAGATGGACTCTAGTGTCAGCCTCTGATATAACCTCCAAATAATCCTTGCTTCCTGATATTCATGCCTCTGTGTAGTCCCCTCTCACACTGGGTAGGGCTAACCTGTGTAATCATTAGTATATCATGAAAATGACAAGGTAGCTTTCAAGACTAGAACATAAAAGATACTGTAACTTCTGCCTTGCTCTCTCTTGGATCACTCACTCTGGGGAAGTCAGATATCATGTCATATCATGTCATGAGGACCCTCAAGCATCTGACCCTAAGGACAGATAGCTCCATGTGGTAAGGAACTGAGCCCTCGTGAACTTCACTGCCATATAAGCGAGCCATCTCACAAGCAGATCCTCCAGCCCCAGCCAAATTTTCAGAGGATTTTAGTCCTACCTGAGATTTTTAACTGTAATCTCATGAGAGACATTGCACCAAAACTACCAGTTAAGCTACTCTCAAACTCCTGAGCCACAGAAATTAAGATAATAAACGTTGTTAACTTCGGCCACTAAGTTTTTTTTTTTTTTAAGGTTTTATTTTTAAATAATCTTACAACACTCAAAATGGGGCTTAAACTTTCAACCCTGAGATCGAGAGTTGTATGCTACACCAACTGAGCCAGCCAGGGGCCCCATTCAGCCACTACATTTTGAGGTAATTTTTATGTGGCAACAGATAACTAATGCAGTGAACTACAACCTTGTTTTGGGACAGTAATATGAAATGACTGCTTAAAAATGTTACGTGTTTTTTGACCTCATCAATGAAATAAAGTTTCCATACCAACCACGGTAACAGTCCATTTCTAAACTTGTATTCATTTATAATACTGTATATAGTCTGAGTCACATACCTTGAAAGACATTGCCAAAGTCCCTGAGAGTACTAACGGACTATCAGGATAGTGCAAACAACAAAATATAACATAAAGAGGATCTGAGAACAACTGGTGATACCTTGAATAGACTTAGACGTGACACAGCATCTGTACATGTGTTTAAAGCAGTAGCATGGGAAACATGTAATAGATATACCTTGCATAGACTGTGTTTCTTCAAAGGGGAGAAAGGGAACAAAAGGCTAATAATTATAAAATGGTAGATTTTATTTATTTAATTATTTATTTATAAATGTTCATTTATCTATTTATTTATTTATTTATTATTATTATTTTTTAAGTTTATTTATTTTTGAGACAGAGAGACAGAGCATGAACGGGGGAGGAGCAGAGAGAGAGGGAGACACAGAATCGGAAGCAGGCTCCAGGCTCTGGGCCATCAGCCCAGAGCCCGACGCGGGGCTCAAACTCACGGACCGTGAGATCGTGACCTGAGCTGAAGTCGGACGCTTAACCGACTGAGCCACCCAGGCGCCCCTCATTTATCTATTTAGAGAGAGAGCATGAGCATAGGAGAGGCAGAGAGAATCCCAAGCATGCTTCACTCTGACAGCATGGAGTCCGACTCAGGGCTCAATCTCATGAACGATGAGATCACGACCTGAGCTGAAATCCAGAGTTGGATGCTTAACCGACTGAGCTACCCAGGCTCCCCTAGAACAGTAGATTTTAAATAGCATATGAAAGCATTTTTTTGGTGCTTCTAATTCACTAAATAAAATAATGATTTCCTCATTGGAAGAGGTGAAACACAGGCTAGATTATCACCTATAGAAAAACGCAGTACAGAAAAATCCTGGGCTAAAATGTTGGATAAACTTTGCAAAATGGTTCGAAGGCTGCTTTCCTACCTTATCTAAAATACATTTGTTCAGTTACCTGCAATAAATAACAGATTTTTAGTAATTCCCTTACATGAACCTCCAAAGTCTTACAGAAGTTTTGTCATAGATGACACAGTGGGCATATTGCAGATCCGTGAAAAGTAATTAGTGTTTTCCCAATTACGTGACCATCTAGAAACAAAGCAGAAAGACAATGTAAGAGTAAAGATACCTCTTGTTCTCCTTATTTTGTGTGAAGATTAAAAAAAAAAAAAAAGACTTCTCTGGGATAGATTTATTATCTGAAACTAAGGTTCAGATCCAGGGGCACCTAGGTGGCTCGGTTGGTTAAGCAACTTTTGGTTTGGGCTCAGGTCATGATCTCATGATTTCATTAGTTCGGACCCCTAATCGGGCTCTGTGCTGATCGTGTGGGGCCTGCTTAGGATTCTCCCTCTCTCTCTCTCTGCCTCTCCTCTGCTCACACTGTCTCTGTCTCTCTCAAAATGAATAAACTTAAAAAAAAAGTTCAGATCCAGCTTTGGCCTCATTTTAAATGAGATTAGAATGATTTATAAGATTTAAAGTCAACTTGCGTATCATAAAATAAAAAGAATTAGATAAGCATAAATCATTTTCTCCACTGGGAGTCATTTCATTGTGTGTTGTTTGAGATTCACCTAGAGGGTCCATTACATGCCATACATGTAAGGGTTAAGCTTTTAATCAGCTAAACAAAGTCTTATAATTGCTGATGACAGAGTTGGGGGAAAAAATGGAGATTTCTTAATTCTTTTTTTTTTTACCACAATTTATTGTCAAATTGGCCAACATACAGTGTGTAAAGTGTGCTCTTGGTTTTTGGGGTAGATTCCCGTGGTTCATTGCTTACATACAACACCCAGTGCTCATCCCAAAGAGTGCCCTTCTCAATGCCCGAGGTTAATTCTTAATGTAATACTCACAGAGCTATATTATTATTTTTTCTTGAAAAATAAAAATACAATTACACAGAAGATGAGCTAGTGTCCTCATCCTTAAAAATATCTTAGGAATTATTGCTATGATAATATTCACAATTATAAAAACAATATGTCTGTAATACTTTACTAACTAGATAATTGTGTCTAATGTAATAATATTTTTGAATAGAAATGTGGAAAACAAAACCATAATATTTTACCAATTATCTCTGAAGTTATGAAAGAAGTCTTTCTCAGTTTTACCATCTACAAATTGGGATTGATACTTATGAACAACATATAAGAATGTTATACAAACATTGATTTATCTATTGTGCTTTGAAGATGAAGATTCTCATAATGGTGAAATATTCTTAAAGAACAGTTTCATTTCTCAAATGTATTAACACAGTAACCACATTTCTACTAGAATAATGTATATTAAAATGCCAACCTTAAGTCTGAAATAAACTTTTTTTTTTTTTTATGTTACACAGACTCAGTGTTCTGAGCTCTTTCCCAAGAATGTAAAACCCCATTTGTAAGTTGCTGTCTTAGAAAAATCTTATGTTCAAGATCTTTTCTTATCATTGTTCTCCCAGGCTAAGCCTCCTAAGTTATTTTTCTACCATCATTATTTTCATATTATGGTACCAGTTAGATTAAACAGAAAAATATATAAGGCAAAGTAGTCATAAATACATCAACATTCACACATGAATACTTGCCTTTCAAAATGTTAGTTAATATGCCAAGAGTTTTAGATTGTAGTTTAAAGTTATTAAGTTCTTCAATTTATAACTGAGGGGGAATGACTGCTTTTTTCACTTCTTACAAAATATGTCCCCAGTCTATGAGTCTTCACCAGTCCCGGGGATTCTCTGGGATTAACATTTATCAACTGAAAATATACAAAAAGCAAAGGGCCAACTCTTTCCAAATAGGTATAAATTTGTTTTCCTTGCATTGGTAAAATGAAGTAATCTTAATTATTATTAAGGAGAAGGGAGAACACTCATTTTCAACACATGCTGCAATTAAATTCAGTTTCCTGAAAAACTGAATTGGTCTGGGTTTAGAATCTGGAAAAGTTACAAGAAAGTATATTTCCGGTAATGATAGGAGTATCCACTTTTAACATTGGATAGCTATTTATATGTGTCAATATTAAATATTTAAAATTCTGAAAGTTTAATGTATTTGGTTTCACTCTCAGAAAGGCTGATGGCTTTTTATTTCTAAAGCCACTGTTAAACTATGTTGAAGGTTTAGTTTTAAGGACATTATGGCTTGGTCAGAATGTCTCAGAATATGGAGTATAATTTTTTATTGATATTTTCTATAATGGGAGCTCACCTCATATAACTTTAAAAAGAAAATTAATTTCACTTATTTTTGATGAAATTAATTCTAAAATATAGAATGAATGGATTCCTATTTTCTCAGCTCTCTATAAATTATATGCCAATAACAAAATATCTCATTGCTATTGGGATATAGAATATTTATGAAAGTGCAATATTCCTGTTCTTTAAGTCATAGCTTAAAGTGAATTTTTCACAGTGTTTGACTTCAAAAAAAATTAATCCATTCTCAACTTGTGTCATCCTTAGCCATAATCTATTTCAATTATCATTCTTCCTTAGTGACTCTGATATTTACACTTTCATTTATTGCATGATAATATTTGAAACGATGCCATCAGTACACCTTCATATTTTAGAATATAATTTCATACATACTTTGACACATTATTATAGTTCATAAAAGCCTATGGTTAACCCAGTACATTATAACACTGTAGAAACACACTATTTTAGATGGTGCAGTGGGAAAGAGAGATTCAGTGTGGAAAACACTGATCATTACCAGGAATTCATTCATCACCTATCCTTTTTCTTTATTCTTAAGTAGAAACAAGATCAAAATCATCAACTCAACAGCACAAGTATTAGGATGGCATTTTTGGGGAGAAGTGTTTTAAGGAAAAGAGTTCAGGGAATGCAGTTTGGAACATCTGGCCCATCTGCATACAAATAAATAGTAGTAAATACTTGACTTGGAGCTGCCAGAGTTGACAATTTATATTCTAAACATGCCTTACATGTTGGAAGACTCTAAAACTTTTCTTTAAACTTTGAGCTCCTATGATGGTTTTCCAGAGATTTAAAAAGAAAAAAAAAAAAAAAGGAAGACATGCCACTCCTTTCAGTAAAAGACTTTAGCTTTTTAAATACATAGTTTTCATTTGAAACACAAATATAATTAAATTATTGTGGAAATTTTTATTTTAAAAGGATCAGTATTTGTGAGCTAACTTGGATCTTATTCTTATTTACGTTTGTATCCCCAATCCTAACAGTATTCAGTACCAGGTAGAAATTCACTAAATAGTATTGAATGAAATATTTCAAAAATAAAACTACATTTTAAGAATATAGCATCTTTGATATTATTAAAATACCGAATTCAGTGATAACAGTCAAGTTTATCTTCAAGGGGCAAATCTATATCATTAAAAATCAACATTTAACAGGCCATCAAGATGAAAACAGGCACAATTGTATAAATACTACTTGTTAATTCCACATTAATTGTTGCTTAAAGATGCTTTTCTGGCTAAAATCCAAAGTATTAAATATAGCAAATAGGAAGCAAATCTAAATGAATTGAGGTTAAGTCACAAATAGCCAAACTATAGAAATGTGTAGCAGAAGTGTGAATTGGTCTCAACATCTGTCACTTGTGTTGCTAACTAGAATAAGTTAGCTTTATTTCATTGACTCTGGAGTTTATTTGCATTTATACCAGACACTTGGAAACCAGCTCTTACACTGTGATTGGTGATAATGGATAAGATACTGTGCCAATTTAGTAGGCAGTAATTTCTTGTCTAAAAGTATAAATGTGTGAAATTAAAACAGAATGGGAATGCTGATAGATGTTCAGCTTCCGTATTACTATCTTGGACTTAGTCTGTTTCCAAATCCTCTTTTCTTCTCAGATGTTTGAAGAAAACTTCCAAATAACCCTTGAAATGACAGTACGTCTTTACTGAGATCTCTCTCCTGAATTCAGCATATTTTTATTCTCAAGTTATGTTGAGTTATCCAGATCCACTCTAGGACCACTGACTATATAGAGCTAAGTAATACTAATTTACTAAAAAGAATTGCTCCCTCTAGTGAATTCACAATATTACTTCGCTTTTTGGCACTGCTGCTCCGTGTAATTTAATAAATGATATAAATGATGATGACTATTAGGTTGATGATAGTGGTCTGGCCTTCTTTTGTGATATTAAATTTTTATGTTTTCTGCGCTTGAATATAAGGAAGTTTTATAACGATTGATTGGAGCTGCTGGCTGGATATTTTAGAACATGAACATGACATGAAAAAACCGTGCATTGAAAAAAACAAATTTCTTCTAAAACTCTTCAGATTACTTTTGAAACACATTTGGTACCATGTTATTTGATGGCTATGGCTCTGTTGGCATTAGCAAAGTAAAGAGGGGGAATTAAAGCAGTTGTCCTAATAATTAAAAGCTGGTCCTGGTGTAAATAAGTTTAACTGGAAATCTAAGTCTAGATACAATGCTTATCTTTGCTCTGGTTGTCGTATACCTCAGAAAAGTAATACACTATTAACCTTATTTCTCTCTACTAGTCAGATATGCTGTGTAAGTAATGATACAGATATTAAAATATTTGAAATTTTTGGGGTGTCATTTAAATTTCCATTACAGTACCTGAATATAAAGTAAGTTAGCTGCGCGGCTATGAACGGAAAAACATTCTTTAACTCCCAATCTGTTAATGCAGACCTTGCTTTCAGGAAGGAGGAATTAAAATAGAGAAGGTGTCCAAAAGTGACTATATTTATACAACTGATTCATTTAAATGTAGCAATGGTTGAACAAAACAAACGAAATCAGTCAAGACTCACTTTTTTCTTCAAAAACAGGATTCCATCTGCTGGGGAATTTGAGTTACCTGGATAATTATTTCTGTACTGGACCACTTTGCCTTTGCAAAGCCTTTTCACAATGTAATTTCGGGTAAGATAGCAGATGGCATGGGTTACCAATCCCACCTAGTTATTATCTTTTTTTCTGTATCAGTAAGAGTAACTCCATCAAGTTTTAGGTAGTTTTCACCTTTCAAGTGCTTAGCAAATACTAATTCAGCATTGCAGCACTCCTATGAGGAGGTAGCAATTTTTAATAAATAAAAGATAATAAAATATACCCTAGATTAATTAATTTACTTGAAAGCACCTGTGAGAGGCAAGCAGAGCAACTCTAAAAAAATTAAATGATTATATTAACTATAGGAAAGAAGGTAATATTGTTTTCTGATTCACTCTCCCTTGAAGTAATTTCAGGAGGAACTCATGGGAGTTAGGGGCCTGCCAAGGTTTAGAACATTTTGTCTCCACTCCCCTTTCTCAAGTGAAGGAACAATTAGCAGTATTTCCACGGGGCCGTGACTAAGTGCAGGCAGAGGGCAACCCTCGCCTCACGCAGCACCGGGCCGCCCCTTCCACTTCCCCTTCCCCTTCCTCGGGGTCCCGGGCCTGCCGAGAGCAGAAGCCCCGCCCCAAACACCTGGCGCGCGCCCGCGGCCCCCCCCCGCCCCCCTCCGCCGCTCGCCTCGTGGGCGAGGCGGGGATTCCGGTCCGGGAAGTCCAGTTAGGTCCCGGCCAGGGTTTCGGTCACCTCTGCGTCTTTCCCGAAGCTTCCTTCTGCCTTTCCACGACCAAGCGGGCCTTTTATTTTGAGAAACCTGGAGCTTCGTCCTCGTGCTCTGGGCCTCGGCGCGCACCTCTCGCTCCCGGTTGCCAGGTGGAGCGGCGCTCTGGCCCGGAGAAGCGGGGCCGGAAGCCGGAGGCCCGCAGTCCCCCGGCAGAGGCCCGCCTCGAGGAACCGGGCCGGTGGAGGCGGCTGCAGCCTGCCGGGCGCGGGCAGGCGGAGGCGCGGGGCCCGCGCTGGGGCCGGACCTCGCAGGCGCGGCCCTGCTGGCGCGTCGCGACCCCAGCGGGGCCGGGCGGAGGAGGGAGCGAACGAAGGCAGTCATCTGAGGCCGCTGAGACCGAGGAGGTCGAGTCACACGCCGGGAAGACGTGCGAGGCTCCCCACGTTCCCAGAAGTGGAGCCTGATGACAGTCCGGGGAGGCGATGAGATGTGAAGCTGCGTGCGTGGCCTCTCTCGGGGAGCGACTTGTGTCTTCCTCGCAGCCCCCAGTTTGTGTTAACGGCTCTCGGTGATTTTCCCAATTCCCTGGCGATGTCTTTCGTGGGAATTTAAAAAATGCCTACCCCTGGATGTTCGCAGGGTTTCTGACGGTTCCTGTAGACAGTGCGCGGTGTTGAGCGTTGTTAACCCCAAAGCAGTAAAGCTAGCCACAGGGGCAAAACCTCACAATCCCAGCACCACTCCAAAGGTAGTATTTCCTCCAAAGGTAATATCGGTGTCTTTGTAGCAGTAACTGATGAGGAAGTACAGTTTATTCGTTCGTTTATTTTTTAACTTTAGAAGTGGTGAGAAACCAAGGCTTGGATGAGTAGATTCGAGTTCCAAGGACAGAGAGGTGCAGGGAAGAAAACATTTATTTGGCCCATTCCCAGCCTTGCTCTTGCACTGTTGGAGAGAGGGGTCCCCTTTGAGAAGATGACATGAGATTTGTTTCTCAGGTGGAAGACATACTTCTCTCTTCCTCTGAGAGTATTTCTGTTGGGAGTCACTCCTGACGTGGAGAGAGAAGGCTAAGTGAGAACTGGACTGCAGTTCATCAAACCTCTCTGTCTTCGTTCAGGTTTTTGTCCGTGGTTTCATTCCTTACAATAAAATACTGCCTTAGATAATTTTTAAAGCAGCTTAACAAACTTTGGCTCTGAACTCCCGCAGGTTCCTTGGATGAAATGTATTTTCTGCTCGGAGCAAATAGTAAAAGAAATAGATATTTGGTTTCTGCAAGGTCACTTTGTAAAATCCTTAACCTGCCACTAGAGGCTGCTCTTCATTCTTATTATGTGAGGACTAACGTAGTGAAGAGGTTATTTTTTTTCCCACAGCAAGTGAGAAAACTGGAAATTACTTTGGAAATTGCATTGTTTTCCCATTCACATTTTGAGGTCTTCCCCCCCCCCCCCCCGCCCATCACAGTTCTTTTCTTTCTTTGAAAAACTTTATTATTGTTATTAGGTTTGGTTCCTATCAGTTGTGTTTGATGGTTTATTTTTGGTATCCAAATAGAGGATGAAGGCACTCTTGCTTTTGGCTTATGCTTCTGTATTTCAGCACAGTATGTGGTCCTGGGCTGCCTTAGGTCGCTGTCACTGAATTTCCTTTTTGCAGTTAGAAAACTCACTTTTATTAAGGCACAATTCATGACTAAAATGCATTGTGTCTATTGCTTTTCTTATTAGCCGTTATAGTGAATTAAATGGTTGTTCTCTTTACCTACTCTCTTTTTAATAAAATAAGGGATGTTCATAAAGGACTTTTCAAATAGGCAAGATATAATTAGATCTCAAGCAAATACTGAATGAGTACAAGGAGAAGATTTATGAAAAGTTCTAACAGCTGATACAGGCTTTATCCCTCATCAAAGGCATATTGCGTCAAAAATATTTTAATTTCTGACAAGTGATACCAACCCCTTAAGTGTCAGATGGCAAAGTATTAATCTGCAACATGAGACTCAAAGTAAACATTCAGCCTTCCTACATAATATACAAGACCTGCCCTTTTTGACTTCCAAATATTGTAATTTGCAAAAGGGACAAATTTTAGTGTTTATTGAGCTCCTGCTATGTGCCAGTACTTTGCTAGGTATCTTATGTGTCATTATCTCATTTATCCTTACAACAGTCTTATGAAGAGATATTAGCACCTTTTTTAAAAATGAGGAAATAGGCTTAGTGAGAAGTAACTTGTTCAGAATTCAACAGCTATCCAGGGGTGAAGCTGAGATCAGATCTGGTCTGATGCTAAAGCCCATCCTCTTTCAACTCATCACAGTCCAAGAAGTGGAGCAAGAACAAAGGTGGTATTAAGAAATCACTCACAGTTTTCATAAATAATTACAGAATTTTATTTTCATTAGCTAACTTCCATGCTTTATTCAGATATCCTTAGTTTTTATCCAATGCCCTTTTCCTGTTCCATGATCCCATCCAGGATACCACATTACATTTAGTTGTTGTATGTCCTCAGACTCCTCTCGATTGTAACAATTTCTCAGACTCTCATTGTTTTTGAATTTTTAAATTCATTTTTTGTCATTATTTTTGACAGTTTTGAGTACTGGTCAGGTATTTTGTAGAATGTCCTTCTATTACAATTTGATGTTTTTCTCATGATTAGCCTGGGATTATGGGTTTTGGGAGGATGACCACAGAGGTGAAGTGCCGTCTCATCACATCATGTCAAGAGTACATACTATCAGTATGACTTATCACTGATGTTGACTGGGAACACCTGGCTGAGATAGTGTTTGTCAAGTTCGCCCCTTAAAGTTGCCTTTTCTCTACCTTAACCTGCTGTACTCTTTGGAAGGAAGCCATTGTGCATAGCCTGCATTTAAGGAGGTGGGGAGCGATGCACCACTTCCCTGAGGGCAGAGTATCCACATCAATTATGTTGGCTTCTGCACAGGAGATTTGTTACTCTTCCCCCGTTGTCAATTTAGTTAATCAGTTATTCATATCAGTGTGGATTTGTGGATATTACTTTTATACTTTCGGTTATAATTCATTATGGCTTCATTTATCAAATTAGTACATCTTTAGCCATTGGGAGGCCTTCCACTTGGCTCCTGTGTCCCTCTGACATTCCCACATGCCGTGAGGTTTTTTGTTTTGTTTTTGAGCATTTCTTTACTTGCTGGCACTATAAGATTCTCCATGCTAATCTTGTATATTTTCTGCCCTAGGCCTAAAATCAACCATTTTTCCAAGAAGCCCTGGTTTCTTTTATTAGAAAATAGTATTAGAAACCAAGATATGGATGCTAAGGTGCTCAGTACCACTGAGCTGTCATTGCTTCTAGTCTTTGTCAGCTGACAGGTAAAAGAAAGAATGTGTATATACTGACTTTTCTATATACACACATCTATAAATATCTTTATTTGTAACCATCTGTATCTATATTAAGCTAAACATGAGTTCATACTGATGCCTGAAACTCTTATTCCTTATTGCCTCAAAATAAAGACCTTCCCTTCCCCAACACCAACATGAAATATGAAAATAAAAATATCCATGTGAGAAAATCTAAGTACGACAGAACCTGAATTTAGGGTAGATTCTGGGGCATAGTTACATGAAGCATGAATTTGGTGAATACGAATAGATCAGATACCAGTTGACCACTGAGACTTTTCTCAGCTTTGTGAATCAAGGCCAGCCGCTCTAAATCTACATTTCATGTTGATCCATTCTACTCTTGTTTTATGACTGCATATTTGATTTAAAAGTTTAAATTATGATACTTTATATACAGTCATTGACTAATCCTAGCTGGGTCCAGAGTATATTCTATCACTTCATATTTCTTAAAAAGGAGGGAAAAAAGCATAGCGCTTTACTTACCCCAAATTAAGCATTTATTAGTTTACCAGACATTTTTGTCCAATTTTTTATAGCTTTATTCTTGATGAACTTTATGTTTAGACTTTTCTAAAAAATCAGAGCTTATATTCTCTTTATTATTATGTTGTGGATAAATCTTTTAGGAAAAGCATACATTTATTTGAGTTTTTATTGATCCTTAGACCTAGACCTTTAATTCCTTAGATAGGAATCAGTTGCACCCCTCAGGGATAACATTCGTTATAATGTTGACACTTATCCTTCCAATTATAATACATCTTCAATTTATCTTAAAGTGTTAATTGCAAAGGTATATTGATTAAAACTATAGATTTTACAATGCTTTATCAAGAGTTGGGTGTTTTTTGTTTGTTTTTTTTCCTCCCTAAAAGGACATGGCTGAGGAGGAAGCTTGCCAGTATTTTCTTTAAACCTTTTACAGGCTGAAACAGCTGGAGCTATGTTCTACATCCTGTAATTTGGGGACTTTAATAATTAGCCTAGGTATAGAGTAGATAGATGCAAAATTATTTATTTGGGAAAATCTCATCTTTGCACAATGGTTCTAATTTTGGAGTAGACTTCTATTCAGACAGCTGGTTCTCAGCTATCATAAGAATATGTCACCATTTCCTTCAGTTCATCTGACAAAGTAACAAAAGAAAAATCTGTACTCAGACTCAGTACTGTTTTTTTTTTCAGACTCACTACTATTTTGGTAAAACATCAAAACTCAGTTGAAAACAGTATTTCTGAAATTAAGTGAAGAATATGGCCCATTTCATTTGTCTAGAAGTTCTAAAATTCCAGATTAAGCCAGATATAAATTAGCTGTCTACTGGATGGACACTATTATTTCTGCTTTCTGTAGAATAGAATTGTTTTAATTGAGAATTGACTTTTGAGTTCAGCAAGGTGACCTCAACAAGCACAGTTTTAGTGGAAAGCCCTACTAGAATGGGCTCAAGGGAGAAATTTTAGATGAACCTACATAACTCTGTTTTGTTTTTGTCTTTTATTCTCTGATAAAAGAAACCATGCCAGTTTTTAGCACAGACCTTGGACAAAAGAAATGTTCTATAATATTGGTTGAACCAATAAAATATCTCTAAGAGAACAAGTATAAGGATTTATCTAAATGGGACCCTAGTAGTACAATTGCTAGGTCTATGGCATAACCATTTAAAATCCAATACTTTCTGCTAACTTCTCTAAAATAGCTAGCATAGACAATCTTCAGAGAAATTTTGCAATAAATAGGAGAGATCTGGAAAGAGAAATGGGGTCAATGTATATATATATTTTTTAACTTTTTGGGAAATATTAGCATGTTTCTCTGCTAATGTAAAGAGCCCATTAGAGAAGAAAACACTGATGGTGTGAAAAAGAAAATGGAGATTTAGTAGTGCAATGCTTTATAAAGTTGAGACCTAGTGCATTCGCCCTGGCCCTGGCCCTGGCCCTGGCCCTGGCCCTGGCCCTAGCTAGGAGTTCATCCATAATAGAAGATATGTTCTATCTTCTTTATTTGGGGGGGGGGTTATTTTTTAAAGTTTTTATTTGAATTCCAGTTAGTTAACATACAGTGTTATATTAGTTTCAGGTGTACAATATGATGATTTATCACTTACATACAATGCTTTGGTGCTCATCGCAACAAGTGCCTTAATCCCATCACCATTTAACCCATGGATATACTGTATTTTATATCAGTTGTTTCCATATTTTGACTATTATGAATACTACTACTATCAACATTTGTGTACAAGTGTTTGTGTGGGCATATGTTTTCATTTCTTTTGGATATATACCTAGGAGTAAAATTGCTGGGTCATATAATAACTCTATGTCTAATATTTTGAAGAACTGCCAAACTGCTTTCCAAAGCAGCTGCAACATTTTACGTTCCCACTAGTGAGGTATGAAGGTTCCAATTTCTCCATATACTTGCCAACAGTTGTTATTGTCTGTCTTTTTTATTAGTGCCATCCTAGTGGGTGTGAAGTGGTATCTCATCATGGTTGTAATTTGTATTTCACTAGTGGCATATGATGTTGAGTATCTTTTCATGTGCTTATTGGATATCTGTATATTTTTAGAGAAATGTCTATTCAAATCTTCAGCCAATTTTTAATTGGGTGATTTGTCTTTTTATTATTGAGTTGTAAGAGTTCTTTATACATTCTGTACGCCAGTCCCTAATCCGATATATAATTTGCAAATATCTTCCTTAATGCTGTAGGTTGTCTTTTCACTTTCTTGATGGTATCATTTGCAGCAGAAATTTTTGAATTTTGATGCAGTCCAATTTATTTTTTCTTTTATTACTTGTGCTTCTGGTGTCATATCTAAGAAATCATTGCCAATCCAAAATCACAAAGATTTACTCCTATGTGTTCTTCTAGCAGTTTTGTAGTTTTAGCGCTTAGGTCCGTGAGCTTTTTGAGTTAATTTTTGTATATGATGGAAGAAATGGGTCCTACTTCATTTTTTAATGTATACCCAGTTATCCCAACACCATTTTTTGAGGAGGCCGTTTTTTCCCCATTGAGGTGTCTTGGCACCCTTCTCAAAAATCAAATGGCCATAAATGTGAGGATTTATTTCTGGACTGTCTATTCTGTTGACCTATATTTCTATCTTTATGGCAGTACCACATTGTATTGATACTGTAGCTATGTATTAAGTTTTAAAATTGAGAAATCTGGGGCAGCTGGCTGGCTCAGTAAGAAGAGCGTCTGACTCTTAATCTCAGGGTTGTAGTTCAAACCGCACAATGGGTGTAGAGATTGCTTAAAAATAAAATCTTTAAAAAAATAAAATTGAGAAATGTGAGCTCTTCAAATTTCTTTTTATTTTTGAGGATTATTTTGGCTATTTTGTGTCCTTTGTATTTCCATACGAATTTTATGATCATGTTGTTAATTTCTGCCAAAAAAAAAAATAAGCTGGGATTTAATAGAGATCATGTTGAATCTGTAGGTCAGTTTGAGGAGGATTGCCGTTGTAACAATATTAAGTCTTCTGGTTTATGAGCCTGAGATGTCTTTCCATTCATTTAGATCTTTAGTTTGTTTCAACAGTGTTTTATAGTTTTAGGTGTAAAAGTTTTAGACCTCTGTTACCAAATTTATTCCCAAGTGTTTTATCCTTTTAGATGGTCTTAGAATGACATTGATTTTAATTTCATTTTCACATTTTTATTGCTAGTATATAAAAATGCAATTAATTTTTATATATTTACCTTGGATCCTGCAGGCTCTCTGAACTCATTTAGCAGTAAATGTGTGTGCATGTGTATTCCTTACAATTTTTTATATACAAGACCATGTCATCTGATAATGGAGATCATTTTAGTTTTTCCCTTTCCAATCTGAATGCTTTTTATTTCTTTTTCTTTCTCAATTCCGCTTGCTAGAACCTCCACTACAATGTTAAGTAAAGTGGCAAAAGAGAACATTTTGGCACTGCTACTGACCATTGGGGGAAAGCATTTAGTCTTTTACCTGTAAGTGTGATGGTAGCTGTGATGTTTCACAGATGCCTTATATCAGGTGGGGGAAGTTCCCTTTAATTCCTAGCTTGTTGAATATTTTATTATGAAGGGGTGTTGGATTTTGTCAAATGTTTCTTTGGTGTTTATGGAGATGATTATGTGTATTTTGTTAACATGGCATGTTACACTGATTGATTTTCATAAGTCAGAACAACCTTACTTTCCTGGATAAGGTTCACTTGGCACTGGTCATGATCTTTAATTTTTTTATGTTGCTGCTAGATTTGGTTTGCTAGTAGTTTGTTGAGAATCTTTGTGTCTAGATTCAAAAGGGATATTGATTGGTCTGTAGTTTTGGGGGTTTTTTCTTTTCAGGTCTTTGCCTGGTTTTAGTGTCGGAGTAATAATGATGTCATAGAATGAATTGAGAAGTGTTCCCTCCTCTTCTATTTTTTTGCAAGAGTTTGTGAAGGATTGGTGCTGATCTTTCTTTAAAATGTTTGGTAGAATTTACTAGGAAACCATCTTATACTGGGCTTTTTTTTCATGGAAACTGTTTTATTGCTAAATCAATCTCTTGTTATAGGTCTATTCAGATTTTCTATTTCTTCTTGAGTCAGTTTCATAGTTTGTGTTTCTCTGGGAATTTTTGTATTTCATCTAAGTTATCTGATTTGTTGGCACACAGTCGTGTATAGTGTTCTCTTTCAATCCTTTTTATCTCTGCAAAATTGGTAAGTAGTGTGGCCCCTCTTTCATTCCTCATTTTGGTCATTTAAGTGTTCTCACTTTTTTTCTTGGTCAGTCTGGCTAAAGATTGTCAATTTTGTTCTTTTCAAAGAATCAACTTTTTGTTTTAGTGATTTCTTCTATTGTTTTCTATTCTTTGTTTTGTCAAACATAAATAGCTGAAGTAAAACCAGTGAATCACCAAGGTAGTAATTACAATGTATTGTGTGTCTACCAAAAGACAGTTTGCAAACTGGGCCACTGAAACCAAAGCATGGAATGAGGTTCACGGGTGTATTGTTACAAAGCAGCTTATATAATAAGAAAACAGTGACTGTTTATTCTTCATAGTGATTGGTTATAATATTAGAATTTTTTTAAATGATAGGGGGTTGGTCAGTAGTTACCTCATATGAACCTTGGGAAACAGTTTAAATTTTGCTTATGATTTTCAGAGGCATAGGCAAGAAATGGCCCAGGTCAAGTTAGTCTTTTAAAATAAGCTAAATTAAGCTTTATTTATACAACTTAACTGGTTTTGTCTGCTCAGGGAATTTTCAAGGCTGCTCTGTTTGTTTTTCATTTTAACAACCGCCTGCTTTTGGTCATTCTATCCACAGGCTGAGAGTATGACCAAGCAGTATAGTGTTATTCCCATTTACCACCAGTCAGGCCGGAGAATCACATATCTACTATTTCTGTTAGTTGAGTTGTCAGGCTGGAGGACCATGTTGATCATTTATGTGGCTGTTATTGATTTCATCCAGTTGTCTGATCCTAATGGATACCATTTGGCATGTAAAGGACTGCCAACAGACTTTTAAAAACCTCAAGAGTATACACATTAGAGAAGTTAATATGGTAAGTACACAAAAAACAATAGCCAAGGATTGAAAAATTTCCTGAAGCACAGATTTCCAGGAGCCAAGATTTAACCAATTAAATAACTCAAATTGGTTCTAATTTTTTAAAGTTGGCATTTTTATGGAAACAAAAGAAAAACAAAGCTAACAGTCTGAGCAAGTTATAAATTCAGTTTCTGAATTTAGAGAGTGGTCAGTTGAGAAAACTTCTAGGTGTCAGGTTCTCTAAGCATCTTCAGATGGAGTGACGTCAAGCAGTGACAAACTGATAGATTTTCCTGGTTTGCAGTTTGAATTGCCCTGGTGATCTTTCTTTTTCTTTTTTTATTTCTTTTTAAGTTTATTTATTTATTTTGAGAGAGAGAAAGAACAAACTGGTGGGGAGGGGGAGAGAGAGGGAGAGAGAGAGAATCCCAAGCAGGCTCCTGGCCATCAGCACAGAACAGGGTTCAAACTCACAAACCTAACTGTGAGATCATGACCTGAGCCAAAGTCAAGAGTCAGATGCTTAACCAACTGAGCCACCTGGGTGCCCATTCCCTGGTGATCTTTCTGAGTGCTACTAGCAACAGACATGAAGTTTGTCCACACATGAGCTATTGTGATGATTTCTCTGAAGGTTATATCAGGTGTCCAGCATTAATTGCATGGCTTTGAGAAAAGAGCAGTTTTAGTTTCCTGGAGATTCCAAATGGAAAGAGTGGGAGAAAATGGGAAATGTTAGTTTGCAGAGTTCTAGCCTATTATCCAGTCCAGTTTTTCAGTTCCAAAACAAAACCTCAATTAACAGCACTAGAATCTGATATCAACAAAGGTGTATGACTGAAACCTAATTTTTCTATAATCATTCCCATTTCTTTCAAAGGCAACCATAGTAAGACTAATTTGTTTACAAATTGAGTCTGGTTTCAATAAACTTGGCCTTATTACTTATATTAGTACAACAAATAAAGTGATAAACTATAAGCTCTTTTAAATCTGTGTTGCTGGAATTTTTCGTAAGGAATTTCAGATTGGACTTTTTAAAGCCTCCTGAGGCTAGGAATCCA
The DNA here is from genome assembly GCF_018350175.1 of Felis catus. Classification (NCBI taxonomy): domain Eukaryota; kingdom Metazoa; phylum Chordata; class Mammalia; order Carnivora; family Felidae; genus Felis; species Felis catus. The sequence continues at coordinate 112,518,248 of NC_058371.1, forward strand.
AGCCAAGGACTTGTCTAGTTGTGTCCTGTTGCAAAGAGAACAAATTCTTACTGAACTTACGCAAATACATATATTGTCATGAAAAATAATATTTATTTAAAAAATTTTTAATTTAAATTCTAATTAGTTAATATACAGTGCAATATTGGTTTCAGGAGTAGAATTTAGTGATTTATCACTTACATACAACATCCAGTGCTCATCACAAGTGCCCTCCTTAGTACCAATCACCCATCTAGCCCATCCCCCACCCACCTGCCTCCATCAAGCCTCAGTTTGGTCTCTATTGTTAAGAGTCTCTCCCTCTCTCTCTTTTGAAATATAAGAATGTTTAATAGAGTTTCTAAATACTCTATTAGAATAGAATCAGGCAGGGAGAAAAGGATAAATATTTCAACCTTCGTTGCAAAGATCCACTTTTCCAAATTTCTATGAGTTACACATAGCTTAAAAGAGAGGAGAAAAGAGAGTCCTTTAAATCTGGAAAACAGAACATTAAAAAATTAGCAACATTTAAAATTTTTTTTTCAACTTTTATTTATTTTTGGGACAGAGAGAGACAGAGCATGAACGGGGGAGGGGCAGAGAGAGGGAGACACAGAATCTGAAACAGGCTCCAGGCTCTGAGCCATCAGCCCAGAGCCTGACGCGGGGCTCGAACTCACGGAGTGTGAGATCGTGACCTGGCTGAAGTTGGACGCTTAACCAACTGCGCCACCCAGGTGCCCCAGAAATTAGCAACATTTTAAATATAATTATCCTTCTCAGTTCATTCAGTCTTATTAATTCTTGTTTTGCTCAGTCTTGGGTTAGCAGCTTTATGAGTCAATCAGTTTTCCATTAAAGTTTTAGAAATTCTTACCCAGCTTCAGTGTTACAATCTTCAAGTTATCAGAAACCTGCATTTTAGAGTGCCTGTCTGGGTCTTTTCCATGAATCTCTTTGAAGATAAAGCATTTTTGCTGGAACCCTTTTGCAAAAACATCAGAGTAAAACAATAACTGTATATAAATGACAAAAGACTTAAATAGCTGTGGTTAAAGATATGGTGAGGGTTCACATACACATACACACAAAAAATGATGCAGTTGATAAGTAAATTTGGTTATTTTTGTGATATACAATATTTTAAGACGATTAGAATTATGACTGATAAGATTTACCAAGACATATCAAATTTTTAAGAATTTCATGTAATTTCTAAAACATTTATATTAATGATATATACTTATGTTACTATAACCCATGAAAGTTAAACATTACTTTTTATTTGACAGTGTTTCCCATTCAATTTAACACATCAAATACACCTAAATAAACATTTCTGTTTCTACTTCATTCAGAATTTGATTTGGGGAAGTTAAAAACGTCAAAAGATTAAAAACACTTAGTCAAATAGGATATAAACAGGTCATCATGAAACAATACTAAGTAATCCATTCAACCAAAGTGACAATAAAAGATTTCAAAGGCAAGTGTAGAAAGCTACATAGTTGTAAAAAAGCATAGTTCTTTTAATAGAGAAGAATTGGTTATTTTTTTAAGTGATCACAGACTTGATAAAAACAATGTGAAGCACAGGAAATATTTTCATAAGACACAGAATCTTTGTTTCCTAGGCAGATTATATTAAAGGTAAAGAATTTCTTATTAACAGCAGACCAATAATCTAAAAAACCTGTGATTTTAAGAGAGAGAACACCAAATTCTAATTTTGCCCTAGTGTACTTTTAATATTAAAACTCTCCTTTTTTTTAAAAAAAAACTTAAATAGGGGCGCCTGGGGGGCTCAGTCGGTTGAGTGGCCGACTTCAGCTCAGGTCACGATCTCATGGTCCGTGAGTTTGAGCCCCGCGTCGGGCTCTGGGCTGATGGCTCAAAGCCTGCAGCCTGTTTCCGATTCTGTGTCTCCCTCTCTCTCTGCCCCTCCCCCGTTCATGCTCTGTCTCTCTCTGTCTCAAAAATAAATAAACGTTAAAAAAAAAATAAAAAAAAAAAACTTAAATCTATTACAATTTTATTTAGCTTGACTACACATAAAGTTCCTTTTTTACAAACCATCTGCAAATTACTATGTCCATTCAGGTTTTGTCCTTTTTCTTTCTTCTTCTGGAACAACCATTTTACCTTTACCGAAACAAAAACAAACACAAAAACACCTGGAACAAAAAACTATGTCCTTCATACCTTTACTTATCTGAAAACACATTCTATTTTCCTGACCCATGTCTTTTATTCAGTTATTTTCTTTCACCCTTATTATTTCTAGTAGCTTTAATTACATTTATTAATTAGAATTTTTAACCCTTAGAATCCTTAATTCCTAATGAAAACTAAAAAATAAGAAACTGCAAACTGACAAATTTATAAACATATTTTATAATTTCTAAAAGTATACTCTTCCTCATAGTACATTTTCCAGTGTAGTACAAAACATGTTTAGTTATAGACCCAAATATCTTTTGTTTCTCTGAAAAAATTAAAAAGTCAGAAGTAGATAAACTTATGTTTAGCATTTAATGTTTATCTCATTTGGAAATGATTTAGTTATGCAATGAATATCCATTATTCAAAATCTTTATTTTATTTACATTTATTTAATTACTTGTAGGGTACATGGGTGGCTCAGTGGGTTCCGCATCCCACTTCTGTTGGGGTCATAATCTCACAGTTGGTGGGTTCAAGCCCCATATAGTGCTCTGTGCTGACAGCTGGGAGCCTGGAGCCTGCTTCGGATTCTGTGTCTCCCTCTCTGCCCCTCTCCCACTCATACTCAGTCTCTCTCTCAAAAATAAATAAACATTAGAAAAATTACTTGCTTTTAGCAGTTATTCCTGGATTAGACATTAACCAGCTAATCATTATCTTAAATTATTTTTCTTGTTGACAAATTTTGAAGGTATAGAGACAGGATGAGCTTATTTGATTAGTAAACCTAGGTAGAAAAAGTTGCATGTGTGCATTACATTTTAATATTGACAACTTTAAACACATTCCTGTTTTTATTAAACCAACAAACTTATACTAGCTTTTATTTATCAAAGATTATCCCAGATCATGTAAACTTGAAAAACATTTGGGTTAGTTTCTATGTTTCTGAGACTATACTTGATTTATGTAAACGCTTAACTTTTCTTTAAGCCAATTAAGTAGAGCTCTTTACAAATTAATTTTGGCAATACTATTCAGAAGTAGAAAAATATCACATATCTGTAACATACATACATAGACATACATAAACATATAGACAAACAGAGATCTTGTAGCTTTTGTTTTAAAATTTCTAGCCATGTCTCAAGTACAAAACTCAAAAGAATAGTTGGATCCAAATTGTGTTTCTGGTGGATGGACTAAATTAAGGTTATGCTCAGATGGCCAAAGAGTTTTTACTAAAGATTTTTTATTTGCATGCTGTAAGGATCCTTTTAGAGATGTTTTTTGAAATCATTTTGTTTTTTAGAAGCTTCTGCATACCAAAGAATGCATTCCATTGTCTCTGAGATGTTTGGTATCCTCTCTTTTAAGGGTGCCCTTTAAGGTGGACTTACCTAAGTTAAAGATTCCCCATAGCGGCCACTACAATTCCAAAAGTTCACCCATTTTCCAAAAAGGCCCAAGATCCTGGTCCATAGACCAGGTAGAATCCAACTTTGCCTTCAGATTCCCTAAGACCTTTTAACTATGAGTGGCTCTGTTTACCAACAACTGTTCTAAAACACATAGAGTCACACGTTTTCCCCTCTTTTGAACAAAATAGGGGGACTTACCAAGAAGCTTCAACAAACAAAACATAGGCATGCATAATAAAGTTGGAATGCTCAAAATGCAGAGAGAACAGAGCTCAGATCCAAGAGAGATCCTCAGATTCCAGAGTCAGCGAGAAAGTAGTGAGAGTTCAGCGGCTCTGTGGGTACCAGCACTCTTTGCTCACTGGGCTTGGAGTCATTTGGGGTCTTCTTTGTATCTCACTTCTGATGCCATTAAATGTCCAAAATTCATAAGTAGCAGAAATAAAACCAATGAATAACTGAAGTAGCAATTAGTAAAAGTTTATTGTGCACACATCAATAAGACAATTTGTAAACCGGGAGCACTCAAATCAAAACATAGAATGAGACTTGGGTACAGTATTATAAAGCAGCTTACATAGAAAGCAGTAACTGTTTATTCTGCACAGTGATTGATTATAATATTAGAATTTTCTTAAGTGATAGGCAATTGGTCAATGGTTACCTCATATCAACTTTGGGAAGCAATTTAAATTTTACTTTTCATGATTTTCAGAGGCATAGGCAAGAAATGACCCAGGTCACGTTAGTCTGGCAGAATAAGCTTTGTCTGACTAAATTGGTTTTGTCTGTTCACAGAATTTTCAAGGCTGGTCTTTGTTTTTTTTTTTTTTTAATTTTTTTTTAATTTTAATAGTTTCATTTATTACTGCTGTAATTTTTACTATTTCCTTTCCTCTAGTGGCTTTAGTTTACTCTTTTTTTTCTAGTTTTTCAAAGTGGAAGCTTGAGTTACTGCTTTGAGAGCTTTCTTGTTTTTAATATACATGTTCATAGTTAAGCATTTCTGAGAACCTCCTATACTGCATCCCATAAGTTTTAGTGTGTTGTGTTTTTGCTTTCATTCACCTCAAGGTATCTTTTAATTTCTTTTGTGATTTGTCTTTTGATCTATGTTATTTAGGAGGTGTGCTGTTTAATTTCCGCATACTTCTGAATTCCCCAAATTTCCTTTTGTTTTTGATTTCCAAGATAATTTCATTGTGATTGGAGAACACACTTTCTGTGATTTCAGTTCTTCTAGATTTATTGAAGCTTGTTTTATGTCCTCACATGTGGTCAGTCCTCGAGAATGTTGCCTATGCACTTATGAAGAATGTATATTAAACAGTAGTTGGGTGCAATGTTCTATCCATGTCTGTTAGGCGCATTCATTTTTAATAACTACCATTTTTGTTGTAGGACAGGAAGCTTTAGACTGAGAAAAATAAAGACAGCAGCTCTTTGGTTGAGAGGAGCACTGACTATATAAGTTACATGTATAGAAAATAAGAAAAGCATTATGAGTTACTCTCTAAAAAAATATGTTGCCTTCATTTCCATTTCTGGGCTTTATCCCTTCTTAGGGTATGGGATCACATTCTTTTAATTAGACTAGTAGGCAAGGATTCAAAGATACAGAACGAGGCTTTGCAGTTGACAACTCTTTTCCTTCTTATGGAAAAAATAACACACCATAAAATTAAAAAAAATTAAATTGATATCTGTCATAAAAATTAAAATTCTCCCTAGGAATTTGAAAACATATAATATGAGGGGCACCTGGGTAGCTCAGTTGGTTAAATGCCCGACTTCAGCTCAGGTCATGATCTCACAGTTCCTGAGGTCAAGCCCCACTTCCAGCTTTGTGCTGACAGCTCAGAGCCTGGGACCTATTTCAGATTCTGTCTCCGTTTCTCTTTGATGCTCCCCAGCTTGCGTTCTCTCTCTCTCTCTCTCTCTCTCTCTCTCTCTCTTTCTCAAAAAATAAACATTAAAAAAATATTAAAAAAATAAAACACGTAACATGACACATGCTTGAATTAACAAACAAGTATCTTATAAGCTGTAGGCTTTATCCTGCTTCATTAAACAGTTTTTTTCCTTCTTCATGTGTTTTTTTAGCTTTTTCCCTCAGTTTCTCCTCTCAGTTTATTTGCAGGAAGGGGAAGTGGTTATTTTACTTGTTTTTCTCATGACCTTGGAAGTTCAATGATTGATTGCTTTTGTTTTCATGATAATAAGTATAATGTTGGTCTTAGTTAATAGGGCTGTTATTTAATTTTTCTAACTCTGAGTTTTCAAGTGGAGAAAAAAATCGTTATGGGAATATCAGAAAACAAATTAGAGACTTTCTTCCATTTACATGCTGATATGTGATGATAATTTATGACAGTTTTCTTACTTTCCCTTCCTTTTCAATTAAAGTGCTTCCTTCCTCTCTCTATACCTCCCTTCTTCCCTTAATTTTTCCTCCCTCCTTCCCTTCCTTCTTTCCTTGCTTTCTTCCATCCGGTAACAATTGTTGACCCTTTCTATTAGGCTTAACAATGTTTATTTCCTTAACATTTTCTTGTAGCTATATAACTTTTCTTGAGAGAATGTGAGGGAACTCTTTTCATTGAAAGTGAGATTTAAACTAGTTCAATTTAAACTAGTTCAAATGTAGAGAAAATTTATAGGTTAATTTTTTTCTTCAAAGAACTAAGGGATGCCTAAATACAGACAGATTCAGAAGCTCAAATAATGTAGGCAGGATTCTGTCTTTCCCCTCCTGCTCTGCTATTTCTGCTTGGATTCTCTCCATGTGGTAGCAAGATGGCCAAGAATGGCCAGGAATCTTCTGGCTTGGAAACCCCAGCAGAAAGAGGACCTCTCTGATATTCATGTATCATAACCCCAGAATATGTTAATCTGTTCTGCTTTGGTCAAGTGGCTACTCCTGAGCTTACCATTGATCATTGGGATGGGGCACCAAGGTGGGAAGGGTGGGAGGTGGGGGAAATGAGGCACTGTGATTTTTAGTTCTGTCAAGATCACATGGAATCCTGATGATGAAAAATGCAACTTAAGAACCAGCTTCATCTTTGAATGAAAATATAAGGATCTTTTGGAATTAATGATGCAAATTCTTGAATCTGGAAATAGAAGCAATTTTAAGGAGACAAAAGCACTTGGTGGAATGAGCATTGTCAGTATCCATTGCAGAGAATAAAGGACTTTCTCATGAGCCAGTACTACTGTTTAGTGAGTTTACTGAAGCTCCAAAAAGGGAAGACAACTTTTTTGGTAAAGCATTATTGAGATATAATTCATATATCATAAAATTCAACCTTGTAAATAGTATTACAATTCAGTGGTTTTCAGTATATTCACAGACTTGGGCATCCATCACTTTATCTAATTCTATTTATTTTAAATTTTTAAGTAGGTTCCACACCCTATGTGGGACTTGACCCTGAGACTAAGAGTCCCATGCTGTGTTTATCTAATTCTATTTATTTTAAATTTTTAAGTAGGTTCCACACCCTATGTGGGACTTGACCCTGAGACTAAGAGTCCCATGCTGTGTCGATGAGCTAGCCAGGTGCCCCACCATTATCTAATTTTGGAACATCCTCATCATCTCAAAACAAACAAACAAACAAACAACAACAACAAAAACCATTACCAATCACTTCCCATGTCCTCCTCCTGAGCCCCTGGCAACTACTTATCTACTTTCTGTCTCTACAGATTTACCTATTTAGGACATTTCATAAAAATAGAATTATACAACATGTGGCGTTTTGTGACTAGCTTCTCTCATTTAGCATAAAGTTTTCAAGTTTCATCCTTGTTAAGGTATATATCATAATACTTCATCCCTCCTTGTGGTATAGTCACACCACCTTTTGTTTATCCATTTGTTATGAATGATTCTGTGAATATTCACGTATCAGTTTTTGTGTGGACATACATCGTCAATGCTCTTGGGGATGTTATTAGTAGTGGAATTGTTGGAACATTTGGTAACTCTGTTTAACATTTGAGGAACTGGGGAGGTCAAGTTTGATGCTTTCTCAGTGATGCATTCTAATATGCCTATGTATCCCAACACAAAAGGAAAATACACTGCTCCAATTTTTTCCCCCTTTATTACAGGTATGAATCTGTTTCAAATACTGCCTATCATGATTTTTTCCATGTTCTAAAACTCATCAAGGCTAGAGTGGTCTCTTACAGGGTCAATCCAGCAGTCCACTAGTCTGTGTCAAACAAAGGACCCAGCTTGGAGCTTTTTATATATGAAGGACAGTGGGCAGAAAAAAGAACACTGGGTAAGATGGAAATACAAACCAAAACAAAATCTGTAGTCCACTTGTATCACTCAGGGCTCAGTTCAGAAAGCAAAAAAGATTGAATACAAAGAATTAGACACTCATACATCACTAAAAGGGCAGGAGGAATAGAAGTTAGAGGGTCAGTGCTAGGCTTCTGGTTTCGGGGTTGCATATCAGCACCTCTCTGACCCAGAGATCAGAAACTGCTAGTATCACCCAGAAGTGAGAAAACTATGAATGTGTCATCAGAGCTTCCCTGCATCACAGCGATGGTAAATACACAGGGACATGGAGTTCAGAAGCTGCCAACTCACATCTACCCCAGAAACTTCTTTCCCCTGCACTCTCTTGGAAACAGCCTCTTCTCTCTTTTCCTTCCAAGTCTCATAGAAGTGTATATCACTGGCAGAACATAAATCATGCAGAAGCCAGGGAAGTACAATTTTTGGCATCCCAGCTTGGTAATAGAGGGGGATGAGGACGGAAAAGATGATAGAAATGAAGGCACAGTGACAATAGACAATGTCTTTTTCTTCCAGTTGTCTTCTAAATCCATTCCTGAACCTAGGAAAACCAGTACCTAAAACAAGGCTTCTCATACAATAGATATTTTATAAATATTAGTTATTTTTTAAATGTTTTTATTTATTTTTGAGAGAAACAGAGTATGAGTGGGGGAGGGGCAGAGAGAGAGAGAGGGAGACATAGAATTGGAAGCAAGCTCCAGGCTCCCAGCTGTCAGCACAGAGCCTGACGTGGGGCTTGAACCCATGAACTGCGAGATCATGACTGGAATCGAAGTTTGATGCTTAACCAACTGAGCCACCCAGGCGCCCCTAAATATTAGTTATTTGAATGAATATATGAATGAATGAATACTTTATTCAGCCTTCTCTTCATCATCAAGCCTTTCCTCTTAACGGTCTTTGAATGTCTGTAGTCTCCTTACCTGTCATTTAAGGTGGCTAATGCCCATAGCATTTATTCGCAAGTTTAATGTTAGGCAGTAATTCTCAACTGGGGAGATTTGGCCTCCTACAGGACATTGGTCATGTCTAGAGACAAGTGGGCTTGGGGGATACACTACTGGCAACTAGAGGATAAAGGCCAGGGATGCTGCTAAACATTTCACAGAGTACAGATCGCCCTCTGCAACAAAGTATTAACAGGCTCAAAAAGGCAATAGTGCTAGTGTTGAGAAACACTGGGCTGGAGTACAGAATAGAGGGGAGAAAGGGGGAAAATAATTGAATGCAAAAGGAGGGAAGAACTAAATATAAGATTAGGGGCCAGCAAACTTTTTTGGTAAGGGACACAGAGGTAACTATTTTAGGCTTTGTGGGCCATAAGATCTCTGGTGGCAACCACTCAGCACTGCGGTTGCAACAGGAAAGCAGCCATACTCAATATGTAAATGAATGCCTGAACTTGTGTTTCAATAAAACTTTAAGGGCACTGACATTTAAACTGCATACAATGTTCACATACCACAAACTATTATTTGTATTTTTCCCAACCATTTAAAAATGTAAAAACTATTTTTAACTGTAAGTCTTACAAAGATGAGCAGGCAGAAGTTTTCTAACCCCTGATAGAAGAAGGACAAGGTGAGAGAACTGGAACAAAAATAACTATGGGAGAGTATCACATTAGTTTAGTGTTCATACTAGACAGATTAGGCTAGCTTATGCTGAGGTACAGACAACCTCAAAATCTTAATGGTTTACAATAACAAAGGGCATTTCTCACTCACAATGCAGGTGCACTGTGTGCCGGCTACATTCTGCTCCATGTTGTTTTCATTCTGGAATTCAGACTAATAGAGGTGCCTTTATCTGGGACATCACTGGATCTAGTGGCAGAAGAGAAATGGAGGAGGTGGGAAACCATGTGCCAGCTTTGGACATTTTTGACTAAAATCAACATGGTTCTTATATTTCAGCCAAAGTAGGTCACACACCCATGCTGGACCATGCTAGAGATAATGAGATCCTCTTTAGGGAGGGGCAGTGACTGTGAACGACAGCATAGTTTGACACACTGTGTCTCCTTAGTGCCTTCAGTTGCTTAGGTTTGTTTATTCTTGAACCCAAGTTTACTGTGTTTTGCAAACTAGTGTCTTAAGTGGGGACTAGGAGATACCATGATAATGACAATAAAAGTGTCTAGTGTTTGTTTATCCAGTGATTATTTCCCATACATTCATCCTTTACATGCATTTTTGCATTTAATCCTCACAATAACCCGTTGAGATAGTCATTTTTATTCCCACTTTATAGATGAGGAAACTGAGCAATAGAGAGATTGAAGGTACTTGACTACCAAGTAGCTGAAATTCAAATCCGGAGCACTCCAGTTATAAAGCACATGTTGTTCTAACACTGGGGTTGAGGACAAAGGTTCTGATGATAAATGGCCAAGATTCAAATTCTGGCTGGTGCCAGACACTAATGACTTGAGCAAGTTCTCCAACTTCTCTGTTTCCGTCTATAACGTAGGACATTAACAGTATCTACCTCATGGAGTTTTTATAAATTTAAATATAGAAATTAATGTATGTGGAGTGCTAGTATTTAAAACAGTGCTTGGTTAAAAGAAAAACTTTGCTACTGTTATTAGTAATGTTTTGAAAAGCTCCACTGGTCATTCTATTCCCCTACTTCTGTTCCCTCCTTATTCTCAATTTCCTTTGAGAATTGTGGCACTAAATTTTTGTTGCCACCTTATGTTTATTTTTCGACTTACACTTTACCAACATGGAGGGTAAACTATAGGAATACCATTGCCATCAACCTAGCTGTATATCTCTGCTTCCCAGACCTTCTCCATCTATCACTTTTATGTTTATTATTTGAATTCCTAGTTTATATTCATGTGGGTACATAGCAGTGATCTGGGATACAGTAGACTGCCTAAGTCAAAGGTACTAATACCGGCCCTGCCCCTTGCTACATGACCGTGCCGATCATTTCTTCCAGTTAATTTTTTAAAGTTGATGGTTTACTGTGTTTTAATTTTGGAAACAACATACTAATTTTCCTCCCTTGTGAAAATCATGACAAACCAAGCAAGCAGAGTAGTAAATTGTTCTTGGCATAGGTCTATCGGTCGTCAGCCTTTTAAAAACCAGATGCTTATTGGAAGGGCCCAAAGGGCTAGTGGAGTTATTATGACAGAGGTGTACACATTTCTTTTTCACGTGGGGTAAAGAAAGCTAAGCAATTGATTCTCCATTGTGGTGCTTAAAGTGGAAGGACACAGAATAACTTCTAGGCAAGTTGGAATTTCTTTATTTACCATCGCCTTCAAACTTACATTTTTCTTTAAAAAATTATTACATAAAGCAGGAGGATAAACCATTCCACTCCTTATTTGTCCACTTGAAACAATACATAGACTTGAACTGCTGGTTTTGATTATGATTAATCTGAAGTTAGGGTGTTAAGCCTCATGAGGATAGTGGGACTTTCCTGATGATTTATGGTGTTAATGTGTCTTTTCTTCTTTTCTTCTTCTTTAAATATTTTTAAAGTTCTGGTCTGGAAATTTCTTTTTTTTTTTTTTTAATCTTTTTTCCCCCAGTCCACATTTGAATTTGCCAGTTTAGCTGCGTAGATTGAGAAGCAATAATTATGAAAGAGCAGTAGGAAAGTTTACAAAATTTGGGAGTATTAATGGAGGCACATTATTATGTAAGTAAAGTCAAAGCTAAGATTTTCATTGTTCTTATATGCTTGAATTATCGTCAGACCAATCTTAAATTATTTTATACTTCTGAAGGTCCCAAATAAATTTAGATTTTCTAGATATAGCAGACTGGAACATAGTCATTTACCTTCTTTTCTGCCTATTGGACTTACATTGTGGGTCCACTAGGCACCAAGTGCCATATTAAACATATTCTTGCCACCGGCTTCTACAAAATTGATGTCTTTAATCAAGTCACGAACATAAATTTGATCGGTGCTATTCTGTATGGATTAGGATCTAAGGGCTTATACATAAAAGTTGTCTGTAAGAAGAAATATCCTCAGATATGCAGAGTCATGCTGGAGACATACATGGGTTTCCTCATTTTCACACTTAGATTGCTAGGTTAGATCAAAGCTAAATTCTAATTCCATTTAGTTTTATGGAATAATCAGCCTTCTCTCTTTCCTGACCAGTTTCCAATTATTTAGCCTTTTTCCTCTAAAATCCATGGAGCAAAGTTAAGCACTATCTTCCCTCTAATTTCATAGCATATTTGAAGGAGCTTTGTAGGGAATGGAACAGGATGACAGAGTACCAAGCATGAAAAAGGCTAGGTTCTTGAATCATATTTGCCTCATGCTAAATAATTTGGGGAACGCTACAGTCATTATTATTCGAGAGTAAAGTGACACTGGAAAACAATATATTTTTTCAAGTTAATCATTCAGATTTATTTTAGAAAGGCAAAGAGAGTTCACTTGTTGATTTTATAGTGAAGGCAAAAGCCATTTATTTGGCTAATTCATGCAATCCTTGGGTAAAATTTAAACCTGGGTTACTTTTTAGGATTTAAAGGAGTAGGACACATGTGAATATAATGATATTAGATATGTGTAATTCTGAATAATAAAATAAAGATTAAGATGGTAATTTTGGTCCCTCAAGTACTGGTATTTAAACTTTAAAAATCAATCAAGAGAGAAGATTAAGTGGTGTTTCTTTGGTACTAAAAATGTAAAGCTAAGACCAAATTGTTCTATTTTCACAGATTTAAGATATAAAGAATGATATTTAAAGACATTAAAATGACTATTAAATTCTCTCCAGTTTGCAAAGAATCTCCTATGAAGTACACTTAGAAGAAATCCCTGAGTACATTAACTACTCTATTAGTATCTTCCTTCATAAACAAAGAAGAACAATTTAAAAGTTTTGCAAGACATATAAACACACTACTTAGCAAAAGCAGTATCTGGGTATAAGACTCCCTCCATGGTGCTTCTAAATTAGGCCACCAAATGTTTAACAGGAAAAACAACAGATTCACAAAATTAAAACATGATATTTGAACACATTAACCATTCTTAGGTAAATCCAAAAACCATTGTCTTATGGTGTTTCTATTTTGTTTTAACCACTCAATATTGTTCTTCACTGTTTCCAGCACTTGCTGCCTAGGTTTTTCTCCTGCTCCAGCTTCTGGATATTTTTTGAAAAAGCTTTCCATCTAGAAAAGAAAGGGAAATAATGAAGAAAGTCATTTTAAGCCCAGCTAGTCTTCCAGACTTTTACTTACAAACTGGATTGGTTTCTTTCTTCCCTGGAAACTCATTATTACTATACAACACCGAGGTACAGTCTTGGTGCATCGTTTAGATTAAGCCCATCTCTTACATTAGCAGTCATTACTGGACTTCGGGCACCATGTCAAGTCAAAGGAGGCTCTGCCATATTGGAGAAGGAGAAGCACACTAAATTGCTGGCATGGCCTGCTGTGCTTCTGGGGCTTTCTCTGTTTCCTACGCATTCCCCAGGCATTCCCTGGAAAACCTGGTCTGTGGAATGATGGCTTTCCTTATTAGCCTTTCACTTCGGGAGTCTGGAATATGTTAATATACTCTCAATTCACTTATTAAGGACTTCCAATAACATCTCTTTTAACCTTCGTTCTATTTTTCCTCTTCCTTCCAAAGTCTTTCCCCAAACTCAATTATAGTGTTGTTTGCTACTTACAAAAATGAGAATTCTTTTGTTTCTTTCTAAATTAATTAATTAATGAACTAATTAGTTTTTGAGGTGGGGAAGGTGCAGAGAGAGAGGGAGCAGGCTCTGCACTGGTCCATGAACCATGAGATCATGACCTAAGCCGAAATCAAGAGCTGAACGCCCAACTGACTAAGCCATCCAGGTGCCTGAATTTTGTTTCTTAATACACAGAATATTATCATTCCAACATATAATATGCAGATACTGAAAATTCATATGATCTCTATTTGTCCAACATTAATAAATGTTTTTCCTTCTGGGAACTGAGATAATTTGAAACCTAAAAAGTCTTTAAATTCCAAAACTATAAAGGGGTGCCTGGGTGGCTCAGTCAGTTAAGTGTTGGACTTCAGCTCAGGTCATGATCTCATGGTTTGTGGGTTCAAGCCCCACGTTGGGCTCTGTGCTGACAGCCTGGAGCCCGCTTCAGGTTCTGTGTCTCCCTCTCTCTCTGGCCCTCCCCCACTCACACACATTCTCTCCCTCTCTAAAAAATAAATAAACATTAAAAAAAATTTAATTCCAAAACTATGAATTTTAAGAGGAATCAAATCTTGACCATCTTATTCCAGGCTACATTTACCGGGGGACACATACTATCCAAGCTTTGGTAAGCCAAAAGGTAGCCTTCTAAGCCTCCCAAGGCCTCAGCTTTCTCCACTTTTAAACTTTGTTTCTTGATTATTTGAATGTTTTTCAGTTTAGAAAAAAATAGGTACACATTTAATTAGATATAAGAATTATTTCTTTCTCCCTGTCTTCTGCGACCCAAATAGAGAAAATGCCATTTCTGTTTGAAACAAAGAAAACAGTTAAATTCTTTCTTCCTGGACAAGTCCAGAGGGATTTATGTTCATACCTGCCAGAGCTGCAGTTCGGTGTTGAATGGTTCTGCTATGGTGACAATTCTGCCAAGGTTTCTGTCATTGAGTGTATATCTAAAGAGAAGTTTAAGGAAGTAAAAGGGAATATAAGTGCCTAGAACTTTAAATCATTTCTCTAGATGTAGACATCTGCTTTTGATTTGTGTGTGTGTGTGTGTGTGTGTGTGTGTGTGTGTGTGTGCGTGTGTGTGTGTTAAAGTAATTTGCAGAGTAAGTAAAACATAGAAACACATTTAATTTAATATTTCTATTCAGGAAACATTCTTAGTAAATCCTTCACTTTTTTTGTAGACAGATCCACAACACTATCCCGGATGTGGTAGACTGCTTGCTGTATTCCCCAAATCTGTTCTTCTTTCCTGCACTGTGAGAACCCGGATAGAGATTACATTTGTCAGCCTCCCTCATAGGGAGGTGCAGATGGGTGGCTCAGTTCGTATCAGTGGAACACGAGCAGAAGCGGTATGTTCAACCACTGCCTCCTTGCTTCCGTAAAGGAAAATCGCTTGCCTCGGACTTCTTTTTCTCCCCTCCCTCCAACCTTCAACCACACCAATCGGATAAGGTCCTATGAAGAGTAGAACTACTTCAACAACTTAGAATGCTCACTTCAGCAGACTAACGTGAGAAGTTATTACGCATATCCTTTAAGCTGCCGCATGTCTGTATTTTCGATACAGCAGGGTAGCTCTAGTCACCTTTATTCTGACAAATACTCCGTGCATCTTCCCGCAGGTGCAGAAATTTGAATATAAGCTATTTCTTCTTTCAAAAAGCTCTACTAGCTACTTGCATACCATCTTGGTCTATATTAGCCTATATGATCTATATTAGACTAAGCAAAGACACTTACAGCTAAGTGCAAAGATAGGATTTTAGAGATGATACTCGATTCCTTTCCCTTTTGCACTTTTTCTCTTAAAGAGCAAGGATCTCGTCAGGCTCTGGGCTGATGGCTCAGAGCCTGGAGCCTGTTTCCGATTCTGTGTCTCCCTCTCTCTCTGCCCCTCCCCGTTCATGCTCTGTCTCTCTCTGTCCCAAAAATAAAAATAAACGTTGCAAAAAAAATTTTTTTAAGAGCAAGGATCAGAAATTTCCTTACAGACCGTAATATGAATAATTATGATACAGGTAAAAATCTCATCACAACTAGTCAAAGTGTAAGAAAAACAACCACAAGAATTATGTATTAACTTTGAACCACTGGAATGCCAGAGAAGAATAAAAGAAAATATATCACTATATAGAGAGGTAAACAAATGGTAGGAGAAATTCTATACTTAAAAATTATCACATAACAGAAGCAGAAACCATGGAGATAAAAAGTAAGATTATTACACACATCTTAAAAATTGTTTATACTAAAATTCAACCTCATAAAATTAAGTCAAAATTTGTTGTTTTGATGTGAAAAGAGCAAATATTTTCACTATGTAAATATTTCACTATACAGTTCTTCACTATACAAATACATTTCACTATATAAATTGGTAAAAGGGAGAAATATGCCAACATGAAATTATTAAGGAAATGAATCCACAGTTTGCAGAAGAAACATAAAGATAAAATATGCCAATGGGAAAAAACATGAAATGTTCTAATAACTAACCATTGTCAGTGTACCAGGTCCAGTGCTACCAGACCATCAGATCTTCCTTTTCCTTGCACTTATTTTCTTATATAGTTTTGATTCCTTGGTCTACCATTTTCAACAACATTTTTTTTCCTAAGCCCTCAACTCCCTTATAGTTTAATAATTTGTTTCCAGCAGAAATCCAGCTTTGGAGAAAATCAACTGCCCATTTCCTCGGTGTTTGCACCAGGTGGCTAATCTGTCAAGGACGGTCACCCAACTTTCTTCATAATGTTTCACTAAAAATTCATGAATATCAATCTTAAATGGACCCTCCACATTGACAGTCCTCCTACATTACCCTGGTCAATTCATTCTCTTTATCCTTGAATTACTTTTTTCAAGTGTTGTCACTTTCTTCCAACCTCCAGACGTTCTCCTGCTTTCCTCCCTCTCCAACAAAGATGATCTTGTCTTCTAATCCACAGAGAAAATATATAGTAACTCCTACATCTTTTAGTTTGCAAATATACAAAGATACCTAGTTTTCTTCTATCATCTGTGCATTGGTTCCGACTTCTCTCCACTTAAAAACTTTATTTTTGAAAGAATCTTTTCTAGGGGCGCCTGGGTGGCTCAGTCAGTTAAGCGTCCAACTTCGGCTCAGGTCATGATCTCGCGGTCCGTGAGTTCGAGCCCCGCGTCAGGCTCTGGGCTGATGGCTCGGAGCCTGGAGCCTGTTTCCGATTCTGTGTCTCCCTCTCTCTCTGCCCCTCCCCCGTTCATGCTCTGTCTCTCTCTGTCTCAAAAATAAATAAATGTTAAAAAAATTTTTTAAAGAATCATTTCTGTACTACATGTTAAAGCTCTCATTCTTCACTGGGTCTTTCTCATCAGTTTTAAAATATATTAAACATATTAAAATGATCTTCCACATAAAGAAAGAAAAAAGTCCTCTTCCTTGATCTGGCATCTCTCTCTTAATATATGTTTTCTCACCTTGACATCCAGAGTTAACTTATTTTTTTAAAGAATTTATTGTTATTTTTGATAAATTTTTTAATGTCTATTTTTGAGAGACAGAGAGAGACAGAGTGTGAGTGGGGGAGGGGCAGAGAGAGAGGGAGACACAGAATCTGAAGCAGGCTCCAGGCTCCGAGCTCCGAGCTATCAGCACAGAGCCCGATGCAAGGTTTGAACCTGTGAACTGTGAGATCATGACTTGAGCCAAAGTCGGACGCTTAACTGACTAGGCCACCCAGGCGCCCCCCAGAGTCAAATTTTTCAGAGTCCTCTACATTTCTTGTCTTCATTTTTTCACCATTGACTGTTTTATTAACTTGCTTCAATTTAGGTTCTGCCCCCATCACTCCACTGAGAAACTAGATCTCTAGAGATATTAATAGCTCTTATGCCAGTAAATATAATGGGCATTTTTTGACCTTGGATTTACTTTAAACTTAAATATTTAAGCATTTGACAAGGGACTATAACTTCCTTGAAACCATCTCTACTTCAACATCTCAAAAGAGACTCAAAGGCATCATAAATAGCAAACTGAAGCCATTGTTCTCCTTCTACAAGCCTTATGTTTTCTAGAAATCTAGGCGCTATCCTTGTCCCCTCACGACGGTCCTGTTTCTAATTCACCAAGTTCTAAATGCTGTTCCTATCTCTTCATCTTCATCATTACATCCATCATCCAATCTGCCACTATCTTTTGCTGGGACTGTTCTAGTAGCTCTCTGACTGCTTCTCTCAAACCCACTCTGGCCCCTATCTAGGTCTGTGACTTACTACCAGAGCTTTCTTTTTAAAGTAAAATCAATCATTTCACTTTCTTACTTAAAACCCTTTAGTGGCTTATCGTCGCTCTTATAACAACAGCCCAAATATTAACCTGACCCTGCAAAGGTTGGCCATTATCTTTTTACTTTTCTGATAGTAGGCATTCAGCCAAGAGTGCTTCACCTCCTGTTCACATAAGTCACTCCCACTTTTCCTTTAGAATTCAGCTCAATTGTCACTTCCTTGGGGAAGCCCTTAAAGTCCAACTTCTCCTGACTTGGTCAGTTTCCCTTTTACATTCTTTCAGTGTACATAGAACCTCTTCTATTTGTAGTTATTACAGGTTTAAGTATACATGTATTAGTGTGGTTCTTTAATTAATATTGGACTCCATCACCAGATTCTCAGCTCCATGAGGACAGAGAACCAGGTATGTTTCTACTATCGTATCTTCAATGCCAGGCACAGTGCCTAGCACATAATGGATGTTACACAATATTTACTGGGTGAAAGAATTATATTTGAAATGAGATATCAGTTTTTATATACTCGATTAGCAAGGATAGGAGGAATTTTTTTTCTGGGTGACAGTTCTGCCACATTCATCACAAAGTTTGGAACAATTTTATGATCCAACATATGGAGATTAGCCAAATAAACTAAGATGTATCTACACATTGAAATATGATTGAGCGTTAGAAATAACATTGAAGAAGCATACTTAAAGACATGAAAAGACATCCATGATATAGGATGATGCAGGGGAAACAGCAGGTTATAAAATCATATGTATAATATGATTCCATTTTTATAAATAAACAGCCATAGGAAAATAACTCAAGGAAACAGTGGTGTGACAATAAGGGTTATTTCTAAATGGTAGAATTATGAGTGATTTTTGCATCCTTATTTTTGCTTATCTGTATTTTGTGCAATAAAATACATACTCATTTTATAATAAGAAAATGGGGATTTAAAAAAGGAGAATCACACAAAAAATAAAAATGATAAAAATAAAAAAGGAGAATCACACTAAGTTGCTGTAATGATATTCTATAGATTCAAAGAAAGTCTGTTAATTAGAGATAAGAACACAATTTTTCTCAGTGACTTTCTATAACTCCTATAATATTCCTCTTCTGCTTTGTTCCTAGTGACTATAAATTAAAGAATATTTTGGGGAACTAGCAATGGAGAGATTGAGTAAAGACTGAAACTACTTGTATAAATACTAAAAATGTCAGAACAAAATATGTTTATCCCAATAAACCAACATCACATAGCCTGTAGCATTTAAAGGGAAATATGCTGTATATTTATCCTATTAATTACTTTTAAAACTAAAATAAAGATTTATCTTAAATATTTTAAAAATAATATTATGTAACAATCCTCTTCTTGGATTTAATATTTACATAAGTTTTATCATATAATTCAAAAGAAATTATTTCATGCTCATAAAACTTTTAATTAAATTCTAATTAATTTTTTTTGTTTGAGGCAGTCTTTAAATAGTTACAATCATGTCTCTACTGACTTAATTTTCATCCATAGTCATAAATTAAAATCAAACTCTAACACACCACACTACTGACTTACTAAGTTCATTCCCCTTCACAGTTTCATCTAAGACCTTACTGGGATAAACAAAATCAAAGAATAATTGCTGAAGTATCCTTGGAACTTTTTGGTTAAGTCTCAAACTAGAAAGGGCATTAGTGATGTGGCCATCAGTTGTCATAAAAGTCATATGACAAACCCTTTATAAAAAAGCAGCTTATTTATTTTAGGATGACAATAAATTGTTCAGGATCCTAGGCAGGAAAACCACTCATTCGAATTCTGGAAAATATTCAAGTTTGAACATATTTGTATATAGCTTGCTCATTTTTGTTTAATTTATCCTGTCCAATTTTAGTGGGAAAATTCTATTTATTCAAACTAACCATAATTAATATTGGGCGTTATTTTTGTGTTCACCATGTGGTTGTAATATAATTTTATGTTTGAGTCTATGTGAAATAATGCCTCATGAGAATTAGATCATTAGACTATGAAGAAATATTAAAAGCCCTGGGCAAGGGTTTTGGAAGTAGCACTGGAAATAGTTTATCATTTTTTTTTTTTAATTTCGGGATTAGGTCTAATTTACTTTAGGACCAGATGGTTATGACTTTTATGACAAAGTAACACCTGTTTTTTTCTAGTTCTTAATTATTAAGAGGAATGACAGTGAACTAATTTTTTTAATGAAATATGCATTTTTTGAAATCAATCACACTAGAACTATTCAAATAGGCCTTGAGACGTATTTTATTTCATAAACAATAAGGGAATGGCCACTTTATTATGCAAAATGGAACATTATTTACTTATCTTTTTATAATAATTCAAAAGTAAGCACTCTTTATCTGCATAGGTTTCTTGCAGCAAATGCCAAAAAAAATGACTTAAGGTCTTTTTGATTAAAACAAAAAACTCAGTACATGTCACTAGGCATATAGTAAGCAAATGGAAGGTACTAGCTTGCATAATATGAAGTGTTATCTCCAGATAACAACATGTTCCCAATAGGTAGATTTATTAATTCCATCATGCCTTTCATTGAAATGGTTATACACAGATGGACAGGCATCACACACGTATACACACACACACACACACACGCACACGCACACGCACACGCACACGCACACGCATCAGTCAAACTTCATAGAGATGGAGCAGTTTCATTCAATAATTACAAGAACAGAAAGGGGAAAAATTCATCACAAATAGGCAAAAGCAATGTAGGGTATTGGGGCTGAAACATACAGATACAATCTGGATCTCAGAAGGATAAGAAATGTGAATGAACCTAATGGCAGTCTGATGAATGATGGGGTAAAAAAGAGAACAGAAAATTTTCTTCATAGTTAGTATCTCTGATAAGTCATTGTCAACTAGGTAGTGCTGATGGGAACACAGGAGAGATTAGGAGAGGATAACGGCCTATTCCCACCGTGGGGATTGCACACAGTACAGGTCTTTTGGTCAATGTTTGCTCATTTATTTGGGATCTATTTTTTTTTATTTTTTTTAACGTTTATTTATTTTTGGGACAGAGAGAGCCAGAGCATGAACGGGGGAAGGGCAGAGAGAGAGGGAGACACAGAATCGGAAACAGGCTCCAGGCTCTGAGCCATCAGCCCAGAGCCTGACGCGGAGCTCGAACTCAGGGACCACGAGATCGTGACCTGGCTGAAGTCGGACGCTTAACCGACTGCGCCACCCAGGCGCCCCTTGGGATCTATTTTTTTAATGGGAGTAAGCATTAAATTTAGAAGATTAGCACCAAGAATGGCAACATTTCTTCTACATGGGGCTGAAGAAATAAATTTGGGAAAGCATCCCTTTAGTTTGACTTGTTCTCTTGTCCTTTCTATTTCCCATCTTAAGATTGCTATTGCCTGGGAAATATAGGTCCCTTTTTAAGAAGTTTTCAAAATACCTAAAGTTTAATTATCTGGTCAAGGGAGATAAAAATTATCATCCATATAAGCTCAGTAAGATATAGAGCTACAATGTGAACCTAGGTCCAGAAGTTCTCACTTCGTTTTCATTAAATATTAATCGAGAATAAATATGTGTCTGCAATTATACTAAGTGCTAACACAACAGGGAGATTTATATTAACTTATTTTAACCAATCTAAAAATCATACAATTTAGGCATCTCTCCAGATTTCAGAACTCTGTAGATCAGTTAAAACAAAAACTTCCAGAAAAGGAATTAGGCCTAAAATTAACTAGTATATTGCTTCCTTAGGAGGAAACTACCATGATTCTTTAGTTCTAATAATATGCCATTCCAGATAGTGTATAGATGTCAGAGAAAGCACAGCAAAAAGAAACAGAATATGTAGATGATATCAAACAAAGAGAACAACAGACCATTAGCTGATTATCCCACCTGTTGACTAGATAGTCCCAGTTGAGTTGAATCCAATTCCAGGCCATGGTCTTCCCATAACTGTTATATGAGATATATCGGATGACTGTAAACACATCCTGAGTTTTAATAAGATTTGGGTCCTTGAGAAAATCCAAATATCTAAGAAAATCCAAAGAGAAAAACAATTCAAATTTTAGCTATTAACTTTTAAAAATTAACTGCATTTATTGAGTAAAAGCACCCCACCCACTTATTATCCCACTGGGAAAAAAAAAAGGGAGCCAGTAAATTAAGGGAAAGTATTTATACTTTTATTTTCTAGAGGATAATAGTCGCATCTTATTTGTTCTTCCTTAGATTGTAGGAAACAACCTTTTAACGTAACCTATATGGTTAGATTAATTACCTATAATTATAGTATAATGCAAATAAGTCCAAGATAAATTAAATGACCAAATCAATAGATTTTTTATTAACTTTATGCCATGGCTGTACCTAGAGGGCATACCTTGACATACTCTAGACCAGTGAACTTCCAGAAACTGCACTTTAGTGGTGGTCCTGAATTTTTGTGTAACTTATCTTTTATCCTCTAATTCATAAGAGTCTTAGTAAGGCATGTAAGCACTTGCTAATTTTCTCATCAGATAGAACAATGCCATCAAAATAATGGATCAATATCATGTTTTATGGACTGGCAAAATGATCAAGTTCTTGATAGACTATTTTAGGGCAGCGAGAAGGAGAATTGGCATCTACTTTGAGATGAGATGGTGAAAAAGTATTATTGGCTCTGCCAGGTGGATACAAGGTGCTGCCAATAGTCCTTACAAATTGGGTATTGCATTGTAATTTCCTATTTATATTGTGCCTCTCTCATGAGCTATAAGCTTCTCAAGGATAGATATCACATCTTATTCATTTTTATTCCCACAATTTATAGACCTATATATAGAAAGGACATCCTAAGTGTTGGCTAAATGAATGAAGTAAATAACTCAGAAACCATAACTATACAACAAATGAATGAAGACAGATGTTAGTTGATTTGGAGGCATAGGTGTAGTGGGAGAAGATTCACAGATGGTCTTCAAGCAGTCTTTCTGAGTGGAATATAAATGTATTTGTGTGTGTGTGTGTGTGTGTGTGTGTGTGTGTGTGTGTGCGCGCGCGCGCGCGTGTGCGCATATTGTGGCAGATACTCCTTCTCTGCTGACAGAAACAATTTTGTTCTGGGCTTGGATCAAGGTATCCTTGATCCTAGGGAAGTAGGTAGGCTCCTACCCCAGCCTCAGAGTATGACGATGGCCCAAATCAGTCAAAGGAATTCAAGTTCTTCTTAGTCAGCAAATGATCAAGTGGTAGACCTAGAGTATAACCCAGAATGATCAAGTGTGATCCAGTTCTAGTTATGAGGGGAAGTGGAGATAATTCCACTTTAGCATAAAAGAAACTTGTGAGGAGAAACTCTTTGCTCTTGTTCTGCTTTCACTTAACATATTTGTGTGAAGACAAAATACTTGGAGCTCTAGAAGTTATGAGACATCCAATATGTTGAGGATGGCAGAATAGAAAGAGAAACACCCCAGGTCCTGGATGAAAATATTGAACCACTGCTCACAACTAGAAACTGCCTACTTCCAGCATGTTTTCGTGTGAGGTTACACTTCTTTATTCCACTCTTACATGGATATTTTGTTTCTTGCTGGGAAAATATGTTTTAATAGATGTTCTCGGAAATGTATCTTACTTTAATTAGCATCTTAAAGTGACACATAAGCCATCAAATGCCATTCATATAAGTGAAGAAAAAAGTTACCTGGACAGAAGAGTAACATTCTTCACTGATGCTAATCCATACAGTAGTTTTTCTTTTTCCTGAGCTAATGAAGTTTTCTGGTATTGATGAAGAGTATAGTTCCATGAAGTCTCATTACCAGAGTTCTGCATTCCATACCGATATACCAGAAGCCTGAGGTTTACAGGAAGCCTAGAAGAAGAAACAGTGTTTCAGAGGTTTAAAGTCTTCATTTCTAAGTTTGAAGGCCTCTAGAAATGAACACATGCTGGACAGTCACCTTACAGTCCCACTCAGCCACTGCTGAAATAATTGGGTAGCATTGTCCAAAGCTTCTCGATCTCCCATCTTGCACGCAAGCCCTAATACGGAAGCACGTAGTAACCTTAAAAAACAAACACACACAAAGCTGGGGCCTTGAGCACTTTTTAACATGTTTTAACATACACTGACAAATAATTAAGTGAAAATTTAAAAATGTAAGAAATAACTTTGTAAGGTGGTCTCCGATATCATTCCATCCCAGGAAATCTGCAATGGGCTTCACTTGACTCTGGAAGTATTCCTGAAATAAAAGCACCATGTACAGTGAGTAAGAATTTACTGTTTATCAAGTTTCTTAATAATTATAATATAAAGCCCCTGTTGTAATCTTCTTTCATACTAGTCCAGAGAATTTTGGGTCTCTCCTTAGGGAAGGGACGTATTCAGTTCTATCACATTGCAAATTTGCTTCAGTCCTGAAGATAAGAACATCCTGGGTGATTCTCTAATGTTTTGTAAAACGTTGGGTAAGCCCTTTTTAAGCTCTACTTTTTAGTTAACATTTGTGATAAGTATAGTAACACCTGACCTACCTACTGCACTAAGAAGATTAATCAAGTATTGATGACATTAAAATAGTGATAACTAATATATGTATATTGCTTTTGGATTTACAAAGGGTTTTTATTTTATATGGTCTGCACTATCCCATTGCCATGGACAGTGAAGTGCTGACATTCCTATTGTACGAAGGAAATGAAGATTCACAAATATTAAAACATTTGTCCAAGTTATTGCATTTAGTAAGTAGAAGAGCTACAAATTTGAATCCAGAATTTCCTTAAAATCGCAAGTGACCTAGCAAAATGTGTCAGAAATCACAAAACAAAGCAATCAGAATGACTAGCCCATCATAAACTCAACGTGGAAATAACAGCAGTAAGAATAAGGAAATATAATGTTATATTTTGGTAAGAATAAATTCATTTTAACATTGACAAGTCCATTAAAAATAAGATCTAGTTAGTATCTTGTCTATTTTAACTAAAATATTAATTCTTGTATTCTTTCCAACACTAAAATATATCA
This sequence comes from Felis catus, assembly GCF_018350175.1. Classification (NCBI taxonomy): domain Eukaryota; kingdom Metazoa; phylum Chordata; class Mammalia; order Carnivora; family Felidae; genus Felis; species Felis catus. Next base: position 112,543,186 of record NC_058371.1, read on the forward strand.
TTATGTGGTATACTGAACCAGAAATACGGACATACTTCAAGTTGGAAAAAACCAGAGATAGCATCTCTTTGGTTTGACTAGTCATGTCATTGTACTTTCCTTTCATTTCACTTGGCAGGTCGATGTGCTTTGGAAGCTCCTTCTCTCAGAAATCTCCCTACTCTTCTAATTGCTACATATTTACTTTCATAAGATCTAGCATTAACATCACCTCAATCACAGGGTAAAGCTCTTTATCATCTTCAAACATGCTAATGATATAGGTTACGGCTGAAATTGCTCTCTGCCATGGTAAAAAATCTTCTTCCATTCTGAGATACTTGGTCAAGTTTAGAGCCATGTTATAATCTAGAAGTTGAGCTCTAAGGAAGAGAAAAAAACCAGTTAATTTAAAACCATAGACTAGTACTCATTTGACTGAAAGTACTCATACGGAAATCACAGAATTCAACATTAATGAGAATCCTTCTATTAAACGATTAAGAAAATGGATTTATTTTGGGGGGGCAAGTCAAAGAGGTTTGTTCACATGATGCATTAGTGCTTTCATACTTTCAGTAGTAAAGTGGAAGACAGAATATTGAAAAGTACATTTGAAAAATTGCTAAGGTAAAATTTTGGATAAAAGCCATTTAGCTATGGCTAATATTGATGGATAGACATAAGCTGATTGTAATATACATATGTACCGTGATAAATATATCTTATGGAAATTACATTTGATGTGAAGAAGCATGAATGACAACGCTCATGAATTATGAATACTTAAAACATTCCAATTTAACTTATATTGCCCATTAAAACATCTTTTTCATATACTTCCAAGTAACACTAATAAATATAGATTTTGTTCTTCCACAAAATCTGAAGTTTCTATTGACATTTCAAAGTTTAAAGAATCCAATTTCTTCCTCCTTAAAAGGGATTCTAGAGCCTTTTGAAATACTGTTCTCAGAAATCTGTTATGCCTCACATTTTAGACTAGGTTTTAAAAAAGAACCTTAGATGGGAATCCTGTCTTTTCAAATTACATTTTGAAAGTTTAAGTTAAATAATAAATGTTAAATTATTGAATTAGTAATATTGATGTGTTGGCTATTATGTTTGAAATTATTTTGTGAATGTATAAGACAGTAAATATATCTTGATTTCTTCCCAAGAGTTTGATTACAGGATGTACTAATATTGGATAGAGAAGAATACAAATCTTTGATATCATTTGATTTACATAATGAGATATGATACATAGCTTGTTTTCAGTTCAGAGAGTTGATTTCCCCTATTTTCTCAGTTCCTGATCTTATTTAGAAGGAATTACATTTTGAAGCATTCAACCTCCCTTAATAATAGTATAAATAATATGGAGAAATGGTGTGTTTTATTCAGAATGTTGGTTAAGTAAAAAAAAAAATGTAGAACTTTGTGTTGATACTTGAAACTTGAGAATTTTCTAATTTTAATGATTCTCTATTTTTCCTGGTGGATAGAGCAACAACCATGTCCAGTTGGTGATTTTTTAAGGTGGTTATGAAGAATAGTTGTTGCTCTGAGGATCAATTTAGCGAAGAGAACAATGAAAGTTTAGGAAGGATGACAGATTGTTTGGTCAGAAGCCAAGTGGTCTGTACATTTCAGATAGGTGAAGATTGGAAGGAATGAGTCTTGGTTACTAAGGCCAGAAGAATTGGCTAATTAGGTAGCATAAGTAGAAGAAGGGAATACTATGTATTCAAATGTTGAAAATCAATATCCTATCCCATTGCCTTATATTTTCCAACATGCTTGATAGCTACGCAACAGTTCCATTTTGGTATCACTTGTTTTCTTTAAGTCTGAGTCATATGGTCAGAACGCTGGACTGGGAGTGAATTTTTGCTGATTATTATAGGGATGACATTTTGAGAAATTAGCTGATGCACCTTTCTTTTTCCACAAATTATGTTACTCCACAGCTCCTACTGGTATTTGATAACTCCAGAGGAAGAGCAGCATCATTTAACGTTTATTTATTTTTGAGAGACAGACACAGACAGAGTGTGAGCGGGGGTAGGGCAGAGGGGGACACAGAATCCGAAGCAGGCTCCAGGCTCTGAGCTGTCAGCACAGAGTCCGACACAGGGCTTGAACTCATGAGCCCCGAGATCATGACCTCAGCTGAAGTTGGACTCTTAACCTAGGTGTCCTGAAGAGCAGTATCATTTAGAACTATGATTCTCAAATTTGAGCATACATCAGCAACACCTGGAAAGTTCATTCAATCACATACTCCTGATTTAGCAGGGGTTCTGATTTGGCAGATTTGGAGTAGAGCCCAAGAATCTGAATTTCTCATAAGCTCCTAGGTAGTATTGATACTGCTGGGACCACATGTGAAGACCTGCTTTTGAGAACAAAGTCATCTCTAGTGCCCTTCTCACATCCCCTTACAGTCCTGTGTTGGCTCACAGCTGCCACCTTCTTCAGAGAACAGCCCTTGGCCAAATACAGCCATCCTACCTAAAAGGTTATGCCATCCCCGCCCCTGGCCATTGATTTTAGGATTCAGGAATAAAATAAGCCAACTTGTTTCCCTCAAGTTGGACCCACTCTTCAGCACAATTCATAGCTTTCTAGTGGAATCTAGCAAAGCTCGACTCCATCTGAGACCATATTATGGCTTAGCTTTTTATCCCTGTCCCATTCTGTTTCTCATACTCCCTATCTCATGAGAGTTCTCTCTCAATAAACTACACATACATTAACCCACATTTCATACTCTATTTCTAGAAAGGGAACTCAACCTAGGATATCATTCTTATGCAACTTTGAGTCTCAAATTCCATTAGTTAAATCCATAGACATACAGCATTTCTGAAAGCCAGATGTGGTTAAGAATTTTCTTTATTCATAAATCATCCAGGGGCACCTGGGTGACTCAGTCAGTTGAATGTTTGATTCTTGATTTCGGCTCAGGTCATGATCTCAGGTTCATGAGATGGAGCCATGCATTGGGATTTGCACTGAAAGTGTGGAGCCTGCTTGGGATTCTCTCTCTCTCCCTCTCCCTCTGCCCCTCCTCTGCTCACATTCTCTCTCTCTCTCTCTCAAAATCAATAAACATTTAAAAAAAAACTCTTCCATCAATCTAGCAGAAGCCTAGCTTGATGGACTTAAACTGTCCTATAATCCAGAGAAGAGGGAAGGTAAAACTTAAAGTTTCCACCAAACTCAATGGCCAAGAGGACAAGCAGGTCTAATGAGAGAATTCTTGCTCTCCTCTCTTTGGCTAGGGCAGCCAGGAAGCTTGGGGAATCCTGTAACAAAGGGTTTGTTTTTGCTTCCCTGGATGTGACCTGGAAAGACAGCATAGTCCTCAGAGAAGCTGAGGTAAGCATAGTGTCTTGCCAAACACTACTCTTTACTGGGACATTAGAAACAGTTCAGAGAGGTGCCTGGGTGGAAGGAACTGACCTCATGTGCTCATGTTCCCCCGCAAAGCCTTGGGTGGTGTGGAGAATTTCAAAAGTTCCCATGTGTCTGATCTCTCAGGGTTCACTTGCCAATTAAATTCTAATTTCTGGCTTAAAACAGTCTCTTTGCAAACAAATAGATCCTTTTTGGAGTCTTAGTTGATTACTTCTCCTTCTTTAAAAGGGAGTCCATGGGCGGCGTTGGGGTGGGGGGGGGGAGATTGGGAGGGTGAGGTTGCTTATCCAGGTCTGTGTTGTGCTCTGGTCACCTCTCAAACACCTATAAAATGGTAAAACTAGTGACCTAGAGATCTGTAACCTGGCATAGCTGATGTTCACTTGGCTGTCTTTATTTGCTAACCTGCTCCTCACTTTGGATGTCACAGGAGCCACTGTCTGTGAAGCCTGGCTGAAATTCTGCCCACATCATTAGCTTAGGTGGCCCTTTAAGCCATCCTTTCTGCCCTTCTTCACCTAGAGACCCCTGCTCCCGCCCACTGGCTTGCTAGCCAGTACTCTCTGCTTTCCCTTATGTTACTCTTCACCCCTCTCCTGGCTGTAGCAGAGAGTGGGCCACAGAGCACAATATAAGCTACTGAAAAGGAAAAACCTACGGTAACAGGTGGACCAAAAAAAAAAAAAAAAAAAAAAAGGATTCTTTCTGTCTCAGTTTTGGCAAGGCCCCTTGCCTCACCCCCCTTGGCCTAAATCCCAAAGTAAGATTCAGGCCCACCAAATTGGAACTAACATGGTCAGGATAGATTTTTGTGATTCTTAGCTGATAACCCACCACTAGCCTATTACAGGCATTGGAGAGGCTAGGGGGAGAGAGACATTTTAAAAGAAGCCTTTAGGGGGCCACCTGGGTGGCTCAGTCGATTAAGCATCCAACTTCAGCTCAGGTCATGATCTCACAGTGTGTGGGTTTGAGCCCCGTGTCGGGCTCTGTGCTGACAGCTCAGAGCCTGGAGCCTGCTTCGGATTCTGTGTCTCCCTCTCTCTCTGTCCCACCCCCACCCACACTCTGTCTCTTTCTCTCTCTCTCTCTCAAAAATAAATAAACATTAAAAAAAATTTTTTTAATAAAAATAAAAGAGGGCTTTTGGGAGCGCTGTCAGTGTCCTGTGAATGCTCTCCTTCCACAGGGGAAAGAGGGATACAAGAGGCTTTTCCCCTTATGTCAAGCTTAGGAAAAGAGGCTTTAATGAGACCACTTGACGAGTTTTACCTGTGTAACCCGGAGTTTGGAGGCACAGTGGCCTGGCGTCTGATACCCCAAGAAATCTAAAGGATAAGAGACTATGGTTGACTACTGCTCTGGCCTCACAGTGAAGAGATAAGACTGCATGGGGTGGCCCATCCTTCCAGACTATGCTGGGAGAAAAGATACATGAATACTTCCTGTGGCGCAGAGGTGGTTCTGAGGTTTTCACTTGCTCACCTCAAGGAACTGCAGGAGAAAGACTCTTAGCAATAAAAATGGGTGTGGATGGCAAACACCCGAAGAAAACAGCACACAAGGAAAAGAGTCAGTATTCAACATCTACGAGGTTCAGACGGCACCAAATGTGGACAGTAGGTCAGGCTCTTTCTTCCCTTCACCTGCTCTCCCTTCTGGTTCTCCTTGCCTTAGGTCTGGAGGAAGCAGAGGCAGCCCAGTAAGGGCGGGGGAAAAGTAGAAGTTCCATGCCGAACAATGGGGAGGACATCAAGCACCTTGTTCCTGCTGCAGGTAGCCAGCCTACAACCTGCCTGAGTTGGGGGCAGGAAGGAACTTTAAAGGAAGTTGGTAACTTTGATGGTTTTACTGGACTGGCCATCTACTCAAACTGAGCCTGTCTGGGGGACTTGAAGCGTTGCAAGAATTTTTATTCCTTGTCTTAGACAAATGTACCCATCTGGATATTCATCCAGGGCAGTAAGAGTACTGGCTCCTCAAATTTGGGGACAGGGGAATCAAGAATGCATTTATTTTTAGATGTGCTCTTTTAGTCCTGCTTATGAAACATGATAGTTACATTTCTCTTTGAACAACCGAGCGGAACTGTATGAATTCTTATCCTACCCCAGGCACTTACCTGTGTAACTCCTTTTTTCTCCCTAAAGCTTCAGAGTGATCTGAATGTGTTGTGTGTGAATGTGATGTGTTTCTCCTTTTTTCTCCCTAAAGCTTCAGAGTGATCTGTACCTGGCTGCAGTCAACACTAGTGGACTCTGTTTCCCTGAGTCTTGTTTTCCTCATGTATTACAGAAAGAAATTGGGTGATAGCTCAATAGCCCAGGTGGTAGCTCAGGTATTTTCCAGATGGGTTGCTGTGTGACTCTACATACTTTTTGGTTTTCGGATTTGTTTCACTTTCTTCCTTTCCTTATCTCCTCAAAATTTTACGGGGCTGTGGCCGAGGAGCTGAGCAAATGCGAGAAAGTCTTTCAATCCCATGAGTTATTTGCTTTATACACAGTTCCCCAGAGAGAGCTGTTCAAGAGGCTTTCACTTCTTAAAGCAAAAAGAACTGTCTGCATTGTGTTGTGATGGGAATTAAACCATAAAGAAAGATAGTGCCATTCTGTGTAATTTCTAACAGCCAAGAAGATGCCAAGCTTTGGAAACGGTCATGATGCATTCAGAGGAGAGTTTCCCCCAAAAAGAATTCTTAATGGTTCTATTATGTTTTAAAATATTATCTTCCTTTACCACTTAATTTCCCAGGCCTGTGCAGTGTCTGGGACAGTCAAGGGGTACACTTTAATTAAGTACTTGCTACAGGCCAGACATTGTTTGGGGCGTTTTATGCACATTATTTCATTTATTTCTTACAAGTCTCACCAGGTCACCTCCATTCTACTCAAGAGTCAGAGAGAGGTTAAGAAATTTACTTAAGGTTATACAGAACCAAGATTTTAATCTGGTTCCCCAACTCCTTTTTTAGCCCTACTCATTCCCTCCTTTAAAACTATCGAGAAGGTTTTCTGACTTCCAGTGTATTATCGAGGAAGTCTGTGTAAAATAGTTCTCTCATTCCTTTAGTGCTGGGATACTATCCCTCAGGTATGTATTCAGCTCATATTTAATGAGCTTCTGCCATGGGCCAGTCACAGGAGCTGGGAATAAAATACACCGGGAACATGATCTGGGATCCTACCCTCACTAACTTACAGTTTGGTAGCTTGGTAGGTGAGATGGACAATTAATAAGAAATGACCATATCATATCGTGGTGAAATACAGAGTCCGCAAAAGGGGCACCCAACCCAGACAAAGGGGCCAGTGAAGGCTTTTTTATGTCTAGGATGAGGCCACTACAAAGCCACGAAACCAGTGGCTGTGTCCCTAGCTCCTACAAGTATCAGAAATTTAACAAATACCAGTTGAATTAGTGGTGTTAGACTACTTGAAAACAAAACAAAACAAAACAAAACAAAACCCTCAAAGGTACTGTGGTTACTACTCCTCCATTTCCCTAATACATGTTGATGATTTTTTTTCTAAGCGTAGGTTACGTTCAAGCCATGGGGGGAAAAAAAAAGTCAAATTTCTTAAACGGTACCTTAGTTCTGATCAATCCTAGAGCACCATGTTTCATTCTTTTTACCTTGATTACTTCAACAAGATTTGACAACTCTGGCCATAAAATGATACAATGGGCTTAGTTAGGCTCATAGAACTAAGTTAATGAAATACATTGTCATTTTATTAAATCAAATTATGCAAGTGCACTTTTGAGCATTTGCAAATGTCACTCCTAATTAGCTCAAGGGCTCTGGTATAGTCAAACCCTACTCAAAGGTGAGTTTTTGTGGGTCTGATAAGAGCTAATATCAGTATTTGGGCTATGAGGCTTATATGGGTTTTTAAAAAGAGAGTTAAGGAAAACAATAATGTTATAAATAGTGGTTTTGGATATTTTAAGCTATAACTAATACTTAAACATTGTTGCAACCTTAAGAAAAGAGATTTGGGATACAACCCATAGTATTTTAAATAGTCTAAACTCATTCCAAAATTCACCTTGCCAAGGCAAAAGCATCATCGATAAGACTTGCGCGGTCAGCAGAAGAAAACCCCTGGGAAGAAGAAGAAAATGAGGTAAGAAGCACAATTTCTAAAACAAAGAATGTTGAAAAAAATTAATATCATTCAAGCCGTTGTTCTTAGAACAAAAATAAAACAATTCACAACCACTGCTACTCTTACCTTGTGGTTGAAGGAAAGATTGGTAGCTATCCATTCCCAAGTTGGTACTTCATAATTTACACGATAAAACCCAATATGATCTGGGTTTATTTTGAGAAAAACATTTCCAGCAGGATTAGAAGAGTTCAAAGTGATTCCTGTGGTAGTAAATAAACACTAATGAGAAACATGTTTGCATATACTGTAAACACAGAGAAATTAGGCCCAGAGGGTCAGAAGAAAAGAAAAGAAATATCAGCTCAAGGAGTCAAGTTTGATTTGGATCCAAAGCCCCAAAGCCTAATTCTTATTTAGTTGCCTAATTTTAGAATGTCACTGTAGTACGTGAGCTGAAAAAGAATAACTTATGTAAATAAGCGTCCTGTGATTTGTGACTTATACTTCTTACTGGTAGTAGCTTGCCAAAGGAGTGAAATAATTCTGTGCTTGTCAATCCTTCAATAAAAGTAAACAATGCCCAAAGACAGAGTGGTTAGTGCTTCTGGGGGTAGTCTGCATATTTCTAATCGTGATGGATGAATTACACAAAGAATATGCACTGGGCAGCCTGGGGAGGCGATAAAAATGTAAACATTTCAAACAATACTTTATTTATTAAAATCAACATTCAAATTGATGGAAATGGCTATTGCCTAGCAGAACAATGATTTGAGCATCAGTAATGCTTTTAAAATGTCAAGAAGGCTCGCAATAGAACTGAAATCCAAATACGACATTCTTGATTTTGTAATCCATTTCATACTTGCTCTTCCAATTTTATTTATCTTTGTAAAGTCTTCTGTTTCCTTATTTCAGTTGATCACATCAATGCTTTTCAGCAATGGATTTGCCAAATGAACTCTCTTTCTAAAGTAGCATCCAGTATTTACAGAGGGCTCTAGTATATAGATTTTAGAAGCTCAGCATTGAAGGAACAGAGACTTAAGTGTAAGATAAAAAAAATTCACTTAAAATAATAGCTGTGGGGCGCCTGCCTGGGTGGCGCAGTCGGTTAAGCTTCCGACTTCAGCCGGGTCACGATCTCGCGGTCCGTGAGTTCGAGCCCCGCGTCAGGCTCTGGGCTGATGGCTCAGAGCCTGGAGCCTGTTTCCGATTCTGTGTCTCCCTCTCTCTCTGCCCCTCCCCCGTTCATGCTCTGTCTCTCTCTGTCCCCCCAAAAATAAATAAACGTTGAAAAATAATAGCTGTGCTCTGACACGACCAGTATTTATTTGTTAGTGTTACTCCTATACTCTTTAATTCATACACTCTCTCGTTTGCATGGACAATATGCAGTGTAAGTAATGGTGTGAGAATAGTTAGTATATTTGAAAATTTTCAATTTTAATGTAGTGAGGATGTAGGATGTGATATCGGAAAATAGAAGATGAAGCTGGAAATAAAGTCTGGCTCTTCAAAGTACAAGAGCCACATGCCATGTGAAGGACTCCGTCTTCTGAGAGGCAGAGAAGATTTTTAAGCAGGGAAATAACATGCTCACGTCTGCTTCATAGAAAGATACCTTTGCTAGTGGTGTGAGAGAGATATTGGAAGGAGATTTAGAGTCTCCTGTAATAACGTAGGGCAAGGGAGAATAAGGGCTTACTCTAATGTGGAGGCAACGAAAAAAGAAAGGAAGTGATGCATTCAAGAGACACATCACAGGTTAAAAGCAACAGTTGGTTTTCTTACTTGATGTGGAAAGTCAGAGGAGAGGAAAGTGGCTTGCATGATTGGATAAATAATGATGTTGCCATTACGGAGTAGAGGAAGATGAGTTAGTCTGGGAGGAAAGATGATTTAAATTTTGGAAGTGTTCACGAGGGTTGGAAGATCTCCAGGATGCAGTAGTTTTTCATAATACATGAGTAAGCTCTTCAGCAAGACAATACTTTTTTTTAGGAGCGTTCAGAGGAGGTACTTGACAAATTATAAACCTTTACCTCACTCACGTAGTATTTATCTTTCTTTGTCATTCTCCCATGGACAGGCTGTTGAAAGGAAGCTAATCTTTTGGCAACCGTACACTTTGGATGTTTGGATCTGGAGGAGAGCCTCTTGCTAAGCACAGAGACATATGTTACAGGAGAAAGAGCATGAACTTTCGAGTCTGACAGATCTAGGATAAAACCCTTGCTCTGTGACTGACTAGCTGTGTGATCTTGGCCAAATCACTTGACCTCTCTGTGTCCCAGTTCACCATAAGGGAAATAGGGATAAAAATCCCTCACAGGACTGTTGTGAAGATTAAATAAGATAACATCAGTAAAGCGTTGGTCACACAGTGATTTGTCCAACAGATGGTAGCTATCCTCATTATTATGAAAGGGGATATGGCACAGTTCTATAAATAGCAAGGCAAATATAAATAACATTGAGAAGTTCCTGGCAATCCATCTAAATACTGCAGTATTTTAGTGTGCTTTATATATACCTAGTTAAGCCTATCTCGGGTTACTGTGATTTTTCTCACTTTATAGATGAGGAAGCTGAGATCCAGGAAGTCAGTAGTTATGGACTTTCCAAGTTCATGCTACCTTCAGAACAGTTGTCAACAGCAAAAGACTGTTGGGTTGTTTAGTTGCATAGTGAAGTAAGTAGGACTAAAAATACTGGTGGCCATTCCCCGCGGCACATGGAAGTCAGGGCATATGTTTCCTTTCCTTTCTCCACTTACCGTTATTTTTTTTTTCTGATTTTAACGGTTGTATGTGTTCCTTACAGTTCCAAATATGTATTTGGAAGATAACAAAAAAAAGCATAATGAAGAATATAAAAATTACCCACCACTAGTTAATGTAATACTTATTTCTACCGCATGTGTGTCGTCTATATATGTGCATAAACACGCACACAGTACACATAATGGAACTTTACTGTTTTTAGGATTCGTAATCCTTTTCATTTAAAAGTATATTTAGGGGGCGTTTGGGTGGCTCAGTCTGTGAAGCAACCGACTCTTGATTTTGGCTCAGGTCATGATCTCTTGGTTCAGTTCATGAGTTCGAGCCCCGCATCGGGCTCTGTGCTGACAGCATGGAACCTGCTTGGGAGATTCTCTCTCTCCCTCCATCCTCCCTCTCTCTTTCTCCCTCTTTCTCTGCCCCTCCCTCACTCTTGCTTTCTCACTCTTTCAAAATAAATAAATAAACTTTAAAAAAATGTATATTGTAAACACCTTGAAATTTTGTTTTCTATGCAGAGATCCCCCACTACCAGGGGGAAAGTAATGCATTCCTGTGAAACCTTTCATAAGCTGAAATGACATAGAAGAGTATCTCCCACTTTCTAAAAGTCTGTATAATACCACTTTGTTTCTGCAAAGGATCTACGTTAGTACCTGTTTTTGCTAACCGAAAGAAATCCAAAGAGCATGTTCATTTTTATAAAAAAGTCATTACCATACCAATATAGGTCTTATTTTAACATGAAATGGCAGAATATGAACTTTCAGAAAGCACGGAATACCTGTATGTGAAATGGAAATTTAATGGCCACATAACAACCTGTCATTCAATTTATAAATTGTCTTGTTCTGTTTCTTGCTAGTTTTATGTATAAAAGTGTTGCAGGAATTCTTTCTGGGTAGGAGTTCTCTCTAGAAAATTCCCTTTTTCTTTTATTTGTCTGGATGGTGGAGAAGACGGATAATTCCTTTTTCACAATTTCATCCAGGGGCTAATTAATTTCAATCCAGATAACTTCAGTAACAGAACTCATGTAACAGTTCTTTAATACAGGCATACCTCACTTTATTGAAATTTGCTTCACTGTGCTTTGCAGATACTTTTTTTTTTTTTTTTTACAGATTGAAGGTTTGTGGCAACCCTCCATGGAGCAAGTCCATTGGCATCATTTTTCCAAGAGCACTTGCTCACCTGTGTCTCTGTGTCACATTTGGGTAATTCTTGCAACATTTTAAACTTTTTCATTATTACTATATTTGTTATGGTGATCTGTGCTCAGTGATTATGACTCACTGAAAGCTCAGATAATGGTTAGTAAATGTAGCAATAAAGTATTGTTTTGATTAAGGTATATCCACTGTTTTTTAGATATAATGCTATTGCACACTTAACAGACTACAGTATAGCGTAAATGTAACTTTTATGTTACGTAGTAGGAAACCAAAAGATCTGTTTGACTTCCCTTACTGCCATATTCACTCTGTTGTGGTAGTCTAGAGCCAAACCCACAGTATCTCTGAGATGTGCAGGTATACCATTTTATATAAATAATTATAACAAACTTTAGACAACTAGACTATCAAGCTTGTGAGAGTTTGATAATTGTAGAGAAAGAAACATTCTTCTTTAGTGATGTAAATGCTTTGTTGCATTGAACTTTTAAGCAAATTCTTTTCAGCGTAAAATGACAGTTTGTGCATCACTTAATAGTAAAACAGCTGAAAAATACAAAAGTAGTAATTTTTGACTAATGACACACAACTTACACTTGAGGAGCTAAAATTTTCTAGTAGGATGCAGTATCAGAATTTAGAGTCAAGGAAGAAAGCTTTACTCTCTTAAACTAAGACTAACATGATCTATTATAAAATTGGTTGGTTATACATTTGTGGTAAAATTTTCAACAAATCACTTATTTAAGAAAATATTAATGATTGTGCTAGTAACAATTATAGAGTCCCTCCTAATCTCAGCAAGTGGCTTAAAGAATCTCCCTAAAAAGAAAGGGGTAGTTTTAACATGTAATATATAATAAACGGGAATCTAGAAAATGCAACCTGGCTACCACGATGAAGGATTATCACTGGTGATGGTTTTGTTGCTTGGAAAAAAATAATTGCAAAGAAGAGTTGGGTAGTAAAGATCTGTCAGTGTGTCTCAGTCTGCCTAGGGAAGCAGGTGCACCGTTGAGCTGGTACATGTGTTTCATATCTTTAACAGATTGCCTCCTATAGAGAACAGTGTATGTGGCAGAGGTCTATTGGTGATTTACCACACTCCTCTCTTCCTCCTGGGTATACAGCTAGACTACATTTATTAACCTCCCTTGCAGTTAGGTAGCAACATGGGACTGACATCTGGACACAAATTGTGCGCAGAAGTAATAGATGCACTTCTAGACTTGGTCCTTCCATTATCTTCCTCTGTCTTCTGGTCAGATGCAAAGACCTGGCAGAGGAGTCGAAAGTTCAGGGGGTTGGTGGAGCCATAAGAAGGAGAAAGACAGGATTTCTAAGTTATTATTTGGGAGTGAGCCACCTAGAAGAGATGGCAGGTGAGGAATACCTCCATCGGACTGTTGCATGAATAAGAAACTTTTATTGCATCAAAATAGCCTCTAAATACAATAATTAGACTCCCCTGGTTAATGCAATATATAAAGCTATCACAGCTTGATGAAATCTCTAAAATAATTGATCTACCTTAACTCTCTCTTTACTCTTATTAAGTAAACTTTCTTCCTGGAAAGAGATACCTACTTAGCTGGCATGAGTATTCTGGTTCACCTTGGCCAGTATATTTTTATTTGTATAAATTAACAAATTAGCATTCTTATATGTTTGCTTTGTGTGAATAAATCTTTCAAGATTTGGTTGACCAGGGATGAATTGATGAAACTGAGCTTTTGAATCTGCAAAACTGAATTCATAATGACTGAATCAAAATTCAAACATTCCAAGAGGCTCAGCTTGAAAGAATGAAGTCTCTCCTTCTTTCTCTGTTATTAAATTTAAAAAAATATACACCCATAATTATTTTGATATTAAATATACTTAAATATAACTACCATAAAATTCTAGTAATATTCTATTTATATGTAGTCAAAATTTGGCTATCTAAACCATCCAGAATGTATTCTCAGACCTGAAAGATTTATGAAAACGGCTAACACAAAGTCATTACCATCTCTTATGGCCTAGGAGAAACTTAGGCCATTACAAACACCTATGTTATTTTTTTTTTAACGTTTATTTATTTTTGAGACAGAGAGAGACAGAGCATGAACGGGGGAGGGTCAGAGAGAGGGAGACACAGAATCTGAAACAGGCTCCGGGCTCTGAGCTGTCAGCACAGGGGCCCGATGTGGGGCTCGAACTCACGGACCGCAAGATCGTGACCTGAGCCGAAGTCGGCGCTCAACCGACTGAGCCACCCAGGCGCCCCCAAACACCTATCTTAAAATATTATGTTTTAGTAGGATTAGTTATCTGGCATCATGTGATGACCTTCAAGTCTTCTAAATGTTAGAAAGCAGCAGATTAAAAAGAAAAAAGGGGGTATACTACTAAATGTAGGTGCACTGACAAAATAGTAGGCAGTACTAAGGATAGAGGCATAATTAAAGTATACACATAATTAAATATACATAACTAAATATACACATGTATCCTCTAAAAGCACAGCAGTCTGAAGGCAAACAAGCCTTCATGAAGCAAGGGCTTACTAAACTCTTAGTAAGTCTTACGTTGTGCACAGAACCTCATTGGGAATAGGGTGGTTTCCTGACCTGTCATCAAGGAGTTTGATGTATAGATTGTATCTTCAAGGAGTTTATAATTTACTTAAAAAAGAAAAGACAGAGCATATGGATGTTAAATAATGATATTTAAAATATAAAGCAATAATAGTAGGAATAAGGAAGGATTGGTTAAACTGATTGCACAAAACATACTATAAACAGTGAGAAGAGAGATTATGCAGGGCAGGTTAGAAGAGCCTGACAAGAGTCTGTGATAGAGGTCCTCTATAAATTACATGTTAAATTTTTTTCATGTTTAAAATATCATGTGCAACACAAATGTAAATAGAAGGCCTTGGGGGAAGTCCCAACATTGCCTGGGAAATCTCTAACTGATGAATCATCAGAGAAACCAAGAGGAGGGTGGTAGGGCTGGTAACCTGAGCTGATTGTCCATTCAGTGCACTTGGGACGTGTTTGTCATCTGTGCTCTGAGTTGAGAACTGAAGATGTCCTTAAACAGGAAACAGGAACTTATTGCATAGCCTAAAAATGGAGCAGGCACTTTGAAGTAGGAAGAGATGTCTAGTTTGCTTCTGGCTAAGGGAGCAGTCATGATTCTGAAATTTCAGATAAAGACATGTTTGTCTTCAAAGCCCTGTAAACATTAGAGCCTCTCCATTCATTCTTTCACTTATTCATTCAATAAACAATTACTGGGTACCTGCTGAATATATAGAACAACCACAACACCAAAACCCAATAAGCTCTATTTCCTTAAGAAATATTCTATGGGGAGGGGAAAGACAGCTAAATCAAGTTATAGCCACAAAAAAAAAATGTGTTCAGTGTAAAGACAGAGGGATACAGTTGCTGGGAGAGCCTTCTGCCCTCACTTTCCCACTAGCATTCTCTGTCCAGAGCACAGTGCTTGTCTACACTTGGTCAATCCTATCATCCATTTAAACACTACTTCTACCACCCCTAACTCTCAGCCTAGATGTCCTTTTCTTTAGTAAACTTTCCTGAACCCCCAAATCTGGGCTGGTGCTTCCTTCAGTGAGCCCCCATGGCCACACCAGACACTCAGGACACATATCTGCCTGCTGACTCGTCTGCACCTCCCCAGACAGTAAGCACGGAGAGGGTAAGGATTTTTTCCCCCCTCAGCATTATCTCCATGCCTACCACTGTGTCTGGCACATAAGTGAGCTCTCAGTAAATACTTGCTTGAAAGAACTAATTAATTAATAAGGATTAAATTTATTATTCATATATTTTGTCTACCAAGCACATAATTCATGTAAAAAATGTTTATTGTTAACTCTTCAAGTTTATTTTACAAAACACCCGAGTAAGCTTAGTTATCTGGAAAATTCACTTTTACAGAAACCTCATTCCATGAAAATGCTGTTAGCATAGACAAATTATTCATGCTTTTAAACCTGTTAACAGCAAATCAAGAAGCTGCCAAAACATTCCTCTAACCCTCAGTTAACCAATGGTAACCAATGGCAAATATATGTAGTAATATGTTAAACCAAATTCACTGAGAACTTTCCAATGGAATGGTAGCCTCATTTTGTGCTTTATCAGTGGTATTGCCCATTTTAAAGTGTCTCTTTTGTCTTCTCCATTTTCCATTGGCACATGCTTATGAGTAAGAAAATGGTCAAAAGGCATATCACAAAAGATAGAGTTCAGTATTCAAGTAAACATAATCATATAAAAAATAGTAAGACAAAATGGCATTGATCTGGGAAGTCTAGAGGAATTCAGGAGGAATGTTGACCGTAACAATCAAAGTAATTGTTAGTATAAATGATCAAGAGAAAGTTTTATAGCAAAAGCAACAGAAAGGGTGCTTACCTTGACAGTAACAAAGCTGGTAGAATTTATAGTAAAAATTAAACACACACACACAAATTTATAATAGAAGTAAAAAACCCCAAAGGTGAAAAAAACCTACTGCATTCACAGAAAAATTTGTACACAAATGTTTACAGCGGCATTAACAGCTAAAAAGTAGAAATAATCCAAATGCCCATCAACTGATAAATAGATAAATGAGAGGTCGTATATCGATACGATGTGAATATAATTCATCAGTAAAAAAGAATGAAGTATTGATACATGCTATGACATGGATGAACCTTGAAAACATTATTCTAAATGTAAAAAGCTAGCCATGAAATGCTACGTATATCATTTCGTTATAGGAAATGTCCAAATAGGCAAATCTATACAGACAGTAGATCCATGGTTGCTTAGGGCTGGGGTATAGAAGGAAAGAGGGATTGAGAGCTAAAGGGCATGGAATTTATTTTTGAGGTGATTATTCTACACTGGACTGTGGTGATGGTTACACATACCTGTGAATGTAATAAAAAACACTTTAGGGGCGCCTGGGTGGCTCAGTCGGTTGAGTGTCCGACTTCGGCTCAGCTCATGATCTCGCACTCCGTGAGTTCAACCCCGCATCGGGCTCTGTGCTGACCGCTCAGAGCCTGGAGCCTGTTTCCGATTCTGTGTCTCCCTCTCTCTCTGACCCTCCCCTGTTCATGCTCTGACTCTCTCTGTCTCAAAAATAAATAAATGTTAAAAAAAAATAAAAAAAAAACACTTTAAATGGGTGAATTGCATAATATGTGAATTTTATCTCAATGAGGTTGTTTTAAAAAATCAACCTCCTGGAAATTGGATGAAAATTTACTTGTTAGGGGAAATCATAATTAATATTTTACACTATTTTGTAGGAGCAAATATGTAAATAAAGGATAGATTATTTACTTTTATTCCTAAGAAGTCACAAGGGAGAGTCCATGCCAAATGCTTTTCTGAAACCAAACCTGCATGGGATGGGGTGAAGAAGAGTATCATTTGTCTTCTAAAAGAAATGATTTTGAAATGTAAAACAAGTACAATGGTAAAAGTATAAAAAGTAGCAATCTTCTAGGATGCCCTATTATTTTTTCAGCCATCTGAAGGAGAGAACATGAGATAAGGTCTCCCTGTTTTTATACTACTAAATTTTTTCAAGAAAGGAAAAGACAAACCACAGGGGATAGACTATAGAAACATATTTCCAGTTGATTTAAGTCAGCATAGTAGCCGCAGCTGGATTTTAACACAGGCACATACCAAGTAATTCACTTAGGGGGATGGATGGATGGATGGATGGACGGATGGACGGATGGATGGATGGATGGACGGACAGATGGTTGGAAGGAAGGAAGGAAGGAAGGAAGGAAGGAAGGAAGGAAGGAAGGAAGGAAGGAAGGAAGGAAATAGATACAGATAGTGCTTTGAGCTATTGGTGACAATTTACAACTTAGAAAAGAATTTGGAGTCATTAAAAATTCTAATATTATACTGAATTGGAAAAATGATAGGTCTAATTTAATGACAGCATTTTAAGAAACCAGGCTTGGTTTTAAGAAATTCCATGACTTACTTCTCTGTTCTAAAGGAAAAATAGTAAAGTTGAAAAAGAAGGAAGAAAGGAAAGGAAGGAAGAAATGAGGAAGGGGGGAAGAAAGAAAGAAAACTTATGCATTAATCATCCAATGACTGGGTGTGTGACACTTCTCCTTTGGGCATGGGTATTTGTTATCAAGTCATGGTAAATCATTAAAAAGAATATCACAAGGTGGAAAATTTCTCATTATTAGAGATAAGAGCTTGAATTCATTGATAAATTACTTAAGAGTTCTGTTTTAGCTGAAATTTACATTAGAAGCTCCAGATTTATTGTTGCTTCTTTACACTTACATTAGTTTAGTGTGGTATATTAATGCAAAGAAGAAATAAATCAATTGATGAAATTTACCTCCTGTTTCTGACCTGTTGTAGAATGTAATACTTGATACATTATCTTCAGTCCATTTAACTGGAATATTCCATGTGTAACTAAAGTTTTTTAAAAAGGAAAATTTAACTTTTATTACTAAAAAATAAAAACATTTCCCAAATAAAAATTAAAAAGCAATAGACAAGCATATTTTCCTCATAAACGAATATCCAGTGTATAGGATACAATTAAAGCAATTAATATAACACTCTTTAGAGATGAAGATAGGCTATATAACTGCTTCCAATTTCTATAAATCTCTAAAATTTGGAACTTTGTATCAACAAATTAGCTAAGCATGATGATTATTTCAATAAAATGTGTTGAGGCTTTGGAATAAAGATATTGCACAAATGTAACTCATTATATAATAACATTGACCATTCACACTCATACTTACACATAATCTAATATGGTTTGTTTGTCAAGGAACACAAAGCATTTTTCAAATTCAGAAGACAATCTTAAAATGCCACAAAGGAAATAACACATTTTAGAAATTATGTTGAAATTCAACTTGTAGCACCACCATCATCCCTTAAAGATTCTCATGCTCTTCAAATATCTCCTATTTTACGTATGAATCAGGTGTGCTGCAAAGGAAAAATTATCAGACAAACATGTTCCAGGGTTTCTTGGTGTTCTCTTTAGTTACTTAATATTTTCTTGGGGAGCAGGGTGAAGAGGTTATTTTTGTCCTTTGGTCCCATATATACTCAACATTTTATTTTATTAAAAAAAATTTTTTTTAATTTATTTTTGAGAGACAAAGTGAGGCAGAGCACAAGCAGGGGAAGGCCAGAGAGAGAAGGAGACACAGAATCTGAAGCAGTCTCCAGGCTCTGAGGAAGCGGTCAGCACAGAGCCTGATGCGGGGCTCAAACCCACAAACCGTGAGACCATGACCTGATCCGAAGTCGGTCACTTAACCAACTGAGCCACCCAGGCGCCCCTATACATAACATTTTATTATTGAAATCTCATAAAAGACGTCTTAAAGTTTTTTGATTGTTCTCATATCATGTACCATCAATCAGAAAATACAACAGATCTAGAAAGAAGATGAATGTGCTTGGATTTGGTTACCAACTCAAAGTTCACCTTGTTTTTCTACATCTGTGATCATTCAAGTCTCTAACAGAGAATGCGGAATGATACTTCTTTTCAATTTATAATAAAATTTATGTAATTCAGGGAGAACACATTTTGCCATCTCCATGAAAGAAGTAATCCTTTGTTTTATAACTGTTGAGATGTTTTATGGGATTGAGTTGTCACTAGCTTTCCTTGAGGATTTTATGGCTGTGGAATGTTTTGGGTTAGAAGTTCCATAGAACCCACGCATAAATTGTTTCTTGGGTCGTGTAGCAAAGATTGTCCCCTTGAATCCCTTTGTCATTTTTGTACACCCTAGA
The DNA here is from genome assembly GCF_018350175.1 of Felis catus. Classification (NCBI taxonomy): domain Eukaryota; kingdom Metazoa; phylum Chordata; class Mammalia; order Carnivora; family Felidae; genus Felis; species Felis catus. The sequence goes on from NC_058371.1 coordinate 112,562,499, forward strand.
TTCCAATGTGCTCTCCTAGCCAACAGCCAAGCACCTGGGGCTGTCTGTCAGAGAACTGCCCTCTGGCTGCCAGAAGTTCTTTGAAATTTACATTCGTGGATGCAGCCCTTCGCCAATGATGGATGGCAGGAGAATCTTCTTCGCCCCATCTGTCAGGACCCCTCTATAACAGCATCTCCACAACTTCCCCATGAGGTAGCTATCCTCTACAGCACCTGCTTGATATTTCACTTTGGCTGCTTGACCTCTCACTGCCCACTCCTTTCCCAGTCTTTCCTAGAAACACTTCCTGAGGAGTAGCTTTCACTTGAATCGTCACCTCAGCATCTGCTTTTAGGGAAGTCAACCTAAAAGTGATCCCTTGTAGCTTCTCAACAGATAGACAAAGAAGCATTTTGTAAAAATCACACTCTACCTACATGTTTCGCCCTCCCACCACTCTTCTGTTTTGGTGTTGCCACATAAACGGACATTTCTTTCCCTCCCTTTCCCCATTGCCGACCTGACTGAAAGAACAGAGTGTGCAAGTGTCTGGATGCCCTGTGTGCACAGTCAAGACTTCACATTTTGACTACCTCCTGTAAAACATGGTCTCTGAGATGACATTGTGCCCAAAAGTGGGCATAAAATACACTACTAAGTTATGTGCAAACGTTGCTCTGAAGTCTGTAAGAGAATCATAAGACTAAAAGGATTGAGGGTTGAGGCTTTATGATTTTACAGTTTTAGAATCACCTACAGGATCTAATGCAATCTGAGTAAAATAATAGATTTGAGTACAAAATGTCAAGAAATGAAAATCACATAAACGGAATGATGGGAGTCTCCTACGGGACATCTAAAATTTAGGAGGATCAGATTTCATTTTGAAAGGTACAATTTACTTTTTTGTATCTAGCAAGATCTGGTAGTATTAAATATGGCCAATCTAATTTTCACTAAAGAAACTGCCTTTGCCCCCAAATAACACACCTACTCCCATCTTCCCCCTGTTAACGCTGAGTGGACTGCCAGAGACATGTAAGCTTGCCTGATGCTTGAGGCCGTAGTGTTAAAACAATAACTCACACATGTGTGTAAGTTTATAAAGATTATAAAGTTTCTCATAAAAATTCCCTCATCTTGAAATATTTAAGCAGTGAGAAAAGGGAGAGGGCCATTCAGTTTATAGTACAGCTTATTCAACCACATTTTTTACCGGACAGGAATATATCTGAACATAGAGTAAGGTGAACACTAGGGTTGGAGAAAGAGCTAATTACCTTCTGGGGGGATGAGGGCATATGTTATGATCTAGTTTTTTAACCAGGTGAAAAATCATGAAGGATCACTTTTGATAGAATGTCATTTTCTCTCCTATTTGTTCAGGAGCTATTATAGATTTTTAACAAATGTTCTCAACAGCATAGCACATAAGGTTTTTCCTATGCATATATAACTTTTTTTATTTACAAAAATGGATCAAGTAGATTGACTTTATAATAAGTGGTCACTAAAAATCATGCATCTGTGAATCTAAATAAAAAACAGTATCTGAAGGTAGAAATTAAATACTAGAGAAAAGTGTGAATGTTAATATAGTTCCATGCTCTAAATCTTGATGAATACAATTTAAAGATTTATTATAACTCAAAAAGTGAAGACTTGATAAAATATTCATTTCATTTACTTGCTAATAAATTTTTGTGTTTGTGTGGAGAGAAATCCATAACCAAGGAGTAGTTTAAAAAATGCAATCCCACCGTTTTAAAAACAGTGTTGGGTATGTCTTTGGCTTAACAAATCAGTACATACATATGTCAGAAGAGAACAATTCCTATGAAGGTTTCCTAGTGGAAGTTTGTTTCTCCAGAAAGAAAAAAAAATTTTTAATTTTAATATACAAAGGCTATTAAATAGCATATTAAATATGGCCCATCTAATTTGCTAGAACATAAAACAGTAACTATAAAATAAACAGTTTATAGTTAACAGAATGATCACAAGTCATGGTGTTGATTTTTGTAACTGAATTATCACCTAAGTCAGATCTAGCTTTCAATTCATTCATATATTATGAAGAGGAAAGAGTGAAAACAAAGCTTTTCTAGCCTGATCTTTCCTTTCCAAAATAAAGAAAAGATAAAGAGGTTTATACTGACACTCTTTGACTGATCTCACTTGGTCTAGGAACTCAAATTTCTTGTTTTGGCAGGAACTATTAATTTTCCGCATTTGCATACAGCAAGATACCCAGTCACTCTGAATTTCATTTATTGTGACTATCTGACTATCTGACATTTCCAGAAGCAGAGTCTGATAATGGGCCTCAACAAGGTGAGCACCACTGGCTTTCTTGATATTCTTCCAGTTCAGGTGCCAGCCAAGATCTTCAAAGTAGTTACTTTTTTTTTTAATTTTTTTTTCAAAGTAGTTAGTTTAATAATACTGGGTGCTCTTCATTTTCTGATGCCTTGTACAGAAAGTCCAATTTGAATTTTGGCACTTTGAATTTCTGGAAACACCCGAGTGTGTTATTTATTAGTGTGACTTAATTTTCAAAGCCCTGAATCGGAAGCCAGAAAATAGGTTCTGTTACCCACCATATACAGTACGTGTCATAAGTGTGTCTCTACAGATCTTTCAGTTCTCTAGAAATTTGGTTAGACCACTGTAGAACAAGATGAGAACAGTATTCTAAAATGGGATTGTTACCTGTAAATCCATCCAATTCAGTTCCCTGCATAGTGTT